>NC_086450.1:406296488-406618027 GCF_028390025.1 Pseudophryne corroboree | reverse complement strand
GTATTGCAGGAAAAGACTACCTTATACCCCAGTTTTGCAACCTGCACGCCCAGACGTTAGCCACCACAGGAAAGAAAAATAATCCTGATTCATGCCCCTTACATTATTTGTCATTTTTCCTCCTTATAGTAATGCCCAGTATACATTATGCCACATAATGCAATGGCCCTTAGACATTATTCCACACACAATAATGCACATGACACATTATGCCACACACCATAATGCCCCCGACACATTATGCCACACACCGTAATGCCTGTGACACATTATGCCACACACCGTAATGCCTGTGACACATTATGCCACACACCGTAATGCCCCCGACACATTATGACAGGAATCGCAATGCCCGTTATACATTATGCTACACACTGCAATGCCCCTGATACATTATAGCACATACAATGCCTGTGACACATTATGACACACACCGCAATGACCTTGAGACATTATACCACAATGCCCGTGATATAGTATACCATACACCGTAATGCCTGTGACACATACCGCAATGCCCTGCCCGTTATACCCTATGCCACACACCGCAATGCCCGTTATGTATTATGCCACACTGCAATGACCCTGAGACATTATACCACATACCACAATGCCCGTGATATAGTATACCACACACCGTAATGCCTGACACATTATGACACACACCGCAATGTCCGTGATACATTATGCCACACACTGCAATGACCCTGAGACATTATACCACATATCACAATGCCCGCGATATAGTATACCACACACCGTAATGCCTGTGACACATTATGACACACACCGCAATGTCCGTGATACATTATGCCACACACCGTAATGCCCATTACACATTAAGTCCTACAGTAAGGCTTCTAATTACTTTTCAATTACCTTCTCGTTGTCAGGGGTTTCATGCACTGGGTGTCATGCTCGTTGCCAGGTGTTTCATGCACTGGGTGTCATGCTCGTTGTCAGGTGTTTCATGCACTGGGTGTCATGCTCGTTGCTAGGAGGTAGTCCTTGTTGCTAGGGCTGTGCTCCCAGTGCCACATATGACCCCAGTGCCAGATATTCCCCCACGGTGCCAGGTACTCACATGCCCCCGGTGCCAAATATAGCCCCCCCCCATGTGCCAGGTACACATATTCCCCCCCCCCCCAGTGCCACATATGCCCCCAGTGCCAGATATTCCCCCCCAGTGCCACATATGCCCCCAGTGCCAGATATTCCCCCCCAGTGCCACATATGCCCCCAGTGCCGGATATTCCCCCCGTGCCAGATATGCCGCCAGTGCCATATATTCCCCCCCAGTGCCACATATGCCCCCAGTGCCAGATATTCCCCCCAGTGCCAGATATCCCCCCTAGTGCCAGACATCCCCCCCCAGTGCCAGACATCCCCCCCCCAGTGCCATATATGCCCCAGTGCCAGACATCCCCCCCCCAGTGCCAGATATCCCCCCTAGTGCCAGACATCTCCCCCCCAGTGCCATATATGCCCCAGTGCCAGACACCCCCCCCCAGTGCCAGATATCCCCCCTAGTGCCAGACATCCCCCCCCAGTGCCATATATGCCCCAGTGCCAGACATCCCCCCCCCAGTGCCATATATGCCCCAGTGCCAGACATCCCCCCCCAGTGCCAGATATCCCCCCCAGTGCCAGACATCCCCCCCCCAGTGCTATATATGCCCCAGTGCCAGATATCCCCCCTAGTGCCAGACATCTCCCCCCCAGTGCCATATATGCCCCAGTGCCAGACATCCCCCCCCCAGTGCCAGATATCCCCCCCAGTGCCAGACATCCCCCCCCAGTGCCATATATGCCCCAGTGCCAGACATCCCCCCCAGTGCCATATATGCCCCAGTGCCAGACATCCCCCCCCCAGTGCCAGATATCCCCCCCAGTGCCAGACATCCCCCCCCAGTGCCAGATATCCCCCCCCAGTGCCATATATGCCCCAGTGCCAGATATCCCCCCTAGTGCCAGACATCTCCCCCCCAGTGCCATATATGCCCCAGTGCCAGACATCCCCCCCCAGTGCCAGATATCCCCCCCAGTGCCAGACATCCCCCCCCCAGTGCCATATATGCCCCAGTGCCAGATATCCCCCCTAGTGCCAGACATCTCCCCCCCAGTGCCATATATGCCCCAGTGCCAGACATCCCCCCCCCAGTGCCAGATATTCCCCCCAGTGCCGCCGTCGCCGCCGCCGCTTATTGGAGGGACACGGAGGGCACAGATCGCCTCTCCTGTGTCCCTCCTGCTGCATCATCTCCGGCGGCCGCGGGTCTAATAGGGGGAAGTGCCGTCCGTGAGCCAATTAGAGCTCACGGACGGCACTTCCCCCTATTAGACCCGCGGCCGCCGGAGATGATGCAGGAGGGACACAGGAGAGGCACACGCTGTGCCGTCCGTGTCCCTCCAACAAGCGGCGGCGGGAAGGAGAAAGCAGACTGACATGCGGGCGCTCGTCCGCATGTCAGTCTGCTGTAATCAGTGGCGCCCCCGCAGCCCCTCGCCCCCAAGCCACCGCGAGGACTGCGGGGGCAGTAGTTACGCCACTGCCAACACACAACCATAACCAATAGGAGGGCGCTAACCAGAACAGAGGATAGCAACACCAACCTAACCAGGATAGCACAGCTATCCCAACAACATAATGGGGCCGCAACGGCGTGCCAATAAAACACTTACTCAGGTAAGCAGGAATCGAAGCACAGAGGCAGGTGCCCAGTATCCACTATGGACTACAAGAAAATGAATTACTGGTAGGTATTAAATCCCTATTTTCTCTAACGTTCTAGTGCAGTGATGGCTAACCTTGACAACCAGCTGTTGTTGAACTACACATCCCAGCATGCCCTGCATCAGTTTTAGCAAGGCCAAATAGCAAAACTGTAGCAGGGCATGCTGGGATGTGTAGTTCAACAACAGTTGGAGTGTCAAGGTTAGCCATCACTGTCCTAGTGGATACTGGGGAACTGTACTTTAGTACCATGGAGAGGTCCCAAAGCTCCCAAACGGGTGGGAGAGTGCTGAGACCCCCGTAAAACCGCCTGACCAAACTGAAGGTCATCCTTGGTCAAGGTGTCGAATCAATAGAATTTCACAAAAGTGTTCTAACCAGACCAAGTAGTAGCTCGGCACAACTGTAAGGCCTAGACACCCTGGGCAGCCTCCCAGGAAGAACCCACGACTTCATTGAGCCGTCCTGAATAGACGTTGGCAAAGGCAGAGCTGCTGAAGTATAGGCCTGTTGAATGGTCAACCTGAGCCAATGAGCAATTGATTAATTAGAAGCCAGACGACCAATCTTGGTGGCATCATAAAGGACAAACAGCGAATCAGATTTCCGATGACGAGCAGTCCGTTTGACATAAATCTTCAGAGCCCTCACCACATGCAAGGACTCTGGACCAACGGAAGCGTCAAACAACACCGGAACCACAATGGGTTGATTCACATGAAAAGCTGAAACCACTTTTGGCAAAAACTGAGGTCGGGTCCCGAGTTCATGAAAAATCAAATAAGGGCTCTTGTCACGATCCGGGTACTGAGACACCATTTTCCCTTCTGGATGCACGTCCTCCATTTGCCTCTGCTGCCGCTCCTGTCTCTCTGGCTGCCGCACACCGCTGGGTGCTTGTGTTTCTGCTACTGCGGCCTTCATCGCCATTGTTACACATTCTCAAGTAGTTAATTCCCCTTCTGTTCCTGTTCATGGGCGCAGCCATGTTGGACTTCAGTCACATGACATTGTTTCTCCTATCTGCGGTGCTGACAAGTGCTGGAGCCTAATTGCCCACCAATCCCTGCTAACCTGTGGGTTTAAAGAGCCTGTCCCAGCACTGAAGGGCTGTCAGTGCTTCAATTGTCTTCAGTGATTCCAGTGTGCAGTTCTTCCATGGACTTTCTCTGCAGTACAGCCTGACTCCCTGGTGATTACACTCTGCAGTGTAAAGGCCACTACACACTGGTTGATATATCGTCCGCTCTCTTGAACGGCCGATATATCGTGGGTCCGTCGGCCAGTGTGTACGGCCGATATGTCTGTGAACTCCATCGATCACAGACGTATCGCGCCGGCCCCGCAGCACAGCCGATGGCCATTATATCTAACGATATATTGGCGTGTCGCAGTGTGTGTACGGCACAGTGATTGACAGCTGCACTGGGCGGCCGTGTATACACGTGGCACAGTGATTGACAGCTGAACTGGGCGGCCGTGTGTACACGCCCGCCCAGTTCATGACGTCAGTCCCAGACGGATCGGGCAGTGTGTATGCTCAACACACTGCCCGATCCGTCTATAGATATATCTGGCAATCAATTGATCTGCAGATATATCTTCCAGTGTGTACCCACCTTAACCAGACTATCCAGTGATTAACCCTCTACAGTCTACCCTGATTCACCTGTGTCTGAATTCTGGCTTTCCAGCAGCTATTCTCCAGCTTCTTCTACAGCTCTCCAGCGATCACTTCATGCTTCACCTGTGCTTCTAAGTACAGTAGTGCATTTCTATCTGCGAACCCCAGCTTCACTCAAAGCTTACCAACGATCCCCAGCATCACTTCATGCTTCACCTGTGCTTCTAAGTACAATAGTGCATACTACTTATACTTCAGATTACTGGTCACAACCAGACTCACTTGTCACTGTTTTGTTTGGTTGCACATTATCTGACTTTTCATTTAATAAAAACACTTAAAGATATTCCTGTTGTCATGGTCACGCCTTCGGGCATTTGGTATACAGCTTCTACGTATGTCCAGAAGTCCCCTTGCACCTCCTACATTCCAGTACCCGTCAGCCCCTGCAACTGAGGCTTCCAGTCACAGTCACCAGCCCTCAGTTGTGACAGCTCGTACAGGATAAGACCCCAAATTCAGAGACACGTCTGGCAGATGCCAATTCTAATAACATCATTGTCTTCCAGGTAAGAAATTTCAACTCCACCCTATGTAAGGGTTCAAACCCAGAGCCGGCCCTAACCAATATGATGCCCTAGGCAAGATTTTGGCTGGTGCCCCCTAGCACCACCGCTAGTTCCACCTCTGAACCCTGCACCCCTTTCCCAGCACCATCACCCCTCACCCAAAGCAGTCCTTATTTTGGTGTTTCTACCCCCTATATTTTAAATAGGAACAGTGCGCACAATCGGTGCACAGCCCAAAAAGGGGTGTGTTCTTGCTGGCAAGAGGCATGGCCACGCAATAGTACCCCCAATTCAAATTACGCCACACAATAGTGCAACTTTATTCACATTATATCATGCGATAGTGGCCCCAATTCACGTTACATCACACAGTAGATACCACTTTACCGTATAAACTCTTCACAGCAGTGCCCCTTATTCACATTACACTGAATTGCTCCTTATTCACATTACATCACACTATATTGCTCTTTATTTATATTAGACCACACTGTAATGGCCTTTCTATACGTTACGCCACACAGTACAGCACCTTATACACAAAATGCCACACATTAGCAATGCATTTATACACATAATACTACACAGTAATGTCCCTTACACATGACACACTTTATTAATGTCCTTATAAACATAATGCCCCTTACACATTATGCCAACCTTTATTAATGCCCTTATGCACCTAATGACCCTTACATATATGCTGCACATTATTAATGCCCTTATACACATAATGAAACACATAATGTCACACATTATTAATGCCCTTATACACCTAATGACACACATTATGCCCCTTACAGATATGCCAAACACTGGTGCACAACCAACCCACCCGCACACAGCATTCACATAGACGCTAACACTGTGACTGCTGCCTTTGCTTGGATACAGATGTGTCCTCATACATCTTGCCTCAGTGCACCATGCAGCAGGAGATGCCTGGCGTGAGTCAGCAGGCAGCTTTGCTAACGTTGGGTGCCTATTTTTGATAAAAATGCTTCTTATTTGCATTGCTATGTGGATAGGATGCACAAGCAGCTTATGCTAATTAAAACTATATGTGGCATGCCTATATACTGTGTGCGACTGTGGCTGTATCTGCATATGAAATGCTACACACAGAATATAGGCATGCCACATATCATTTTAATCACCAGAAGCTGCTTGTGCCCCTAGGCATTTGACCTAGGCATTTACATAGTTTGCCTATGCCTAGGGCTGGGTCTGTTCAAACCAGTCCGATTGAAAAAAGGACAGGACCACATTGAGATCCCACGGAGCCGTGGGAGGTACAAAGGGTGGCTGTATATGAAGAACTCCTTTTAGGAAAGTTTGTACTTCTGGCAACATGGCAAGTTGTCTCTGAAAAAAAAGAGAGCGCCGAAATCTGCACTTTGATGGAGCCTAAACGTAGGCCCATATCCACTCCCGTTTGCAGGAAGAGTAGAAAACAACCAATTCTAAATTCCACAGGAGAAACCTTTCTACTTTCACACTGTCGCACTCGGCTTGAGTTGAGGATCTGACGACTGACAATTCACTGAGGGAGCAGCTTTCGGTAAAGGAGGGAAACGAGATGGCTGAATGTAGTTCTTACTCATGGATTGAAGACTTAGGCCCGATGATGTTGAGGGGTAGGCAATGTGGATAATGAATGAGAACGATACACTGAAGAAAGATTAATTCAGCTTTACTGAGACCACAATCATACACAACGACTAGGAGATAAGTCTGGTGAATGCTGAAAGACAAAATGTTTGTGACTTGTAAACGATGCTGTAGAATACTGAATGAAGAAGTGACTTGTGATTTGTAAACAATGCTGAAGAACTGTGAATGAAGAGATGACTTGTGATTTGTAAATGATGCTGAAGAACACTGAGTGAAGAGATGACTTGTGATTTGTTAACGATGCTGAAGAACACTGAGTGAAGAGATGACTTGAAGAACGATGTTGAAGAGAGGATTGCTGTGAGCACCACCAGCAAACGGAGACCCTCTACCAGATAGAGGATCCAGCGGTTAGACCGCAAGAGCAGGTGGACTGGGAACAAAGGACTGCAATAACAGAACTGACTACCGGGCGGCCACAACAGAACCAGGATACCAGGGGTTAGCCTGGGAGCACAGAGCTTGAGCACCTTACAGCAGCAAGTAACTTGAAGCACTGGCACCATGACTAAGCATCAACCCCTTTTTATAAGGGAAGACTGCACTGGATTGGCTGGATGCGAACTGGGATACCTATTGGCTTGGTCTCCAACATGGCGGCCCCCTGCACAGAGGACATATGTGGAACCAGCACACAGCCACTACCTCAGGCCTCATCCTCCCAGATGCCGCACTCCAGCAACAGAACACTTGGAAACAGACACCTCCGGCTGCCATGCTCCGCTCCCCAGGACCCATACCCCGACCTCCAGACACCCGGCAGCCACACCGGAGGACCTCACTGCCGCAGCTCCTACCCACCACAGCCACACCAGCCGGCTAACAGGAAGGCCGCAGGGACCAGAACCAGAGGTAAGACTCCGGATGCTGGCACACACCAGGAAACATACTTTTTCCAGATACGATGATAGTGTTTAGACTTAACCATCTTCCTGGCCTGGACCATGGTGGAAATAACCCCAGAGTGAAGGCATTTTTCGTGCTAGGATCTCCCGCTCAACTTCCAAGCCGTCAAACGTAGCCGCTGTAAGTCTGGATAGACAAACAGACCTTGTTGAAGAAGATCCTTTTGGAGCAGCAGAGGCCAGGGATCCTCCAGAGCCATGGTTAAGAGGTCTGAGTACCACGCCCATCGAGGCCAATCCGGGGCAATTAGAATTGATTGAACGCTTTCCCTTCTTAGTCTTTTTAGAACCCTTGTGATTAGCAGTAGAGGAGGGAACAGGTACACAAACTAGTATGTCCATGGTGTCGTCAACGTGTCCACTTCTACAGCCTACTGATCTCTCGTTTGTTGTTGAGACGAGAAGCCATCAGATCTATCTGCAGACAGCCCCACCGGTGATTTTTTTTTTATATAGTCTTTATTTTGGTTTTTCACAAGTAGAGATGTTACAAACAGTATGATATCGTTTAAACACATGGGTCCACAGACCAATATATCAGAGAACATCAAAAACACAAAAATAAAATAAAGAAAAAATAAGAGAAGAGAGAAAGAAAAAACACAATAGATACAATTGATCCAGTGAGGAAATAATCAGTTTTACATCATACATCAGAGGATCAGCAATAACATCAAAAAGGGGGAAAACTAAAAAAAAAAAAAGTACTACAAAGTACGGTGGAATTACAACTTACATTGATAAAGACAAGACAAGACAAAGGGTAGAGGGGGGAAAAGGGGCAGAGTCAGGGAAGGGGAATGAGCAAGCTAATCAATTGTAACTAAGTATAAGTGTGGTTTCCATACAATGAAATGGTCTACACAGGAAAGCAATATCATGGTGAGTCTAGTGGGATCTGGTCTTTGTAGGTGGAGGTAGATTTAAACTCCAGCCAAGAAGACCACGTAGCAACAAAATCAGAATGTTTGTCTAGCACGGAATGAAAAACAAAATCTATTGTTCTATAAAATTCTATCCGCTGGAACCATTCCCAAATCCTGGGGGGGGGGGGGAGGGGGCTTGAGACTTCCAGTGGACCGGTACCACTGCTCTCGCTGCATTATTAAGATGCTTGAGATGGGAGTGTTTATATTTTGCTAGTGGTATTGCAATGTGGGAGAGTAGCCAGAAGTCAGGCTCAGTAGGAGCCTGAAACCCCAGGATTTCAGAGGAAATTTGAATAACCTTGCCCCAAAAAGTAGCGGTCAGAGGGCAGTCCCACCATATATGAAGAAGAGTACCTCGTTCCCTTCCACACCTCCAACACCGAGGGGATACTGAAGGAAAGTACTTATGCAGAAGGGAGGGACAACGATACCACCTAGTAAGCAATTTATACTGTGTTTCTATAATCTCCAAACTTGTAGAGCAACGGGACATAACTTCACAGTGTTTTTTCCAATTAATGTGTATCCCCCGAAGTACAAGATCAGCATCCCATTTCGCACAGAAAGCGGGGTCTTCTGTGAAAAGACCATGTAGCGATATCTTATATATACCTGATATAACATGGGAGGGTTCAGAGGGTTGAAAACACATTGCTTCAAAAGGTGTGATGTCCCATGTTAAAGCAGCAGCCGTCCTGTGCGACAAAGTAAAGTGACGAGTCTGGAGATAGAACCAGAAGTCAGTCGCAGGAATATCAGTGCCCTCCCTAAGTTCATCAAAAGATTTAACCTTTCCCCCGGAGAGTAAATGTGTTATCCTAGTCAAGCCTGCCCGTTACCATCTGGCGGCTGCACCTCCTCCAATACCCGGCCCAAACAATGGGTTGTCAAGAAGTGGGAGAAGCAGGGAATTTGACGAAGAAAGACCCAATTTATAGCGTAGTACTCTCCATAGAGCCAAAGTGGGTCCAACCGTCAAATGTGAGGAGCGCCAATGTTCCTAAGCCAGGGTACTTCCTGCAATTGTAGACCCGAGGACCATCTCTCCAATTCAACCCACTGTTTAGAGCCGGTACCAGGTTGTGACCAATCTAGGATCCTATTCAAAATCATGACTTGATAATATGTCAAAATCATGGGCAATTGTTGGCCTCCCTGGGCTTTTTTATAGAATAGGTAGCAATGTTTAGCAATGGGTTTCCTGCCACCCCAAACAAACCGGCTAATTGCCTTGTGTGTGTCTACCAGAAACTGATGGGGGTAGCTTCAAGGGGATAGTCTGGAAAAGGTACAACAACCTCGGTAGGACATTCATTTTCACAATGCTCATACGGCCTAACCAGGAAAATTTCTGCTGGAGCCACTGCGTCATTTCCTTCCGCAGCTTCCACAATAAAGTGAGATGATTTAAAGTGACTGTGGTAGAAAGGGAGGAGGGGATCAGAATACCCCAATATTTAATGTGTGTGGAGTGCCAGGTGAAGGGAAACACAGTCCTCAGGAACGAAACTAGTTCAGTTGGCTATTAACCAAACTGCACCATCATACAGCTCCTCACTCATCTCAAAATATCTCCCTACCAGACCTCTCCGCTCTGCACAAGATCTGCGTCTCTCATCCAGATGTATTACCTGTTCCCACTCAAAATTACAGGACTTTACCCGGGCTTCACCCACTCTGTGGAATTCCCTCCCATGCACAATAAGACTCTCCACTAGTCTCCAAACCTTTAAACGTTCCCTGAAAACTCATCTCTTCAGACAAGCCTACCAAATTCCTGACCCACACACATAACCTTCAATGCTTCCCTATCCAGTTACATCCCCTCTGCACAGTCCCCATAACCTCACATTTTGTCTTCCAACATTTCTGGGTGATCATATCATACGACCCACTAAGAACCTAGCAATCTGGGGAACCATTATGTAACAGGTTGCATCTATCCTTGTGTATCAATGCCTATTTCCCTATAGATTGTAAGCTTGCGAGCAGGGCCTTCCTACCTCTATGTCTGTCTTTGCCCAGTTTTGTTCTATAAGTGTTGTTCTAATTGTAAAGCACAACGGAATATGCTGCACTATATAAGAAACAGCTAATAAATAAATAAATAAATAAATAATACGTTGGGAGGGAGACATTAAGAACCATCGATTTAGTATAATTTACCTTGAAATTAGACAATGTCCCAAAACGTGAAAATTCTTTCATAAGATTGGGTAATGACACAGCAGGGTTTGTAACGACCGCCAGGAGGTCGTCTGCAAACAATGCAAGTCTATGTTCACTGTCACCCACTTTCAATCCAGTGATATCAGGGTTCTGCCGGATGGCCCTAGCCAGAGCCTCCATGCAGACAACAAATATCAATGGTGACAGCGGGCATCCCTGTCTAATCCCATTAGAGATTGTTATTGAGTCGGAAAGTATTCCGTTCACCCGTACCTGCGCCGAGGGAGCCCGGTATAGCGCCAAGATTTTTTGCAAGAACACCTCTCCCAGGCCCAGTCGTCGCAGTGTCGTTTCCATAAAAACACAATCTATACGGTCAAAGGCTTTCTCAGCATCTATGGAAAGAAGCATCATCGGAGTCTTAGCCGTGCCTGCATGGTGTATCAGGTCAATCACCTTTGTGGTGTTCTCCCTGGCTTCCCGACCTCGCACAAAGCCAACCTGGTCCGAGTGTATCACTGCCGGCAGTAACAGACACAGACGGTTCGCTATGAGTTTGGCATATAATTTAACATCCACGTTGAGAAGGGAGATTGGTCTGTAACTGGATGGCAATGATGGGTTCTTACCGTCTTTAGGAATGACCGTGATGTGTGCTCCCAAGGACTGATTCGAAAAGGGGGCCTGTGGAGAGACCGAGTTGCAAGCAAGGAGCAACAGAGGGAGAAGTTTATCTTGAAACAATTTATAATAAGATATGGGGAAGCCATCGAGGCCCGGACTTTTACCAGACGGGGAGGACTTCAGGGCGGACATGGGTTCATTGTTTGTAAAAGGGTCTTCAAGGGCTGAAATTATAGCTGGGGAGAGTGACGGGAATTTAATCTCTTCTAGGAAGTCCTCTACTGCCCTCTCATGCATTGACTGTTCACACTGGGAGCGCCGTGATGTCAAATTATAGAGATCTGTATAGTAAGCATGAAAGATCTCAGCCATCTTAGCGTCAGAAGCATGAGGCACACCAGAGGAATCCTTAATCTCCTTAAGATAAGTTAGGGATCTTTGGGCACGAAGAGCACGAGCAAGAAGCTTTCCAGGTTTGTTACCCCACCTATGGAATTTATGTCGGCAGCAGCGAAATGCCCTGCGATGCCTTCATTCAGTAAACTATTTAGGGATGACCGAGCATCTTGCAGCTTTGCTAGCACATCGCAAGTTAGTGTAGATTTATGTGTGATAATCAATATGAGAGATAATCAATATGAGTATAACAATTGTGCGGGTAAGAGTAAAACTAATAGTCCCTATCTTTAGGGTGGAGCAGGCGCCAGGTGTCTATTAGTTGAAAGTCATGTAGAATTGATTTAAAGCGTTTATTATCGGTTGAGGAAGACCTGGGTGCACCAGTTGAGGTATCTAGGGGAGGCTCCAATGCCCAGTTAAGGTCCCCACCTACCACCAACACACCTTCCAACGTTTGCTCAACCAACTCCAAAGCCTACCTCAGAAAACGGATTTGACCCTGATTAGGGAGATAAAGGTTTACAAATGTAAAAGTTTGGCCACTAATAGTAGCTTTCACCAGTAGGCCCCTCCCATCCCCAATAGGAACCTCCAATACATTACTCAATCTAACATGTTTGGCAAATAAAATTGCAAATCCCTTGGCCTTAGCTCCCGAGAAATCATTATAATATCCTTGCGGGAAATTAAGTGAGTGTAGCTTCGGAGAGGCACCTCTTTTAAAGTGTGTCTCCTGGAGGAACACCATGTCCGCGTTATCGTATGTAGGGAGTGTAGAGCCGGGACCTCTTCTCGGGGACGTTGAGGCCTTTCACATTAAATGATACTAACTGCAAGGTAGCCATAATGACAAGTTACCAGGGAATCCCAATGCCGCCACAACACCGTATCACCCATTTTACCTGGTTGAGAGAGTAACCACCCATAATACCTCATCCAAGAGGGGGAGGGGGGAAGGAAATCACAAGAGGAAAGACAGGGGGAAGTAACGTAGACAATAAAAGACAAAAAAAACAGCTGTTGGTACAGCGGCAATACTCTGCATCATTAGTCATGGGAAACCAGAAACTGCCCATGATCAACAAATATATAGCAGAGCAAGGGGGGTCAGAGGGGAACCGGGATACATCGCCTTATAACAGCATTGAAATGTAAACAAAATTAACCAGCAGACAAGGAAGCTCGAAGAAAGAAGAAAACTGAGTCAGAAGACTACGAGATCAAGTAGTGTGCCGAAAACTAAAGACAAAAAGGCATAACATATAGTATTGATCTAGTATAGGAGTGACACAACCTGAAAATCGAAAAACATGACCTGGCAGAAAGCGGCATTATTCAAGCAGCCATGAGAGGCAAACAATAACCTAAACAATCGCAGCCAGCGAGCTAATTAACCATCAATAGAAGGACACATCAAAAAGAAGAAACATAGCAAAAACACATTAAATACGGCAAATAGTCACGTTTCCATGGAGAGTCTAACGTAAGGTCCAGCTCGCAGTTCTCATCCCGGGTGATCAGCGGCAGCTGCTGCGGTCACAATGGTTTCAGATTCCCCGACTGTGACAGCTCGCCGTCGCCTCCTAGAGTCACGGACTTTCTGCCAATGTTCCGCCCGAGGTGGAGATGACAATGACAGTTCAAATGGGTCCAGCCAGTTAGGAAGACTCGGGGCAGGGATGTCTAGGGCCGAGCAAAAGTCTTTAACACCTTAAAATTCCTGTAAAACAAAGAGGGATCCCTTGTAGGTTGCTTGGATAGATAGGGGGAATCCCCAGCGAAATTTGATGTTACGGGTTTTGAGTTCATCCGTGAGGGGGCGGAGAACACGCCTCTGTTGCAGGGTAGACCCCGAGAGGTCCGGAAAAACTTGTATCCTATGGCCATCAAAAGCAAAGTCTGGCGCACGTCTGGCCGCTTTAAGAATCTCCTCCTTTTCCTGAAAGTAGTGGAGTCTACAGATAACGTTGCGCGGTCTTTCCGTTGGGGCCCCTCTGGGGCGTAAGGCTCTATGCGCCCTGTCGAACACCATCTGGTAGTCTGAGTCAGCCCCCAAAAGTTTATTAAATATTTTGGTCAGAGCAGGTTCAACATTTTGGGGTGCGACGTCTTCAGGCAGTCCCCGTGCGCGGGTTATTCCTGCGCCCTCTGTTATCAATGTCATCAAGTCTGCGGCCCATGGCTATCAGGGAGCGTGATTGGCGAGAGATAAGATCGTGGAGATCAGACATTTTAGACTCCGTCCTCTCAGAGCAATCTTCTAACGTTACTACTCTGTCTGCAACATAGGTGACATCAGACTGAATGGAAGAAATACGGGCCTGAATGGAGTCCTGTATCCGTTGTTCCATGGACTGGAGGTCCTGTTGCAGATCTTGGCGGGTGGGAAGAGACCACAATTTAGAAAGAATGGCAGATAGGTCTGAGGATTCCACAGTAGGAGTAGACGGTGGAGGGAGGGCAGGGGGTCCCACCGCCGCGTTATCTTCCATGGCACTGGAGAGTAAGGAGGGCGATGAAGGAATAGACGAGGCAAAGTCGGGCACTGGTGGCCGAAATAGAGTACGAAAAGCCGTGGCTTGGGATGAAGTGGCTGGAGTAGTCAATTTCTTGGAGGAACGTCATCTCGGCATGAGGCACGGTGTTAAGCGTAGTCAGAAGGAATTATCATCGAGCTGAATATCAACATACAGGCGACATATCACGTGTTCCCTTCAGCGTGGCCCGGTCAGGTCATTGCAGTTTAAAGGTCAGGCACCATGTTGTGAAGAGTAGAGTGACATTGTTGTAGAAGGTCGGAGCTTGTCTATCCGGAGTAAGGAATGGGGAACAATTCCAGCATGGGAGGGCAGCCGCCACTGTGTCGTAGTTCTGAGTGATCCCCGTCTACAGAAGAGCAGAGCCAGCAGTGGGAGAGGGCTCCGTAAGCTCCTTGTTATAGTATAAGAGAGACAGAAGGAAGGGTGCAATTCAAGAAGTCGCCACAGGAAGGAGCTCCAAGACCTCCAATCAAACAAGGTATATGCACAGCGGCATGAGGGAGAGAGCTGCCAGGCCCCGTCGCCGCGTCAGAGGGGCAGGTCACAACACTTCCAGCTGGGCTCCCTCGCAGATGGCGTAACCGCGGGCCAGGTAAGGACATCCGCAGCCAGCAGCCGGGTCCGGGAACGCCAGAGGGGGAGAGATAGGTCAGGATGCCGCTACCACAGCGCGTCCGGACGGCCGAAGGCCAAATCGAGGCCCTGGCGTCAGGGTCAGAGGTAGGCCGCAGTCCGCGGGAGCCTCCACGTCGCTCCCCGACTCCGCGGTTCAGGATGTGCAATAGCAGGGAGAGTAGGGGGGGTTTGAGAGGGAAGGATGAGGCAAAAATAAGAGGTTTAAAAGCACTTAATAGGCGAGGAAGCCGGAGCCCATCTAAAATGCCACCACCTCAGCTGCCAGCCAGGCCACTGCCCCACCGGTGAATTAACAGTTGAAACACCTAGGGATGTAGGCCCCATTCCCCTGGATGGAGGTCGTGTTTGCTGAGGAAGTCTGCTTCCCAGTTGTCCACTCCTGGAATGAATATGGCTGAGATGGCCCTTGCGTTGGCCTTTGCCCAGAGGAGGATTTTTGACACTTCTCGCATTGCCACTCTGCTTCTTGTTCCCCCTTGTTGGTTTATGTACGCCACCGCCGTGGCGTTGTCCGATTGATCCTGCATCGCCTGATCCTTCAGGAGATGGGAAGCTTGCAGAAGAGCATTGAAAATTGCCCTGAGTTCCAAGACGTTTATTGACAGAGCAGATTCCTGTTTTGACTATATCCCCAGGAACTGGGTGCCTTGGGTCACAGCCCTTCAACCCCCGGAGGCGGGCAACTGTTGTCAGTAGAATCCACGAGTGGATATTGAAATTCCTGCCTTCTACCAGGTGAGGAACTTGTAGCCACCATAATAGAGAAATCCAGGCCTTCGGAGATAAGGGCACTTCCTGATGCATATGAAGGTGAGACCCCGACCATTTGTCCAACAGATCCAGCTGAAATGGCCGGGCATGAAATCTGCCATATTGGATTGCCTCGTAAGCAGCAACCATCCTGCCCAGTAAGCGGATGCAAAGATGTATGGCTACCTGACGAGGACGGAGCACAGAGCGGACCATAGCCTGGATAGCCAAGGCCTTGTCCATCGGGAGAAACACCTTTTGAGAAAATGTATCCAGTATCATTCCCAGGAACTGAAGATGTTGGGTCGGTTCCAGGTGAGATTTCTGAAAATTTAGGATCCAACCATAATCCATATGCAGGCGAGTCGTCAGATCGATGCTGTGTAGAAGACGCTCCCTGGACATAGCCTTTATCAGGAGATCGTTCAAGTAGGGGACAATGTTGACTCCCATCATGCGCAGTTGCAGCACCATTCTCCACCATGACTTTGGTGAAGACTCTCGGAGCTGTGGACAGGCCAAAGGGCAAGGCCTGAAGCTGGAAATGATCGTCCAGAATGGCGAACCTGAGGTAAACCTGCTGAGGGGGCCACATGGGAATGTGTAGGTAAGCATCCTTGACATCTAGAGATACCAGGAATCCCCCCCCCCCTCCAGACTGGACACCACTACCCGCAGAGATTCCATCTTGAATTTGAACACCTGCAGATACAGGTTTAGAGACTTCAGGTATAAGATGGGTCGCACCGAACCATCTGGTTTTGGAACGACAAAAAGACTGGAGTAAAACCCCATTGTGTAACGGAGGAGGCACCGGAACCAACACCTCTGTCCGCAAAAGTTTTTGAATAGCCTCTTGCAAGGTAACCTTTGCAGCGGGCAAAACTGGTAAGCCCGCTTTGAATAATCTGTGAGGAGGAAGTGCTTGAAACTCCAGCTAGTATCCCTGGGAAATAAGGTCCCTCACCCAAGGATCCTGGCAGGACTTCACCCACACTTGGGTGAAGTGTTGAAGGCGAGCACCCACCTGAAAGCTATGGCGGCTGGGGCCAACCGTCACGCAGAAGGCTTAGCGGCAGGGGATACGGTGGTCTGGTCCAGGGATGCAGCAGTTGCAGGTTTACAGGACTTACCACGAGATCCTCTCGGAGTGGTGGATACTCCCTGGCCCCTGCCTCTGAACCATGCCACACAAATGGACTGCAAGGAGATCCTGTGTAAGAACGTCCAGCAAGTGTCTAATCCATTAATATTATCGGACCACTTGACTACTGCCCAGGAAATCCACCCACAAACTATTGTGGGGCGCTGTGCTACGCCTGCTGCCGTATATATTGCCTTGAGAGTGGTCTCAATTTTTTACGGTCACCAGAGTCTTTATGGGATATTGGGGCTAATTCAGGTTGCATCGCAAATCGCGATCCAACCGGAATGCTTATGATCGCCCCGCGGGAGCATGCACAACACCTGTCCTGCGCATACGCCCGCACTTTCTGCGGGGGAGCCGCAGAAAGTGCGATCTCCTCTGCCTGTCAATTGCAGGGCGAGGGGATGGGGGGGCAGGCAACGCTCATTTTCCAGGGAGGAGATGGAGCGTTGCGGGGGCAGTATGGCGCGGACGGGGACGGAGTCGGCTGAACAGTGGCGTGTCGTGGGTGTGATCACGGAGGCTGCATGATATCACACGCAGCCGCCGTGATCAGGGGGAAGGCGACGGGACTCCTGCGGGCATCCAGTATTTCTACTAACAAGCAGAAATTGCGATCACTCACAATTTCTGCTGGTTAAAGGGGGGGAGGCTCCGGTTAGCATGGTGGGAGCCTTGCCCAGGGATGGACGGGCCCCCACGTTAGGAAAAGGATATCAAATTCTGCTGATTAGCAGGATTTGCTATCCTTACTGAATTACTGAATTAGCCCCATAGCCCCTGGCAGTACCAATTTCTTAAACATTCTAGACACAGACGTATCAACTGACGGGGGTTTTTCGCATACCTTCCTGTCCTCAGCTGGGAGGGGAAAAGTAGATAAAAACCTCTGAGGAATTTAAAATTTCGTGTCAGGGTTTACCCATGCCTCCCTGGCCAGGGAGTTTAATTCCTTAGACCAGAGGTTCCCAAACGCAGTCCTCAAGGCACCCCAACGTTCCTGGTTTTAAATGTATCCATGCTTGGCAACAGGTGACTTAATTAGCACCTTAGTCAATTTGATTTAACCATCTGTGCTGAGCCATGGATATACCTAAAACCTGGGTGTGCCTTGAGGACCGTGTTTTGGGGGGGTCAGTGACGGTGGGAGTGAGGTTTCTTCACTCCCCCGTCACCCGGCCTCATAGCACTGCATGCTAATATGGACGAGATTGTCCATATTGGCCTGCATGCATGCATCAGCGACCCGGCACCAACGATGAACGAGCATTAATGAACAAGAACGTTCATATCGTTCAGTGTTATCTGCCAGTGTGTAGGGCCCATAAGACACAGGAAAAGTGGCTGAGGTCTTGGGTCTAACATTAAAGTACAACTACTCATCTGGTTCTGCTTCCTGATCTGGAAGCCCCGCTCCTTGTAATGGCGCGCGGTCCCATTAATGTTTATACTGGCTGATTTGAACATAAAACAGTACACACAAAACCTAATTGACAGAGAGCACTGTGAAGCATAAGCCCACTGAGCCAGTGTAGTCTGCGGCGGCACCGCAGCTCGTGGCCCGGGGCCACCGTGTGACATGCCGCCAAACCCTCACTGCACCCAGAGGTGTAGCTAGGCGCAATGGTGCCCGGAGCAAGGGTATGTTTTGGCGCCCCCCCTCCCCAGTAATGAATTGGGGGCCTAGGCAACATGTGGTGGCTTGTTACATTTGAAAAGAAACAATAATTAAAAATCCTAAATTGGTGACAGTGCCGGTTCTAGACCTTGTGGAGCTCAGGGCGAAAGTTTCCTTCTGGTGCCCTCATGTTTAAAATAGGGTCAGTGTGTACTGAAGGCTTGAGTGAGACATATAAAGAGGGCGAGCAGAGCTCCGGCATGTTCCAGCTGTCAGCGTCTCCTGCCCTGTTCCCTACCTAGTCTCCAAGTCAGTGTGCGCCCCTCTGCTTCTCCTCCTCCTGCTTTGCGGCTGCCAGTACAGTGGCCTGCGGGAAAGGGGGGTGGCAAGCAGCAGCGTGCCCTCTAACTTTTTCGGCACCCGGAGCTCGCTCTCCACCGGAGCCACCCTCGCTACACCCCTGACCGCACCTGACGATCTTTGGCTAGCTGCTGGCGTAGGCACACACAGTATTGGTGTGCGAAACAGTACCTCAGGAGCTCAGTGTCTTGTCAGCTGGGACTACGAACCATTAACCCTCAGGAGGTTGGTTCGGCCCCCCCTCTAAGTCCCACGAAGCAGGCAGACTAGTTGCCAGCCAGGACTACCTGAAAATAAATAACTAAAATAAAACATAAAGGAAACTCTCTGGAGCTCCAGAGGAATGCACCCGGCTCCTTGGGTACATTTTTCTAAACTGAGTCTGGTAGGAAGGACATAGAGGGGAGGAGCCAACACACACATACACACACTAAAGGTTTTTAAAGTGCCAGGCTCCAGTCGACCCGATCTATACCCCATGGTACTAAAGTACAGTTACCCAGTATCCACTAGGACGTTAGAGAAAAAAAAAATTCAGGATGGGTCACCACAATTATTTTGTATCACACAAATATATGATTGGCAGCAGCAACCCCTATGGGGAATGCGACGCTGCCAGATTTACAAAGCTCCAAAATACGAAGCATTCCAGAGATTGGCCTCCGCAGCTACAGTACCGCCATACGAAGTTGGCATTAGTCTGCAGAGGGGCATTCCCCCATAACCCTGCCCAGCAATGGCTGCTGCACATGTACAAGGAGTCCTGCTTCCATTGTGAGCACATTGCAAGGACAGGCTCCCCTGTTCCTGAGGTTCCTCTTTGATACATGCCGCCAGGTATAGTTGCATACTGATTGCGATTTTGGGCGCTAATATCGCAATGCAAATGTGATTATTGACAAAAGGGCCCCACTGTAGCCCTGAAATCAGTCTTTTAATTTGCAGCCCCATGGGTTCGCGAGCTAACATATGTGATTTGAGTGTGAAATTGGGTAGAGTTAGGGATAGTTTGGTGTGTCACTGCTGGCGTTCTAACTTCTAACGCCGCTGCATGGCAGGCATCGCCTGTAACTGACTTCTATGAGTCCACTCCACACCTTCATTTCATAAACTGAAAAACATATAATAATAAATAATAATAATAATAATATGTCCATTTGGCAGACAGCATACACCACAGCCAGAGCTGCCACACCCTGACCCTGTACTCTGGGCGACTACAGTCCACTCAAATAATTCACAGTAAGTAATAAACAACACAATCAGATAAAGATGAGGGCGCCCTCTGCCGGCCAAGGACAGCATGGCAGTCTGTCAGCCCCAGCCTGCACTGCCAGTCACACAGCATCCCGGCAGTGATTGCGGTTGCCCAGGAAGAGAGTCCCGGTGGCCACGCCTTACTTGGGGCGCACAATAATACGCCCTCCCCTAGCACTGAGCATTTGTTCCGGCACGCCCCTAGTGTCCATCAACCTTCCTACAGCCAATGGCACGCATCAGGAGGGAAAACAACAGCACGACTCGTCCGTCCGTCGCTTTGAAAAACGTTACCCAATTGGACGAGCCGGCCATCCAATCCAGCGGCCCGTCTTCTCCCTATTGACGTAGACGATCCCCGCCTTCTATGCCCATGACTCTCAGCGCAGCTCTGGCGTCGCGCGCCGCGATTGGCGGTCTACTCCGAAGCAACGCCCTCCCAGGGCAGCGGACCAATCGGCGCGTTTGTTTGGGTTGCGAGGGGCGTAGCATGTTTTGGCAGGCCGGCTTGGCGCGGGTTGTTGTCAGATGCAGCACCGGGTTTGTGTGAGAGAGGTCTGGGGAGACGTGAGACGGAGCTTCGGAGCTCACCCCTGGCTGTCTGACTGCTGGCGGCTTATCCCGGGTGCTGCGTGCTGTCATACTACCCGCGGCCTCTGTCTAATCGGCCCGCGGGCCTGGGCTGTCTGCTGTCTGGGAGAGATCACGGGGAGTGAGCCGCAGCAGCTGCAGCGGGAGGCCCTTCCATCATCCTTCATGCAGCAGGTAAGGGACAGCTACTCCTCAGCCTGCTGCTCTTCTCATTCAGGTCTCCCCAGCTGTGGAACTGCAACTCCCAGCGTGCACAGTGGGCTGTCATGGCATGCTGGGATTTGTTGTGCCACATTGGAGAACCAGGGGTTCCCTACTCGTGATATATATAGGTTGCAGCTTACAGGATCTGCCCTGCTGCCCTCACTGGTACTGTAGCTCAGCTCCATATCTTATCTATCTATCTATCTATCTATCTATCTATCTATCTATCTATCTATCTATCTATCTATGTAGAGGCCAGTGCTCAGGCTGCAGGACCAAAGTAACCTGGTGACTGTGATATGATGATTAGTGCTATGCACATAACTGTCTGCCCCACAGACTACCCCACAGAGCACTGATCCCCAGCCTGTGGTGCCCTGACCACCTAGGCTCTGGCTGTAGCTGGGAGTCACACTGCACTGAGGATGAGGGGTCTGTATAGAGGGAACAGGTGCTGGGGACTGGGCGGTCAGAGCTGGCAGCAGCTGTTCGGCTGGTGACTTGTGTGGAAGGTCTGTGCTCTCTGTAGCTGATACATAGTACAGACATTGATAACGAATATATAATGATAATCTTATTATTAGTCATGTGCATGGCTTTTGCCACTGTACTGAGTGTGTTCTGTAGTGTGCATTGAGCAGCTGTTAAGGGATGCCCCAGACCTGCCACTATACAGCCCTATCCAGGGTGCACATAGGCAGCTGTGTACTGCATTGTCCCCCCAGCTCCTGGCTTATGTATGTATGTATGTATGTATGTATGTATGACATTTATATCTTCCCCATGTGTGTTAGTGGAAGTGTGATGAGACCTGTGATAAGATGGGCAGAGGGAGTGTGCTGCAGTGCAGCCATTGTCACCCAGCCTGGACGGGCAGATAATTCTCCCTTTACAGCTGTTATGTATCCACTAATGTTTTTGTTGTTTTTTTAAGTTCCTAAAAATGTTATAAATCTGCCCCATTGTGCATATGTCTTCTGCCCCAGTCCATACTATGTATCTCCCTTATCATCATTGTGGTGGTGATTATGGCTGTGCAGGTGTGTGGGTGATGAAGTCAGTTGTGGTTGTATCAGGGGCAGTGCCAGGAGTGTTGCAGGCAGGATGCAGCAGCACTTGGTGCCCTGGCTGTGTGCAGTGAGTGCCAGGTACTCCCAGCATGGGGTTGTACCCACATTCATGTGTAATAGGATGCATTGTGCCCCAGTGGCTGCATATACAGCATTCTGCCTCTATAGGTGCTGCCCCACATGTGCCCTGCCTCCTGCCCCTGTTGGGGGGTGATGGTTGGGGGGTGGTAGTGGTGGGGGAAGGGGGGGCTGGTGTTTATTTTTGAAAATAATAATTTGGAGAGTTGCTGCGAAGCTGATGACGTAGCCAAAGCAAAGTTCAGCTCCCAACGCCCTCCCTGGGGTGACCCGAAATGTGGCAGAGTCCTGTGCGGTTTCGCTAGCCTCCCCCGGCTGGGTGCCGGCACCGCCGGAAAGCCCAGACTCTCCCCTTTCCTTTGCCCCCGGTCCCGAGTCCCTGTGACCCCCCTGTCGGGAGCTGTAGGGCGCTGAGTGAGGGGTCTCTCCCGCGCCCTGGCTGCAGGAGCGGAGTGCGCTCGGTGGAAGGAGCAGCAGCCAGTCCCCAGCAGCCGCTGGAGAGAGCGGCGAGACCAGGCTGCCGGGGGGGGAGATGAGCCGTCCCGAGCGGGCGGAGGAGGCTGCAGGCGGCACGGAGCAGGGGTAAGGTGCCGGGGGAGTCCGCTGGGTGTCCGGGGGGAGCGGGGCGGGCAGGGATCGGGAGATCCGGGACACTTCTTCTGGCGAGCGGGGCGGCTGCTGCCTGAGCGTCGTGTCGGAGCAGAGAGGCCGCGATCTGCCGCTTCTCTGGCACCCCACGCCGCCGGGAGCTGGTCCCGGGACCCCTCCGCTCGCCAGGCGGGCAGGGCAGCGGCTCCCCGCCAGTTTGCAGGGGTCTCCAGGCCGGGTTGCGCCGCCGGGACAGTGGGAGAGGATTTGTCAGTAACAATGGCGGCCATGTTGTGCAGGATCTCTCCCTCTCCTTCTCCAACTTCTTCTCTCTGCCCGGGGAACGCTTTATGCTGGGGGGCTGCTCTGTCTTTGGGGGGGTCTTCTGCTTTTCCAGCTTCTTCTCTGCCCGGGGTGACCCTCTGCTGCTGCTGCTGTTTTGCAGGATGACAGTGAAGCTGAAGAGTGGGGAGGAAAGGCTCGGGAAGCCGAGCAAGAGGGCACCAGAGTCTGAGCTGCTGCTGCTGGAAGAGGAGGAAGAGGTACCAGGAGAGGTGGAAGAGCCAGGACAAAAAGGGGGTGACCCCCTCATCCCCGACACCCCTGACCAAGAGCCCCAGCAGGACCTGACCCCCAGCCAGCCGTCCAGAGCCCAGCAGGACCAGCACCACTTTCTGAGGTCCAGCGTCCGGCCGCACAGCAAGAGGCAGAGGAAGGATTCCTGTGGCAATGGAAGAGGCACCAGCGCTAAAAGCAAAGGTATATTTACACTAAATGCACCCCTAGTGCAGACTTTTGGGGGGAGGATAAAGTAGTTGGAGCACGTTCCCCGCTGGTTTTTTAGTTTTTTAGTTTTGTTCTTTTATGTTTTTTTTCCCTTTTTTAGGGAATTTGCACAGTTTCGTCTGTTTTTACACTACATGCGCTGGCAAGTTTGGACTGTGGTCTTTGTGCCGCTCTGTCATCAAAGTGCGTGAACACGGCATGAAAGAATATTAGTATTTTTCCAGGTGTTACAAAATTTGCGTTCCCCGAGGGAATAAAGTTGGGTTTTTAGTATATTTTCTATCCGAACACATACCAAGTATCCAAGTATGTCACTGGCTGCTTTTGTTATCAGATCGCGCAATTCAGTCTGGACTTGAGAATCAGGATGACGTATAGAGAGTTTAAGGATATAACGTGTGTGTGTAAATTTATATATAGAATTAGCGCATATATATATATATATATATATATATATATATATATATATATATACACATATATATAATTTTTTTTTTTTTTTTTACACCTTTACCATATAAGGTATGCAAGAATTGTAAGGAAAGTACAATATTGCTAATGTTAAAAATAATTTTACCTTTTTCATGGAAATTAGAATAGCTAAATGTTCTGGAATTCTACAAAATTTTTGGCCACCTTCAGCGTGATAGTCACACCCATTAGTGGAGTGATTTGTTTATTTTTGCTGCATGCGTGTGTGTATTTTGCAATACACTTGTGCGCGATAGTCTTGCTACAGCACATAGGATTTTTTGCAAATTGAATGACTGCACAGGGGAATGGTGACTCAAATGCACGGGTGGCGCAGCGTTTTCAACAACGTTTAACCGTTTACGACTGTGTTCCTTTATGCAGTTACAATGGCTCCGGCGTCTTACTTCCAGCGCCCGTGCTGCACAATCATATTGTTACTTAGATGGCCAGTGTTCGGCTGAGGATTGCATTGTTTTACGCAAGCGGCAGATCAGAGACACCGATTATGGACGTCTCTATACAACTCCCGGCGGCTGTGATATTAGCATATTTATGCATAGCCGCTGCGTTCAAATTCACAACTGCTAATACATTTGCGTACATTTCTGAATCGGGCTTAATTTTCAGTGTGGGATTATGTGTGTCTCATTTGTGTATGTACTTTGTAAGGCGTCGCAGAACACTTCCATACATTTTCTCCCCTTTCTACGTTGGTCTGGCAGCCTTAAGGGAGGATGAGCTATTTACTCCATCCACTCTGAAGCATTGCGGACAGACTGAAATCTCCAAGCCTTGGGGCAATGTCTTGTTTCTGCTGTTAATGCTAGTGCTTTACCAACTAGTGGTCATAGCACTCAACCAGCCCCAAGTGTTCTGCGTTTTCGGAGCTTGATTCCTCCAGTAAATCTTTACACATAGCTGATAAAGCGCTGTCATTCTAAGTGTTCACCCTGCACCACCCTCAAGGCTAGAATTATTTGTTCGGTATAACGCCGGATTACTGATCTAGACCACCACTTTTGATGTAAGGTTTGATGCTCCAGTGTCAAACTGCTGGCTATGAGTCACAGAGGAATACATGCGTGTTACCGGCGTCCGGGATCACGGTAGTCATTATCCCGACAGCCGGATCCCGGCCACCAGTATGCCGGCATAGGGGCGAGCGCTAGAAAGCCCCTTGCGGGTTCGCCACAGGTTATATTCTCTCTCTATGTTTGTCGTGGACGGGTGTGGTTCGTTTTATCGACAGTGTCTAGGTCGACAATGTTTAGGTCGACCACTATAGGTCGACAGTCACTAGGTCGACATGGATGGAAGGTCGACAGGGTTTCTAGGTCGACAGGTCTAAAGGTCGACATGAGGATTTTTTTTTGGTGTCGTTTTCTTCGTAAAGTGACCGGGATCCCAAATTAGTGCACCGCGTCCCCTCGCATGGCTCGCTTCACTCGCCATGCTTCGGGCATGGTGCCTTCGCTTCGCTCGGCACACTTTACCATTCCAATCGTAGTCCACGTGGATCGTTAAGTATGAACCCCCCCCCAAAAAAAAAAATGTGAAAAACTCATGTCGACCTTTAGACCTGTCGACCTAGCACATGTCGACATAGAAACCCTGTCGACCTTCCAGCCATGTCGACCTAGTGACTGTCGACCTATAGTGGTCGACCTAAACATTGTCGACCTAGACACTGTCGATCTTCAGACCGGATCCCGTCGTGGACACCCATAGAGGGAGAAAAGCCTGTGGCTCTGGGATTCCGGCAGCGGCATTTCACCACCTGTCGGGATTCCGGCGTCGGCATTGTGACCACAGGAATCCCGACAGGCGGTTTCGTGGCTGCCTACCGTCACAGATTCAAGACTTAAAACTGATGACATTTTGGGAAAAAGCCCCAGAAAACCACTAGTTGAGTTATCTGGACATCCGGAACCATAGGAGGCACAATACACTTATTAATTATAAGGACAATAATTATATATTATGTAAATATATTAGACTGCCACATTATTATATACTTTAAAGTATGCTATTTTTTAAACATCTTATTGTGGCAATAAAAATATTTAATGCAGGGGTATCGTGTATTGTTTGTCACTATGGTGTCCACATCATGAATGTATGTCAGACCACAGCTTGATACTTTCACGGCTTGTCAGGATATCTATTTCTAACGTGGCGCTTTGTAGGACAAGTTTTTCTGCGGTGGGACCTTAGTAAATCATACGATTTCAAACCACACAATTTATTGTAAAAAAAAAAAATAGCTGTTTTACGTGAGTCACTAGTAAATCTAGTCCTAAGAGTTTTTCTCCGTTTGGAAGGAGGGCAGAATAGCACTGAGAGAGGTTGCAATCCCCAATCCTGCTGCTAACACTTAGTCCAAGATTGGCACATTGCTTGGGGCGCTTCTGGCGCAGTTACTTTGTCCTTGTTCGGTTGTGTTCTCCCTTCATTTCTCTTATTCATTACTGCATGATTTCATAATTATGTTATTCAGGCCTGAATAAAATGAAGCAGGAATGAGCACTTCAACAGATACATCTAAGGCAGGCATTCCCAACCACGGTCCTCAAGGCACACCAACAGTGCAGGTTTTTGTGATATCCAGGCTGCAGCATAGATGGTTAAATCAAAATAACTGAGCTACTAATTAAGTCACCTGTGCTGAAGCCTGGATATCACTAAAACCTGCACTGTTAGTGTGCCTTGAGGACCATGGTTGGGAATGCCTGGTCTAAGGGGTAAATTCTTCTGGGGCAACATCACGGGTGTGGTTCATCAAATCGACAGTATCTAGGTCGACAATGTTTAGGTCGACATGGATGGAAGGTCGACAGGGTTTCTAGGTCGACAGGTCTAAAGGTCGACATGAGGATTTTTGTTGTTGTCGTTTTCTTCGTAGAGTGACCGGGATCCCAAATTAGTGCACCGCGTCCCCTCGCATGGCTCGCTTCGCTCGCCATGCTTCGGGCATGGTGCCTTCGCTCCGCTACCGCTTCGCTCGGCACACTTTACCGTTCCAATCGTAGTCCACGTGGATCGTTAAGTATGAAAAAATTCAAAAAAAGAAAAAAAATGGGAAAAACTCATGTCGACCTTTAGACCTGTCGACCTAGCACATGTCGACCTAGAAACCCTGTCGACCTAGCACATGTCGACCTAGAAACCCTGTCGACCTTCCATCCATGTCGAACTAGTGACTGTCGACCTAGACATTGTCGACCTAGATACTGTCGATCTTCAGACCGGATCCCCAACATCACCTCTTTTTCACTTTTAGAAGCTTTAGTAAATTTACACCTAGGTACTGGCTTTATCTTCTAAAGTTTAACAGAAGATGTATACTAATATGTGCAGGAATTACCACAGAAGTTAGTAACTTTTTAAGCCTGGTTGGATTTTCCAGCCTTTGTGTTGAAATTCTTAAACAAAATGGAGGATGCCATTTTATGGACTGAACCAAGATTTGTGCGAATGTTACCTAGTGATGTCAAATTATTTCCAAAATAGAAAAATGCACCCATATTCTATATTTGAATTCCTGCGTTCATCAACTTGTTTTACTCTTTTTACCCAGCAGTTTATAGCAGCATGTATTGTTTTTTAGCTCATGGCAATTCACTGCGAATAATATACAGAAACGTTAAATGTTACATAATTTCAGGACTGTAATGCAAAAAATTTAGGGGTGTCTCAAAATATTTATACACTTTAACTACCTGATTAAAAATAATCTGTTGCATACCCAGTGCTGGCAGCCATTTTGTGAGCAGCTGTATATACTATAGATCTATGGATGCAGGAGTAACTCTCCTCACTTTCATTTTATTAATCCTTAAATATAGAATTCATTTTCTGTGTTAAATTTAAGGAGTCATTTTGTTTTAATGCGTTTTAAACAATAGATTTTAGCTGCCTGTTCAGTACATCTAAGATAAACCTAGTTTGTGCCAAAATGGCCTCTCAGCACTCAAATGTCTGTACTTTTGTAAGGGTATGTTATTTTAGTTTTCTGTGAGAATAGCGCTTTCATATTTACAAAAAAACCTGTCCTATACTTTAATTCTAAAATCAGTATGATATGATTGTACATGTGTGCAATTATTGTACACACCACACACTTGCATTCATTTTCCAAACATCACTAAATAATGACACACAGTTTGCGGCCTGTTGCTGTGTTATTTCTATATTATGAATTTTAGCTTTTTAGCCATTTTATGAAATAAGCCACATTATGTTTATTTCAGGTATTTCTCCCATTTATGAATGGTTTATTATCCACACAACACTGTATAACCCAAAGCTAAGGTTTTTTACTGTTAGGTTTCCAAATGCTGGAAGTTTTTCTTTTTCTTTTCATTTTTCAAACATGTATTATTTTCATAAAATTATTCATATAGATGTGTGATTCGTATGTACTCCGTTCTCAAAAAACAGCATCTCATTGGCTATCTGTCTGTTGCGCGTTTTTGTAAGCCGACAAGAAATATCCGGATAAAACCGAACCTGCGTTAGTTTAGTGTTAAGAACTGAGTAAATCTGAACCCGCACATCTTTACTTATTTAATTTAAAGAGTGTCCTCTTACGATCAAATGAAATGTGATTAAGGTCAGTAGGGTTGTTTTTGTTTGTTGTGTGTGTTTTTTTTTTTTTTTTTTTTAATTCTTTGGAATTTTTAAATGAGATTTATTTTTCCCTTGTACATTTGACTGCAGAATTTTTTTGTTTTGTTAGTTTGCAATCTCCGATAACTGATCAGAAAAATCCATATAGATTCCGCCATTAATTGACTTTTCTATAATTCTAAAATTGTACATTTGTACCATATATTATTGATTCCATTCACATTTATTTCATGCAGGAACACACACGCCAAATGTCAGCTTATTTTTGGCCCTATAATACAGATGAACAAACGTGAATCAAACAGACAAATGATTACTATTAGTGTTTTTCTGCAGTACATATTTTCTACCTTCCTCTTTTGCTATATATTTTGCTTTTTGGCAAGTTATTATCTTTAGGCAAAAGTGCTGTAAGCTATAAGAACTATTTTGCAGTCTTGGGATATTTTTCAGCCGTTAACTAAAGAAATTCATTTTGTTATAACCCATACCAACCAATGACACCTTTCATTTCATTTTCTCTACTACAGGTTGAGTATCCCATATTCAAATCTTCAGAAATACGGAATTTTTGGAGTGAGATAGTGAAACCTTTGTTTTCTGATGGCTCAATGTGCACAAACTTTGTTTAATACGCAAAGTTATTAAAAATATTGGCTAAAATGACCTTCAGGCTGTGTATAAGGTGTATATGAAACATAAATGAATTCTGTGCTTAGACTTAGGTCCCATCGCCATGATATCTCATTACAGTATGCAATTATTTCAAAATATGGAAAAAATCCTATATCCAAAACACTTCTGGTCCCAAGCATTTTGGATAAGGGATACTCTGCCTGTATTCTAAAACATAATAGCTAGACTGTGACTGGTTGCATGGGGTTGCAGCATATTTCCTGCACTGGGATATCTATAATATGAGAAATTCTGTTTCTGTTGGACCTGGGATAATGTAGCTTAGGGAAAAATCTGTGCAGCCAGGCAGATATTGCACCAGGCGTGCACATGCATGCAACCACTGATCGTCTCAGATTGTTTCCAGACTGCATCTGTATGAGGGCCCAAATGCAGCTGGCAATTTTATAGAGCATTGGACTGATGTCTTATCTGAGTAGTTGGAATATATGGTTAGATGGCTGCACTAACTTGGCTGGCTGATGCAGTTGCTTAACCCAAACACCTAGCGACAGATTTACTTACTGTTTGTTCATCCACAACGGTAGGCAAATTGAAAACACATCAGGCCGGTCAGCGCTTAAGCTGTTGGGTGATCTGATCTGTCCATGTATGGAGAGCTTAACATAGATGTACTGTATCTTTAGAAGCTAATAGCTTGAATATTGGTGTGGTTTCTGAAGAAGATATTCCTGCAAGAAATAATCGGCTGAGATTTTAGTTGTATGGATTGAGTACCAATCATTCAGCGTGTGTTTTAGTGTAGTTTTGCAGATACAGCTTTAAAGGAAAAAAAACTCTCTTACATTGACAGGTTCTCAATCTCGCTCCTCAGGACCCCACACGGTCCATGTTTTGCAGGTCACCTGTAGATTTTTAAAATGTGACAGTTGGTGACACACAGTGCAGCTGCTGGGTGACGTGGAAAACATGAACCGTGTGGGGTCCTGAAGACTGAGGGGACTGTTTACTAAGCCTTGGATGGAGATAAAGTAGCTGGAGATAAAGTACCAGCCAATCGGCTCCTGTCCTTTTTCAAACACGGCCTGTGACATGGCAGTTAGGAGCCGATTGGCTGGTACTTTATCTCCAGCGACTTTATCTCCATCCAAGGCTTAGTAAATAGACCCCAAAGTTTGAGAACCACCGGTTTACTTATTAGTCAAAGCCAGCATATTGTCACTACCAGGTGGTAGAAAGTGGTGGTTGCATTGCTGCTTCTATTAATTAAATGAAAATGTAAGCCTGTGTTCATTAGTTCTGCACCCAGCTATGGTTTGCAGAATGTAGTCCTTTTGGAAGCATCTTTGTATTGGATAATGTAGTTTTAAATGTCGTTCATTTAAAACTACATTTAAGTGGCGTTCATTCTGCTTTGTTCCCTTAGTAAAATCACTGCTAGTTGGGAAAATCGCTCTGCATGGTTGCCTTGTGTGTGTGTATGTGTGTGTGTGTGTGAGTGTGTATATATATATATATATATATATATATATATATATATATATATATATATATATATATATATATATATTTATTTATTTATATAGATATATATATATAGATATATATAATGTGTGTGTAAATATATATATATATATATATGCGCAAATTTTATTTATATAGCGCTCTTTCTCCAATAGGTCTCAAGGCGCCTAACAGATACATAGCATAATATAGTACAGAAAATAATGAAGTACAGAACAGCTCTTCATAAAATTCAGAAGCATGTAGATACTACAGGGATATTATGGAAATGCTGAGTAAACAGGAAAGTCTTGAGTCTACTTTTGAAGGATTCTATAGTTGGGGCCTCTCGCACTGTGCTGGGAAGTGAGTTCCATAGAGTCGGAGCCGCATGACTAAAAGCTCGACTACCAGATGGATTACGGGAGATACTAGGTACTGCTAAAAGTTCTTCATCTACAGATCGCAGTAATCGAGTGGGGCAGTATGGAATCAGAAGCTGCTTCAGGTACCTTGGGCCCTGGTCATGTAATGCTTTGAAACTCAGTAAGCCAATCTTGAAGATGATTCGCTATCTCACCGGCAGCCAGTGAAGGGAGTAGAGAATGGGTGTTATGTGGCTAGAGTGAGACTGTTTTTTTTAACAGCCTGGCAGCTGTATTTTGCACCAGCTGTAAGCGGTGCAATTATTTTTCTGGGAGACCAAGGTAGAGGGCATTACAGTAATTTAATCGAGATGAAACTAATGCATGTATGACTTTTGTCAGGTCATCTGAGGGAATTAAGTGCTTGATTCTGGCTATGTTCCTCAGGTGAAAGAATGAGGATTTGATTGTGGCTGATATATAATGTTTAAGTGTCAAGCCACCATCCAGGACAACACCAAGATTCTGCATACGATCAGTGGTTTGTAATTCTGAATCCCCGAGAGTAAGTCCAGTTGGTTGGCTGTGCTACAGTCTTGTCCTTTGATGTTGCGGTCCTATTATAAGGACTTCTGTTTTATCCGGGTTCAGTCACAGCCAACTGGCACTCATCCACTCCTGGAGCTCAGCTAGACAGCCATTTAGGGTTGCTATTGGGTTATCAGTGCCCGGAGCAAAAGACATGTACAGTTGTGTATCATCTGCATAGCAGTGGTAGACCAGGCCATGGTGCCTGATTATTTCATCCAGCGGGAGCATGTATACTGCAAAAAGCGTGGGGGATAGTATAGAACCTTGTGGGATACCACATGTCAATGGCACTGAGTATACTGCAGACGGTACTCTGTGACCTGCCTAGGAGAAATGATTTGAACCAGGTTAGGACTGTGCCATCCAGTCCACAAAAATGTATCAGTCGCTCAATCAGAAGCTCATGGTCCACTGTATCAAATGCTTTAGAGAGATCCAGAAGGATTAATATTGTCCCCTCTGTCTCTTGCCATCAGAAGATCATTTAACACACACACCAGGGCTGTTTCAGTGCTCTGTTTTCTCCTGAATCCTGATTGGAATGGATCATAAATATCATGGGTTCTCAGGCGGGTTTCCAGTTGATTTGCAACCACTTTCTCAATAACCTTTCCTAGAAAAGGAAGGTTTGATACCGGACTGTAGTTGGTCATGCAGTCAGGATCCAAATTCGTTTTTTTAAGAAGAGGTCTAACAATTGCTTCCTTTAGGGGTCCAGGAAAAATGCCTGTCTGCAAAGAGCGTTGAACAATTTTTGCAAAGACAGGACCAATTAGATCTATACAGCCTATTAGAAGATTGGTTGAGGCAGGGTCCAGATCACAGGTAGTGGGACGCAAAATCCGAGCAATTTCAGCAATGTCCTTTTACATCCAATGTGTCAAAGCTGATCCATGAAGTCAGGTGGCTTATATTGGCAGGCTTTGTAGTTTGGCACTCCTTTGATGGCACTGTGGTAATTCCAGCCCAGATGGTGGATATTTTATCTGCAAAGAAGTTTGCAAACTCGTTGCATCTTGCCTGGGAGAGGGTTTCATCAGTCTTCAGGCATGCTGGCTTGCAAAGCATCTCCACTGTGCGGAAAAGTTGAGCTGGCCTATTGTTTGCTGCTGTAATCTCATTTGACAGGAACTGTGATTTCTTTCGTGTGATTGTCGATTGATATTCTTTGTCATGCTTTATTAGTTTTATATTGTCATCCACTAGGTTAGTCTTCATCCATCATCTTTCCAGTCTACACCCCCTTTTCTTGAGCTTGCTAACACCGTTGTCGAACCAGGGAGCTCGACGCTGTGGTTTACGAGGACTTATACGCACAGGGGCTCTATCTATCTATCTATCTATCTATCTATCTATCTATCTATCTATCTATCTATCTATCTATCTATCTATCTATCTATCTATCTATCTCTATATACACACACACACACACACACACACACACACACACACACACACACACACACACACACACAATGTGTGTATGTGTGTGTGTGTGTATATATATATATATATATATATATATATATATATATACATGTGTGTGTGTGTGTGTGTGTGTGTGTATATATATATATGTATATATATATATATATATATATATATATATATATATATATATAATATATATATATACACAAAGGAAAAGATGTGTACACACCTTGACAAAGGGGCTACGGGCCCCGAAACTTTGGTTTTTGTGATGCTTATTTAATTGCACTAAATTAAGATTTTTTTTACTTAGAGACCTGGAGTGACGCCATCTTTTCCTTTGTTTGTTTATACATACTGCTGTGGAGGGCACCCAGGCAGCTATATATTTAGGACCAGGAGTGCTGGCGTACGGACCAGAGGAGTAGTGTTCATTCTAGCACCCTGCAAGTTTCAAAATCCGTGCAGTTTCTCTTTCCTGCCTGGGGTGTCTCTTTCTGCTGTGGTGCTTCTCAGCACACCCTGATCTGTTACTCAGTGCTGTGATACAGACCTGTGTGTGCTAAGAAGCATCAGAGCAGAGAGCGACACCCCAGGCAGGAAAGAGGAACTGCACAGGATTTGAAATGTGCAGGGTGCTAGAATGAACACTAGAGGAGGTATAGGGGTATATGCAATTCACGGCGAATCGCGGCAATTTTTCGCCGTTTTTTTTTCCGACTCAATTCGCCAGGTGGCTGCCGGAATTCACCATATTCAATGAAAAACGGATTCGCCAGAACCGCGGGCGAAAATCGGCCGATTTGGCGGATTTTGCCGCGATTTTAAAAAACGGGAAAAACCCGAAAAAAAAATGGCGTGGGGTCCCCCCTCCAAAGCATAACCAGCCTCGGGCTCTTCGAGCTGGTCCTGGTTCTAAAAATGCGGGGAAAAATTGGGCATGGATCCCCCGTATTTTTAAAACCAGCACCGGGCTCTGCGCCTGGTGCTGGTGCCAAAAATACGGGGGACAAAAAGAGTAGGGGTCCCCCGTATTTTTAACACCAGCATCGGGCTCCACTAGCTGGACAGATAATGCCACAGCCGGGGGTCACTTTTATGCCGTGCCCTGCGGCCGTGGCATTAAATATCCAACTAGTCACCCCTGGCCGGGGTACCCTGGGGGAGTGGGGACCCCTACAATCAAGGGGTCCCCCCCCCCAGCCACCCAAGGGCCAGGGGTGAAGCCCGAGGCTGTCCCCCCCCCATCCAATGGGCTGCGGATGGGGGGGCTGATAGCCTTTTGTGATAATAAAAAGATATTGTTTTTTCCAGTAGTACTACAAGTCCCAGCAAGCCTCCCCCGCAAGCTGGTACTTGGAGAACCACAAGTACCAGCATGCGGGAGAAAAACGGGCCCGCTGGTACCTGTAGTACTACTGGAAAAAAAATACCCAAATAAAAACAGTACACACACACCTTGATAGTAAAACTTTATTTCACACTACCGACACACACATACTTACCTATGTTGACACGCCGACTGCCACGGTCTCCGACGATCCGAGGGTACCTGTGAAAAAATTATACTCACCTTCCAGCGTCCAGAGATAAATCCACGTCCAGAGAGATAATCCACGTACTTGGCAAAATAACAAAACGCAAATACCCGCTCCATACCGGACTGAAAGGGGTCCAATGCTTTCACATCAGACCCCTTTCTCCCGAATCCCGGGACATCACGTGACTCCTGTCACTGAAGTCCCTTCAGCCAATCAGGAAGCGCTACTTCCGTGGCGCTCACCTGATTGGCTGTACGCTGTCTGTGCTGTGACAGCGCATCGCAAAGCCGCTCCATTACTTTCAATGGTGGGAACTTTGCGGGTAGCGGTGGGGTCACCCGCCGGTCAGCCGCTGACCGGCGGGTGACCTCACCGCTAGCCGCTAAGTTCCCACCATTGAATATAATGGACTGGGCTGTGCGATGCGCTGTCTGCTCAGACGCGCAGAGCCAATCAGATGAGCGCAACGAAGTTGCGCTTCCTGATTGGCTATAGAGACCTTTCTGTGACAGCTGTCACTGACAGGTCTCTCTGCATTTGGGGATAGGGGTCTCATGTGTCAACATGGGACCCCTTTCAGTCCGTGTGGTCGGTTGTCCGGTTTGTTATTTTCTCCAAGTACGTGGATTTATCTCTGGACCATGGCTGAGGTGAGTACATTGATCTTTTATTTTCAGGTACCCCTGGATTCTACATGGAGAAGAGGACCGATGTCGGCGTGTGAACATAGGTAAGTATGTGTGTGTCGACGTATGAAATAAAGTTTTACTTTCACGGTGTGTGTGTCCTGTTTTTATTTGGGTATTTTTTTCCCAGTAGTACTACAGGTACCAGCGGGCCCGTTTTTCTCCCGCATGCTGGTACTTGTGGTTCTCCAAGTACCAGCTTGCGGGGGAGGCTTGCTGGGACTTGTAGTACTACTGGAAAAAACAATATCTTTTTATTATCACAAAAGGCTATCAGCCCCCCCATCCGCAGCCCATTGGATGGGGGGGGACAGCCTCGGGCTTCACCCCTGGCCCTTGGGTGGCTGGGGGGGGGGACCCCTTGATTGAAGGGGTCCCCACTCCCCCAGGGTACCCCGGCCAGGGGTGACTAGTTGGATATTTAATGCCACGGCCGCAGGGCACGGCATAAAAGTGACCCCCGGCTGTGGCATTATCTGTCCAGCTAGTGGAGCCCAATGCTGGTGTTAAAAATACGGGGGACCCCTACGCTTTTTGTCCCCCGTATTTTTGGCACCAGGCGCAAGCCCGGTGCTGGTTTTAAAAATACGGGGGATCCCCTGTCAATTTTTTCCCCGCATTTTTAGAACCAGGACCAGCTCGAAGAGCCCGAGGCTGGTTATGCTTTGGAGGGGGGACCCCACGCCATTTTTTTTTTAGGATTTTACCGTTCCAGCAATAAAAAATAAATACAAATATTTTAAAAAAATATATAAATAATATTTGTGCCTCCAAAAAAAAAAAAAAAAGTACTTAATCCCTTCTAATATAAATAGATCTGCTATTCCCCAAAAAAAAACACAAAAAAAACATGTTTAAATTTTTTTTATTTGTTTTCACCCTCCAAAGTGTGGCGGATTGAAAAAGACGAATTTGCTGTCTAAAAGCACTGCTGTCGAATTTCCAAACTTGAATTGAATATGCTTTGGTCGAATTGCAGCACTTGTATCATTGCAGAAAAGTCAAATTTGCAAAAATTCGAATTTCAAAAAGTCGAATTTTGAAAGTCCGTTTTTTGGTCGGAAAGCACTGAATTGCATAGGCAAATTTTTTTTTTGGTCGAAAATGACCCGAAATTCGACAATTTCGGGAATTCGACCGCAATTGCATATACCCCATAAAGGTATGTGTGTTTTGTTTATTGTATCATGCCCTGATGAAAATGTTGACTGAATAACACTGAAACGTCGGCCTACTAGAGCCGTCTTGTGTTTTTTTGCCGTGAGTGCCGCCAGACCATCTATCTACATGTGTGGGGAAGGAGTGCCATTTGACTTCTTGTTTTTTTTAAATATATGTATGTTTAATATATGTAATATTTGCAGGTCCCCAGCCAAACTTTTCAATGTGTTGGTTAAATCTCTCTCTTAGTCGGTCGTTTCACTAAGGTCATAGCATCCTGTTTTCAGTCTTCATCTCTTGCTCATCTGTGATGTCCGAATTTATTATTTTTTTTTCTTTCGAAGACAAACAGATCATGGGAATGCTCGCAGCAGTAGAAAGTATTTCAGTAGACGTATTAATCTTGTGAAATGCAGTGACCGGTCCAACTTCTGAAAACCAATGCAGAGGAATAACAATGTCTTCACTCATAGCAACTGGACACACTTTCATTTTTTCATTGTGCTAGTTAAAGAAAAAAGTTTATACTTTCCAGTGCACAATTTTGTGTGTGTGTGTAAAACTACGACAAGATTGAGAGAGACAGTTTTGGGAATTGCACATAGCGTGGCACGTTGGAACAGGTGACTGGTCTAGGCTGGGTCTTGAATAGATTACATGTATGCATAGGAGCAGTTGATTATTAATACTCCTCCACCTCTGATGACACACTCTCTCATATCCCCATGTTTGTGTTGTGTACTCCTAATCTGACATCACATTATAGCACTTAGAATAACGTTTGACATAGTATCCTGGGAAGATTATGATGACCCCCTCCCCTTTCCCATGATGTGTAATAGTGTTATATGGAAGACCCTTAAAGAAAGGAAATGACACTAGTTCTTCTTTTGTCCCTGGATATTGAGTAATCTTTTAATAAGGCCCTGGATATAAGGCCTTACATGTATTCTCCCTCCAGGTATGCCCTTTAAACCCATTGCTCTTTCTTAGAACCGTTGGCTCAGGGTTGCCAAACGCATTAATATGTCCAGTTGTCCACGTGTTTCAGTGTGCTGTTGTACTTTGGTGAAGAATCTAGATCAGCCTGTCCATCTGTTAAGGGCCCCATACACTACAACGATAATGCCCGATTTCATCCAATTTCGACCTTTCGGGCCGATTAAATCGGATGAAAAGTGGCAAATCGGATGTGTTTTACATCCGATCCGATGCGTGGTCCCGTGAGCATCGTATCGGAGCCACTAGGTCGTAAGTGCTACACTTGTGATATCTGATCCTGCAGGCATGGCTGGGATCGCATACGATACATCATATGCAAAAGGATGGCATACAATGTATCTTATGTGATCCTGCCTCACGGGAAGCTGCCGGGCGGTTCAAGGGAAATCGCTTCTGACTTTAGCCTCCGACATGTCGCTGTAGTGTATGGGGCCCTTTAGGCTTTCATAGTATTGCCACTTATCAGTAGTGATGGCACTCTGCCATACCTTCTCATTAATAGCATTAAATATTCCCTTGTTGGGGAATGATTTGTGTTCTCTTTCTGCAGCATGGGGGCACAGATGGTGGGTTATGTGTCGTTGTCCCCCCTCAGTGCATGGTATATGGACACAGGACCTTGCACCCTATGTTCATCAGTCTTTTTGAGAGGCAGAAGAATGGATTTGGTGCCTTCTCTGTCATACCCCTTATACCTTATACACTGCCAACCCAGGTGACTGGACACAGCTTGAAACCCTGTTTACACTGCAGGGTGGACCCAGGTTATTGCTGGGGCATCCCTCTGCCAAGTGCCAGTGCACCATCTCTCCATAGATTTGTAACGGGACCTGGGTCACTCGTTTACACTGCCCCGTTACTTGGGTCTTTCTGGTGTCTAACCCTCCTTATTACCTGGTTTGGTTTCCCAGGTCACTGGGTTCAGGTTATTTTTCAGGGACGCTGTTACACCGAGCCTCCACCTGGGTTGACCCAGCAATAACCCGGTTTATTGTGTCAGTGTAAAAGCGGCGTTACTCTCTGGATTCCAGCAGCAAGTCGGTGAGCCTATTTTGTGATGCGGTGCATGTCTCCATTCTGCTAATGGCGCACTTGACCTGGGGGTGGTTACAAAATCCCAGCAGTTGGAATCCTGACACATTACGCTAAGTATTTTTACCCTATCCCAAACATCCCCGGTTCCGGAATGAATGGTCGACCATGTTATGGTCGACAGTCATTAGGTCAACCACTATTGGTCAACATGGACAAATGGTCAACATATGAAAATGGTCGACACATGAAATGTAGACACATGAAAAAATCGACATGAGGTTTTTTTTAAAAACTTTTTTGGTGTCGTTTTCTGCGTAAAGTGACGGGGAACCCCAATTAGTGCACCGCGTCCCCTCGCATGGCTCTCCATGCTTCGGGCAAGGTGCTTCGCTCCACTACCGCTGTGCTCGGTAAAGATTACGGTTTCCAATCGTAGTCCACGTGGATCGTAAAGTATGGAAAAGTTCCCCAAAAGAAAAAAATTAAGAAAAACTCATGTCGACCTTTTCACGTGTCGACCTTAACATGACTGTCGACCATAACATGGTCGACCATCAAAACGGATACCAACCTCCCCCACCCCGGCAGCCTAACCCTCCTATTGGTCCTTAAACCTAATCCCGACCCCGGTACTTACCTCCGGGTTGTGTCGGGATTATGCTCTGTTCTTCTTTGCATATTTTTTCATGAGTTGTAGGACTTGGATCGTTTTGTCAAATATCAGTTCAACAATAAAAATAAGCTTTTACTACCTCCTAATTACCTCAAAGTTCCATAACACCTTTAGGTTAATTTGTAGGTATTTGGCTGAATCTCATGTCATACAACAGCTGTAAATCTAGCAATTCTACATACAGTATACATATTTATTGCTCTCTCTACTATCCTAAATCCTAAGAAGAATCAGCCGCTTCTATCTGTACTTGATACAAAAAATGAAATAATGACTTGCGCCCTAGCTGCAGCTTGATATACGTCCAAAAGAACACCACTTCTTTCTAAATACAATAATACACTGGTGGGCGATCTCCAAGCGCTGCTATATAGATCTGGAATTCTTGTGTTTGAGAACCCTCAAAAAAAGCAGAGTACAACAATATTTATGAGGGAATCTCCGGATTTGGCCGTTCACTTGTAGTACAGGTTGAGTATCCCATATCCAAATATTCCGAAATACGGAATATTCCGAAATACGGACTTTTTTGAGTAAGACTGAGATAGTGAAACCTTTGTTTTTTGATGGCTCAATGTACACAAACTTTGTTTTATACACAAAGTTATTAAAAATATTGTATTAAATGACCTTCAGGCTGTGTGTATAAGGTGTATATGAAACATAAATGAATTGTGTGAATGTAGACACACTTTGTTTAATGTACAAAGTTATAAAAAATATTGGCTAAAATGACCTTCAGGCTGTGTGTATATGGTGTATATGAAACATAAATGCATTCTGTGCTTAGACTTTGGTCCCATCACAATGATATCTCATTATGGTATGCAGTTATTCCAAAATACGGAAAAATCCGATATCCAAAATACCTCTGGTCCCAAGCATTTTGGATAATGGATACTCAACCTGTATCACCAACGACTGATCTTTGTTAATTACCCTATGTTCCCACAAAGGTTTCTTTCACACACTCTTCAATTCAAGGCACTGTGACATCACCATCTATGACCTACAAATCATTAGAACCAAGCTTACCTTAATGATAAGCCCTATGTGCATCCAAAGGTATCTTTAATGGTTCCTCCTTCGCTGGAATCCTCTATCAATCCTGTGTGTGTATATACAGCCTCCCAACAACTCATTAAAAAAACTCCATCAGTCCTTTTTTTTTTTTTTTTTTTTTTGAATAGATTATATATATATATATATATATATATATATATATATATATATATATATATATATATATATATATATATATATATATATATATATATAAAACAATAGTTTCTCTTTAATTTCCACAATCCGCTTAAAAGAGATTAAAATGCCATACAGAAATAGAAGTACCCAATTTGTAAACAGGCAGAACCACTTCCACCCCTAAGATGGAATGGGGGGTTAGGTACAAACCACTACTGATGCCGATGTTAAAGCCAATCAAGCAGGTGTCCAAATAAGTGGTTGGTTCAAGCCTGGGGTCTTCTGATATAAACACCAACGCGTTTCGGATATCAATCCTTCCTCAGGGTGTACTTGATGTCTGTATGGTGGTAATTGGAGTCCCCATGTTTTGTTACTTGATAAAACTTAAGGCCCATACACACTTGCCGATAAAATGAGCGACATCGCTCATTTCCCCCCTCTCTGAGCGACATCGCTCATTTTATAGGCAAGTGTGTATGTCGCCAGCGACGACCGATGCGCGGCCCTGCGAGTCGGCAACGATCGTCACTGTCGGCAGTGCATGCATGCAGGATTTGGACTGTCGTCCAGGACCTGCATGCATGGCTGGCGGAGACGTAACGTCACTAAGCGATATGAGCGGTCATATCGCTCAGTGTGTACAGTCGGCCGCCGACCGGCCGGGCTGGGAGGGGAAACATTAGACGACGTCGCTCATAGAGCGACATCGTCTAATGTGTTTGGACCTTAAGATGAATTATGTGTTAAAATGATACAATAAATACCATTCTAGCAGAGTAAGATCCCCACGTCATTTACTATCTCCTGGATTACACCAAAACTCTAAAATATATCCATTTAGTAACATTTTAAACTTCTAACCAGTTTACATCGCTAATGGACTTTGCTTTCAGACCAGTTTTTCAGGCATTGAGCATTGTACATTTTATTCAGCATTTTTCATTAAATATGTTACTATGTATGTATGTATTTGTGCAGAGGGGATTTTTATGTCAATTTTTTTTTCAGTGTTTACCTTTTTTGTATATTGGAGATCATTCAGTTAAGGTAGTGGGTAGACATCCACTGAAAAAGCGTAAACAGTTGTTTCTTTTTTGTAATGACGGAGTTGACATTGCAGCTGCATATAAACGATGTGTTTATTGCACAAAGTTGTTCTTGCACAACCCGGGCGCTGAGTGACATGCTGTGAGGAGGTGGTTGCCGGAGCTGATTGTGTGTGTTCACGATGTTAGATTTTCAGTCTAAAAATACTCACTGACTTCATTCTGCTGTCCCACTGTTCTGCTTTGGTACACGTTAATAGCACTCGTGGGAGCTTTCCTCCTGGTGCACAATTCTGTATTAGGATGCTGCCTCCTTAGACCGATCGTCTTGTCAAGTGCTGTGCCTTTTAGCGAGTACACCCAGCTAGAAATGGTTTCTTATACATAACATACATTACATATTCACCTTCTGAGTTAACATATTGGGCAAGATGCAATGGCTTCAGAGTTTGCCGGAGGTGTGGGATGCCGTCCGAACTGGGATGTTTTTATAAAGCGGCACTCTTATATGTGGCAGATCTTGTATACCCAGACAGGTCATACATGTCTGCATTATGACAATTAGCCCTGGTTAAATAGATAACGCTGTGTGGGGGCAACACAGTGTTTACTTTCTCTATCGTCCTAAGTGGATGCTGGGGTTCCTGAAAGGACCATGGGGAATAGCGGCTCCGCAGGAGACAGGGCACAAAAAAGTAAAGCTTTTACCAGATCAGGTGGTGTGCACTGGCTCCTCCCCCCATGACCCTCCTCCAGACTCCAGTTAGATTTTGTGCCCGAACGAGAAGGGTGCAATCTAGGTGGCTCTCCTAAAGAGCTGCTTAGAGAAAGTTTAGCTTAGGTTTTTTACTTTACAGTGAGTCCTGCTGGCAACAGGATCACTGCAACGAGGGACTTAGGGGAGAAGTAGTGAACTCACCTGCGTGCAGAGTGGATTTGCTGCTTGGCTACTGGACACTAGCTCCAGAGGGACGATCACAGGTACAGCCTGGATGGTCACCGGAGCCGCGCCGCCGGCCCCCTTGCAGACGCTGAAGAGAGAAGAGGTCCAAAATCGGCGGCTGAAGACTCCTGAGTCTTCATAAAGGTAGCGCACAGCACTGCAGCTGTGCGCCATTTTCCTCTCAGCACACTTCACACAACAGTCACTGAGGGTGCAGAGCGCTGGGGGGGGCGCTCTGAGAGGCAAATAAAAACCTTATTAGAGGCAAAAAATACCTCACATATAGCCCACAGAGGCTATATGGAGATATTTAACCCCTGCCTAACTTCAAAAATAGCGGGAGACGAGGCCGCCGAAAAAGGGGCGGGGCCTATCTCCTCAGCACACAGCGCCATTTTCTCTCACAGAAAAGCTGGAGAGAAGGCTCCCAGGCTCTCCCCTGCACTGCACTACAGAAACAGGGTTAAAACAGAGAGGGGGGGCACTGATTTTGGCGATATTGTATATATATAAAAGATGCTATAAGGGAGAAACACTTATATAAGGTTGTCCCTATATAATTATAGCGTTTTTGGTGTGTGCTGGCAGACTCTCCCTCTGTCTCCCCAAAGGGCTAGTGGGTCCTGTCCTCTGTCAGAGCATTCCCGGTGTGTGTGCTGTGTGTCGGTACGTGTGTGTCGACATGTATGAGGACGATGTTGGTGAGGAGGCGGAGAAATTGCCTGTAATGGTGATGTCACTCTCTAGGGAGTCGACACCGGAATGGATGGCTTATTTAGAGAATTACGTGAGAATGTCAACACGCTGCAAGGTCGGTTGACGACATGAGACGGCCGACAATCTATTAGGACCGGTCCAGGCGTCTCAGAAACACCGTCAGGGGTTTTAAAAACGCCCATTTACCTCAGTCGGTCGACACAGACACAGACACGGACACTGAATACAGTGTCGACGGTGAATAAACAAACGTATTTCTCATTAGGGCCACACGTTAAGGGCAATGAAGGAGGTGTTACGTGTTTCTGATACTACAAGTACCACAAGAAAGGGTATTATGTGGGAGTGAAAAAACTACCTGTAGTTTTTCCTGAATCAGATAAAATAAAATGAAGTGTGTGATGATGCGTAGGGTTACCCCGATAGCAAATATTGGCGTTATACCCTTTCCCGCCAGAAATTAGGGTACGTTGGGAAACACCCCTTAGGGTGATAAGGCGCTCACACGCTTATCAAGTGGCGTTACCGTCTCCAGATACGGCCGCCCTCAAGGAGCCAGCTGATAGGAAGCTGGAAAAATATCCTAAAAAGTATATACACACATACGGTGGTTATACTGCGACCAGCGATCGCCATCAACCTGGAGATGCAGTGCTGGGTTGGCTTGGTCGGATTCCCTGACTGAAAATATTTTATTCATGTAGAGCATTTAATAGGATGCATTCTATATATATGTATGTGAGATGCACAGAGGGATATTTGCTCTCTGGCATCAAGATAAGTGCGTTGTCCATATCTCCCAGAAGATGTCAGGGACACGACAGTGGTCAGGTGATACAGATCCCATACGGCAGATGGAAGTATTGCTGTATAAAGGGAAGGAGTTATTTGGGGGTCGGTCCATCGGACCTGGGGACCACAGCAACAGCTGGGAAATCCAACCTTTTTTACCCCAAGTTACATCTCAGCTAAAAAAGACACCGTCTTTTCAGCCTCAATCTTTCCTTTCCCATGAGGGCATGCAGGCAAAAGGCCAGTCATATCTGCCCAGACATAGAGGTAAGGGAAGTAGACTGCAGCAGGCAGCCCTTTCCCAGGAAAAGAAGCCCTCCACCGCGTCTGCCAAGTCCTCAGCATGACGCTGGGGCCGTGCAAGCGGACTCAAGGTGGGGGGGTAGTCTCAAGAGTCTCAGGGCGCAGTGGGATCACTCGCAAGTTGACCCCTAGATCGTACGAGTATTATCCCAGGGGTAAAGATTGGAGAGTCGAGACATCTTCTCCTCGCAGCTTCCTGAAGTCTGCTTTACCAACGGCTCCCTCCGACAGGGAGGCAGCATTGGAAACAATTCACAAGCTGTATATCCAGCAGGTGATAATCAAAGTACCCCTCCTACGACAAGGAAAAGGGTATTATTTTTCCACACTATATTGTGGTACTGAAGCCAGACGGCTTGGTGACACATAGTCTAAATCTAAAATGTTTTGAACACTTACATAAAAGGTTCAAATCGAGATAAAGTCACTCAGAGCAGTGATAGCGAACCGGAAAAAAGGGGACTATATGGTGTCCCTGGACATCAAGGATTACCTCCATGTCCAAAATTTGTCCTTCTCATCAAGGGTACCTCTGGTTCGTGGTACAGAACTGTCAATATCAGTTTCAGACGATGCCGTTTGAATTATCCACGGCACCCCGGGCCTTTTTACCAAGGTAATGGCCGAAAAGATGTTTCTTCAAAGAAAAAAGGCATCTAAATTATCCCTTACTTGCACGACCTAAAAAGGGCAAGTTCCAGAGAACAGTTGGAGGTCGGAAGAGCACTATCTAAAGTAGTTCTTCGACGGCACGACTGGATTCTAAATATTCCAAGAATCGCAGCTGTTTTCCGACGATACGTCTGCTGTTCCTAGGGATGATTCTGGACACGGTTCAGAAAAAGGTTTTTCTTCCCGAGGAAAAAGCCAAGGAGTTATCCGACCTGTCAGGAACCTCCTAAAACCAGGAAAGGTGTCTGTACATCAATGCACAAGAGTCCTGGGAAAAATGGTGGCTTTTTACGAAGCAATTCCATTCGGCAGATTCCATGCAAGAATTTTCCAAAGGGATCTGTTGGACAAATGGTCAGGGTCGCATCCTCAGATGCACCTGCGAATAACCCTGTCGCCAAGGACAAGGGTATATCTTCTGTGGTGGTTGCAAAAGGCTCATCTATTGGAGGGCCGCAGATTCGGCATACAGGATTTGATCCTGGTGACCACGGACGCCAGCCTGAGAGGTTGGGGAGCAGTCACACAAGGAAGAAACTTCCAGGGGGTATGGACGAACCTGGAAAAGTCTATTCACATAAACATTCTGGTACTAAGAGCAATCTAAAATGCTCTAAGCCAGGCGGAACCACTCCTGCAAGGAAAACCGGTGTTGATTCAGTCGGACAACATCACGGCGGTCGCCCATGTAAACAGACAGGGCGGCACAAGAAGCAGGAGTGCAATGGCAGAAGCTGCCAAGATTCTTCGCTGGGCGGAGAATCACGTAATAGCACTGTCAGCAGTGTTCTTCCCGGGCGTGGACAACTGGGAAGCAGACTTCCTCAGCAGACACGATATACACCCGGGAGAGGGGGGTCTTCATCCAGAAGTCTTCCACATGCTAATAAACTGTTGGGAAAGACCAATGGTAGACATGATGGCGTCTCGCCTCAACAAGAAACTGGACAAGTATTGCGCCAGGTCAAGAGATCCACAGGCAATAGCTGTGGACGCACTGGTAACACCTTGGGTGTACAAATCAGTATATGTGTTTCCTCCTCTGCCTCTCATACCAAAGGTATTGAAGATTATACGGTGAGGAGGAGTAAGAAATACTAGTGGCTCCGGATTGGCCAAGAAGGACTTGGTACCCGGAACTTCAAGAGTTGGTCACGGACGACCCGTGCCCTCTACTTCTGAGAAGGGACCTGCTACAACAGGGTCCCTGTCTCTTTCAAGACTTACCGCGGCTGCGTTTGACGGCATGGCGGTTGAACGCCAGATCCTAAAAGGGAAAGGCATTCCAGAAGAAGTCATTCCTACCTTGATTAAGGCAAGGAAGGAAGTCACCGCGAAACATTATCACCGCATTTGGCGAAAATATGTCGCGTGGTGCGAGGATCGGAGTGTTCCGACGGAGGAATTTCAACTGGGTCGTTTCCTACATTTCCTACAATCAGGATTGTCTAGGGGTCTCAAATTGAGATCTATTAAGGTTCAAATTTCGGCCCTGTCAATATTCTTCCAAAAAGAATTGGCCTCAGTTCCTGAGGTACAGACTTTTGTTAAAGGAGTACTGCATATACAGCCTCCTGTGGTGCCTCCGGTGGCACCGTGGGATCTAAATGTAGTTTTAGATTTCCTCAAATCCCATTGGTTTGAACCATTGAAAAAGGTGGATTTTAAATATCTCACATGGAAAGTGACTATGTTACTGGCCCTGGCTTCCGCCAGGAGAGTATCTGAATTGGCGGCTTTATCTTATAAAAGCCCTTATCTAATCTTCCATTCGGATAGGGCAGAACTGAGGACTCGTCCGCATTTTCTCCCTAAGGTGGTATCAGCGTTTCACCTGAACCAACCTATTGTGGTGCCTGCGGCCACTGGCGACTTGGAGGACTCCAAGTTGTTGGACGTTGTCAGAGCCTTAAAAATATACATTTCAAGGACGGCTGAAGTCAGAAAATCTGACTCGCTGTTGATACTATATGCACCCAACAAGTTGGGTGCCCCTGCTTCTAAGCAGACGATTGCTCGTTGGATTTGTAACACAATTCAACTTGCTCATTCTGTGGCAGGCCTGCCACAGCCTAAATCTGTTAAGGCCCATTCCACAAGGAAGGTGGGCTCATCTTGGGCGGCTGCCCGAGGGGTCTCGGCATTACAATTCTGCCGAGCAGCTACGTGGTCGGGGGAAAACACGTTTGTAAAATTCTACAAATTTGATACCCTGGCAAAAGAGGACTTGGAATTCTCTCATTCGGTGCTGCAGAGTCATCCGCACTCTCCCGCCCGTTTGGGAGCTTTGGTATAATCCCCATGGTCCTTTCAGGAACCCCAGCATCCACTTAGGACGATAGAGAAAATAAGAATTTACTTACCGATAATTCTATTTCTCGGAGTCCGTAGTGGATGCTGGGCGCCCATCCCAAGTGCGGATTATCTGCAATACTGTACATAGTTATTGTTAACAAATTCGGGTTATATTGTTAAGGAGCCATCTTTAAGAGGCTCTTTCTGTTATCATACTGTTAACTGGGTTTAGATCACAAGTTGTACGGTGTGATTGGTGTGGCTGGTATGAGTCTTACCCGGGATTCAAATTGCCTCCCTTATTGTGTACGCTCGTCCGGGCACAGTACCTAACTGGAGTCTGGAGGAGGGTCATGGGGGGAGGAGCCAGTGCACACCACCTGATCTGGTAAAAGCTTTACTTTTTTGTGCCCTGTCTCCTGCGGAGCCGCTATTCCCCATGGTCCTTTCAGGAACCCCAGCATCCACTACGGACTCCGAGAAATAGAATTATCGGTAAGTAAATTCTTATTTTTAACATGACCTAAAGTACTGGGTTTTGCTGCGTAAATCCTGGCAGCGATGCAAAAAGTCCAGTTTGGGCACTTTTCTGCTTGCGACCATAGGAGGCTGCGAGCAGAACGGGCAAGAGTGCCGGCGGTGCCCTAACTGCAAAAAAATTGGATAGCCCCGTAGATGTCCATACCATTTATTTTTTTGTTTTCAGCGCTGGACAATGCCACCCCGACCTCGCCAAGCTGCTCCACAGGATTGGCACCCAGTACTGCAAAAGCACCTGGCCGCAACGTAGCTCCCTCTGCTGGAGAGAAGGATGAGGGCAGTAAGAAGAAGGTGCGGAGGCAATGGGAATCCTGGAGCACAGAAGACAAAAATACCTTCTTTGAGGCGCTCTATGAAGTGAGTACAGTTTCCAGGACTATGTAGTTTGAGTGGGCCTTTGATCACTCTACTGCTTTTTCTTGGGTCTTAAAATTGCGTATTTGTTTAATTGTACATTTCTCCGGCAGGGTCCACAGGATAACAATGGGATATGATGAAGCGACAGAGTATTTGCACCAATCGGTCAAAGCTTTTCTGGCCTCCCAGCATGCAACGGGCCCGTACATATATCCCCGCCTCCTTGCTCAGGCAAATCAGTTTTTTGTTTGGTGCGGCAGGAGCTGGACCATGGTCAGAGGGCTGCTGGTTTTTAGCAACCCTAAGCTTTCTTATTTTATTTTTATAGTCTTACTATTTTTTTCTTGAGTGATCTTTCTAAAAATCTTATACGTACTTTAGAAAGAGTCGCTCCAACATCTCTTTGCCGGGTTGTGACAACGCTTAACCTTGAGTACAGTGCTGTTTCGGCAGGCATCTGTGTCGGATATACTAGCAGGTCCAGCAGATGTTACCAGGCTGTGGCTGGAGCACGGGGAGAAGGTAAGGCATCGGTTCCGCTTAGTAGGGGAATACGGACACAGCCGCACTGTTTAGGGAGGAGACTACCAAACAATCGCTGCCGCGGCTGCCGCCACTGGTGCACCAGAGCTAGGCCTTAGTGATAAGAGGCTCCAGGAATAGTATGAGGCCGCAATCCCTAGGGTTGATGTCAGCAGTGGGGAGTCAGATGCTCTCCTGGTCGCCCCTCCCCCTGGTTCATGACCAGTTTCCTCCGAGTCCCCCGTCATGAACTGTTTCCCGCTTCTGTCTCAGACGCTGTACACGAAGGGGACCCAGTTGCAGCATAGGCAGCTGTGTGACTGGTGCGTCGGTGTTCACTGAGTGTCTGTGTTCACTATAGGTTCATGGAGCGGCAGTGTACACTAGTAGCGTCTGGATCCACTCAACGTTCGCTAACGTATTGATCGGTCCAGGAAACGAGGTGAGTTTCCTTGTATCCCACTCTACTGAGTATGGGTAATACAGCACAAAGTCTCTATCTACCCATTTTGAGTACAAATAGTTAGATAAGTGCCTATTGCATATGAGTCTGTTTACTGTTTCTTTCGCAATTGCATCTGAATACGTTATATCTGTTTAAACATGATGCAGTAATATTTTCTCCTATATACTTAAAATGTAGTTGATGATATGTTCATATTGCTTATTATACTAATATATAACATGTGACTGACTGCTAGAGTGATTGCTGACTTTACTATATTTCTGTCAGTTTGTTTATTCCGATCCTCAGTGCTGGTCCTTGGGTAGGGTCAGATTGTATGTCACTTTAAGAAGTTTAAAGTGATTACAGTCACAAATTGTGTAGTACACTGTGGAAGTGTTGATTATTTATCATGTCCAAGAGCGGCAAAGGTGAGGAAGGTACACTCACAGCAACACCAACACTCATATCATGTTTGTCTTGCAAAGCTATGTTCTCCTCTCAGGATCTGGTTCAGGATTGTTTGTGTGCAAATTGTTTTAGGTTTCACCAGGGGTTAATGAAAAATACAAGGCAGATTCATGTGCAGATGGATCCACCTTGGGCTATGTTTGCACAGACTTTATCTAGTATAGCTGAACGGATAATTCCTCCAACTCCTGTACCAGGGATAGGTTACACTATTAACCCTTACATGCAGCTCCCTATCTATGGTGTAATACATCCAGCAGCAGCCTCTCAAAAGAAACAAGCTGATAAGACGGTGGTAAGTAAATCTTCACCCGCACAGGCTACACTTTTGAGATGAGGATTCATCGGAAGATGAAAGCTCAATAAATTCTACTTCGGCATACGAGGAGGAGGAAGGTCTCAGCCCAGTGGATATAGCTGAGTGAATTAAAGCAATGAAAGCCATTCTATCCTTAGAGGATTCAGCAGAGCCTGTGTTAAAAACCAAGGCACATGTGTTTTAAATGTCCCAAAACAGTTAAGACTGAGTTTCCAGGGTCAGATCAGCTGACGGAAATTATGGAAGAGTATTGGGCTACGCCCAATAAGAAGTTTAGAATTCCTAAGAAATGGAATTCCAATTATCCTCTTCCAGCTGGGGATTGTTTAAAAAGGGAGGTGGCTCCTAAAGTAGATACGCATGTAATTCGATTAGTGTGAAAATCTACATTACCTTTGCTTTCATCCTCATTAAATGATGTCACGGATAGGAAAGTGGATGGTTTTCTAAAAACAATTTTTTCCCTGTCTGGGGCAATCATAAGGCCAGCCATGGCTTCAGCTTGGATGGCAAAGGCAGTGATGAATTTTAGGGGATTTTTCAATAGCTTCTATAGAGCAAAAATCCCGTATAGCTCATATAAAACATGCTGCAATGTTCTTGGAAGAAGCAGCATTGGATATGGGTACTATTGCCTCCAGGGCATCAGCTTCAACAATAGCTGTTCTGAGAGCAGTTTGGCTATGTACGTGGAAAGCTGATTCAGAATCTAAGAAGGTTTTGGAATCTTTGCCCTTTTCTGGAGATTCAATTTTTGGTAAAGAGTTGACTGATATTCTGGAGCCAGAAGCATACTCCAAGAAGGTCAAGTTTCCTTCCACATACAATTTCAAACCTAAAGTTCCGGCTTTTTGGCCCTTTCGGTCTCAAGGAAAAAGCTAAAGGAAAAAGTAATGGCAAGCAGCCCCAATACAACAAGTCTGGTAAGACTATAAAAAGCATTGGGCTACTAGAGGACCGGTTGGGAAAACAGATAATAAGCCATCAGGTATCTCTAGGTTATGCTTTTGCCTTCAAGGAAGCACCCTCCTCAAAGGTTTTTTTGTACCAGCCCGTCTCGGGTGGAGACGAAGGCAGGGCTTTGTTAGAGGCAGTTCAGACATTCCTTCAGTCAGGAGTAGTCATTCCAGTTCCTCCTGCACAACGAGTACAGGGTTTTTATGCCAACCTATTTTTAGGTCAGAAGCCGAATGGGTAATTTTGGCCCATTCTCAATCTCAAAGTACTAACCAAATACATTTGGGTACCTCGGTTTCACATGGAGACGTTACGTTCCATCATTTTGGCCATGGAGCCAGGGGATTATATGGTATCCCTGGATATACAGGATGCTTAACTACATGTTCCTATTGCACTGTCCCATGAGTGCTATCTGAGGTTCGCTATCTTCGCAACAGCATTTTCAGTTCCATGCTCTACCTTTTGGGGTAGCCACAGCTCCCTGAGTATTTACCAAAATGATGGTGTTAATGGCAGCTTATCTCCACCAGCAGGGGATAAGAATATTTCCATACCTCGACGATCTTTTTAATCCTGGCACGGACGCAGGAATTGCTCTTATGTCATCTGCAACAGACAATAACGTGCCTGCAGAACCACGAGTGGCTCATAAATTGGGCAAAATTGTCTCTGGTTCCGTCACAACGGATGACTCACTTGGGGGCTGTACTGGATTCAAGTCTTCAGAGAGTATTTTTACCTCTGAACAAGATATCCAGGGTTCAGTCAAGGATTCAGGACTTGTTACACAGTCAAAAGGTATCCATTCACGCAGCAATGCGCGTGATGGGTTGGATGGTGTCAACGTTCGACATGGTGGAGTATGCACTCAAGGCCTCTGCAGCATCTGATTCTTGCCAAATGGAATGGGTTGCATCAGACGATAAAAACACAGACTATGGTTCTCACGATAGAAGTAAGAAGGTCATTAGCCTGGTGGCTACAGACATCCCATCTGGACAAGGGGAGACCCTTTTGGATATCAGATTGGGAATTTCTGACGACAGACGCCAGTCTCCAGGGCTGGGGAGCAGTGTCAGGAAGGTTGTGTTTTCAGGGGCAATGGACCAAGGAAGAAAGTTGCCAGCCAATAAATATATTGGAACTTCGGGCCATATACATGGCACTGATTCAGGCAGACGACATTTTTCGGGGAAAACCATTCCAGATCCGCTTGGACAATGCGACGGCAGTAGCGTACCTCAACCATCAGGGAGGAACTCGCAGCCAAAAAGCGATGAAGGAGGTAAGTCACTTTCTAGAGTGGGCAGAACTTCATCATCCAGTCTTATCCACAGTGTTCGTTCCGAGAGTCCTAAACTGGGAACTTCCTCAGTCAACACGCCATTCAGGAAAGCGAATGAGCTCTACAACTGGAGGTCTTCCAGACTCTAGTAGACAATTGGGGATTGCCAGAGTTGGATCTCATGGCGTACCGGCTGAACAACAAAGTGCTCGCATACGGGTCAAGAACAAAGGATCCCAGAGCGATCTTTGTGGATGCCCTGTTGGTGAAATGGGATTTTCATCTGGCTTATGTGTTTCCTCCAATCACCCTATTACCCAAGGTGGTGAGAAAGATAGAGCAGGGAAAAGGTGCCGTGATACGAATAGCTCCGGCTTGGCTCAGAAGACATTGGTACACAGATCTGCAGAGGATGTCGATGGATGTTCCACTTCTGCTCCCTCAACGTCCAGATCTACTGATGCAGGGTCCTTGTTATCACAGACATTTGGATCGACTTTCTTTGACGGCGTGGCTCTTAAAACTTCTATCCTGAAGTCAAGAGGATTCTCACAACAGGTAATTCAAACTGTGCTCAGAGCAAGGAAACCTTCCTCAGCTCGCATTTATCACAGAATATGGCAAACCTATATTCATTGGTGCAGTGAACGGAAAATGGATCCTAAGTCTTTCAGAGTTTCCAGGGTCTTAGCATTCCTTCAGGCAGGAATGGATAAAGGTTTGAAGGTAGCTTCCTTGAGAGTGCAAGTGTCGGCATTGACTGTATGGTTCCAAAAGAAAATTGCCAATTTACAGGATGTGCGTACTTCTTTCCAGGGAATACTGCACATTCAACCTCCTTTTGTTCCTCCTACAGTGCCTTGGGACTTAAGTCTAGTGCTGAAAATACTTCTAGTTGCCCTGTTTGAACCACTTAATAAAGTGGATCTTAAGTGGTTGACAGTTAAAGTTCTCTTTCTACTGGCTATGGTGTCAGCTAGAAGAGTATCAGATTTGGGGGCATTATCCTGTCATTCCCCATTTCTGATTTTTTTTTTTTATCCAGATAAAGCAGTTCTCAGAACTAGATCTGGGTATCTTCCGAAGGTGGTGTCTAAATTCCACATTAATGAAGAAATTGTAGTTCCGGCTTTCCAGGTACCGGGCCTTTCTGCAGGAGAAGCGTTGCTGGACGTAGTCTGGGCATTAAGGATCTACATGGATCGTACCAGTACCATCAGAAAGACAGATTCTCTCTTCATTCTCTACAGATTTCACAAGAGAGGATGGCCTGTTGATAAGCGGACACTGGCAAGATGGCTTCGGATGACTATTTCAGAAGCATAGTCTCAGGCTGATCTCCCTATTCCTGCTAATGTCTCTGCTCACTCTACTCGTAAGTTAGGTCCATCATGGGCAGCACAAAGTGGTGCTTCAGCACAACAGATATGTTCATTAGATATTATGCCATGAGAGGCAAAGGTATCCATGGCATAATGTCTAATGAATGTGTTAATGGAAGACCATGTGGCTACATGGTCTTCCATTAACACATTCATTAGACATTATGCCATAGATACCTTTGCCTCTCATGATGCTGAATTCGGGTGAAGGATTCTCCTGTCCAATCAGGTGCGTCTCCACCACTGAACTGCTTTGGGAAATCCCATTGTTATCCTGTGGATAACCTGTGGACCCTGCTGGAGAAATATATACGTTATGATAAGAACTTACCGTTGATAACGGTATTTCTCCTAAGTCTGCAGGGATCCCACCCTGACGCACCTGATTTGAGGATCCTTTTACTCACTAACCTATTCCTTCTTGTACGGAAGGGTGTGCATGTGTGTTCTTATCGCCTGATTAGGGCTATCTATGATGCTCCTTCTTTGAGCTTTGGAATACAACTGATTTGCCTGAGAAAGGTGGCGGGGATATATGGACGGGCTCATTGCTTGCTGGGAGACCGGAAAAGCTTTGAGCGATTGGTGCAAATCCGCTGTCGCTTCATCATGTCCCATTGTTATCCTGTGGACTTAGGAGAAATAGCGTTATCAATGGTAAGTTATTACCATAATGTATATTTTCCTGGTGTCTCTAGGTATCAGGGTGTTAATCAGAGTCTCTCTCTTATACAGAATAGTGGCAGCCGTTATGTGAGCTAAACAAATATGGTAATTACTCTAAGTAGTTTGTAAAATCTGCACTTTTTGCTACAGCATGGGAAGGATTTTGAAGCCATTCAAAACAACATTGCCCTCAAGTATAAGAAGAAAGCGAAACCGGCCAGCATGGTGAAGAATAAGGAGCAGGTTCGGCACTTCTACTACAGAACCTGGCACAAGATCTCCAAGTACATTGACTTCAACAATGGTGAGAACTCGCTGTCTTCCTTCCCACAATATCTATAATATAAATTGTAATATATGTACATACTCTTCTAAATCTTCGCTTTTTGTACATATGAGGACATGGTTTACATCATGTAGTCCTTACCAAGTCACTAATTCTGATCCGTCTAATGTCGTGTAACAATTAGCCCACAACAAATATTATTTTTACATATTTTATTCAACTTAAGGCGACATGAAAAAGCCACATTGGAAAAGTGAAGAATTCAGTATCTTATAGCAACATTAAGTATTTTTTTTTTTAACCGATTCCCCAGTCTCCTACATAGGCCCAAATGTACTGAAACCTGGTTTGCTGGCCAAAACGATTTCCAGCGATAAAGTCACTATAAGCAGCAATTCGTTTTAATGATAAATTGTGTTGCTTTTACCTATTTAAAACTATTTGCCAATTTAAATCTAGCTGCATGGATGATAGAACTAAAGAACTCTTAGCCACATCAGTACTGAGAAAGCTAGCTTTAGTTCAGGGCTTGGTATGAGTTTTCTTCCTCACTACAGTCAATGTTACAATCTTCTTCAGCACCCATGCCTCGAAAGTGCCACAGATTGCTCTGGTTCGGTCCTGGGATTAGTAAAGAGAGGGTGCACAGGTAATTAAAGTGTTCTCAGGCTGGCCAAGAAGATCTTTGGACACAGACATTCTTAAGTTTGCAGCAGGCCTGTCATGGCATCTGCTTCTAAGATGGGCCTGTTAAGTAAAAGGATCATTTCATTTATCAGGATTTAGCTTGGTTGCTTTAACATAGTAGAAGTTTTTAAAGTCATGATTCTTATGGCAAAATATATTTTGAACCTCGTAAGTGAAACCATGCTTAGTGCTCGAAAACTCATTTCTGCAAGGTTTGTATATCTGGTTTGGATCACAGGGTTGACCACTATTGGTCGACATGGCAAAAGTCGTCATGGTCAAAAGGTTGACAGAGACAAAAAGTCGACTCTGGAAAGGGTCAACACAGAAAAGGTTGATATCACATATTTTTTTTTTTTTCTTCTTTTGATGTTGTTTTCACCTTCACAGCACATAGAACGCCAATTACTGTACCGCGTCCCTGACATGGCTCGCTTCGCTTGCCATGCTTCAAACAAGGTGCCTCACTCCTCTACTGCTGCGCTTCGCACAGGATACTATTCCCAGTCATAGTACACGTGGACGGTAAAGTGTGAAAAAGTAAAAATAAAAATAAAAAAAAATGTAACCCTCCCCCCCCCCCCCCCCCAAAAAAAAAAGCTTGTTATCCATATTTGTGTCAACCTTTTGTATCTGTCGACTTTTACATGTCGACCTAATGACATGTCAAGCTTTTGTCCATGTCGACCTAATTAAGGTCGACCTATCATCCGGATACCTATATATCGTTGCCAGCATTTTGTTTTCATACATCTTCTTCTTTTAGGTTAGTCTGTCTTCTGTTTATCATGCAGGATGCTATTAAGACATGCTAAAACCTAAGGCAGGGCATGCTGGGATGTGTAGTTCCACATCAGCTGGATGGCCGCAGGTTGAAGACCCATGCTCTAGAGTCTAGACCAGGGGTTCTCAGACGTGGTCCTCAAGGCACCTTAACGTTCCAGGTTTTTGGCATATCCATTACTCAGCACAGATGGTTAAATCAAATTGACTGAGGTGCTAATTAAGTCATCTGTGGCCATGCATGGATACACTTATAACCTGGACCACTGGGGTGCCTTGAGGACCGCATTTGAGAACCTCTGGTCTAGAAAGTATTTTAAACTTTGGAGTTGATGTATCAAGCAGTGAAAAGAGTGGAAACGTAGACCATTGGAGAAGTTGCCCATGGCAACCAATCACATTCTACCTATCAATTTTTATTCTGTATTTGGTGAATGCTGCCTTGAAGCTGATTAGTTTCTACGGGCACTCCATTTGTCCACTTTCCACTCTTTTTGCTGCTTGGTACATTTACCTGTTTGTTCTTAAAAGTTCATATCTTTTCCCTGTCTGTCTATTTTCAAAGCAAGATGCCACTTCTTCTTAAATGGAAGACTGTTCTGTAGTGAGTGCTGTATGTACAACCTACAAACATTCCATTTGATTTAACCAATTTATCCAAATAACAGTTTTTGACCATTTTCCTACTTTTGGGTCCAAATGTTTGATCGTCATTTGCTCCCATACATTACCAGATTTTCATTTCCATCAGAAGGATTGGACAGATAATCCTTGTAGTGTGTATCCAGCTTTACTGCCTCCCTATTTTTTTTTAAATATTTGTTTATTAGGCAGATGAGATACAAACAGGAACATGTAATAGTATTGTGTCAGAATATTCTCAGTCATAAAAATACATTGAACATCCCCTTAGGGGTGATCAAAAACTGAAATAGACAAAGTATTGTGAGCCTAATTTCTATCTGGACAAAACTTATACTCATCAATTTTTTAAGATATTATAAGACCGTATAGGAATAGAAAGAGCGGCAGAGGGAGAAAAAGAAGAGAGGAGCGACAGGGACACGAGATCAAAAGCCAGAGGAGGGGAAGAAAAGTAGTAATGTTGAAGGGTGGGGTGACCCGGCCGGCCCCGTCCAAATGGGAACAGTAAAATAACAAAAAAAAAAAAAAAAACGTATGTGAGAATGTACATTGTTGAAAGCTTTCGATAGGGCCAAGCCCCATTAACGGAAAGGTGGAGAGGTCTTGAAAAAGGACGTCCATGGTTCCCAGATCCTAAGAAAGGCCTCTGAAGAACCCTTTAAGATGCTACTAATATGTTCCATAGTATAGATGTGCCATATCTTTCCTACAATTTCTCCCAGAGTGGGAGCCTCTGTGGATTTCCAGGCCGAAGCAATGGCACATCTGGCTGCCAGGACCATATGGGTGAACAATTTAGTCTGACATCGCGAGGCCCCAGGGAGTGATACAGAGAGAAGGAAGTGCTTGGGACACATGGGGATGCAGATCTCCAGGATCGAACTGAAGAGGGATCTAAGTTCCCTCCAGAGACGGAGTAGTCTAGGGCATTCCCACCAAATATGCTAAAACGTACCATCCATCGTTTTACATCTCCAGCAGAGTTGAGATGTGTCTGGAAACATCTTGGCAAGTCGGGTGGGAACATACCATCTATAGTACGCCCGGACACAAATGGAGCTAGATGCTAAGCTAGTGTAGATATCTGTCCACTCCTCAGAATCAAATGTTTCTCCCAGATCCGATTCCCACGCCCTTTCATGAGGTTCCCTATCCAATTGTCCGTGGGGTACTAGTGATCTATAGATAGTGGAAATAAGTCCTTTAGTCGAGTTCGTGCATAGTGCAAGAACTTCCAGAGAAGTTAATGGCCTATGATTAATCTGTGTGAGAAACGTGGAGTGGAAATGTCAGATTTGCAGGTATTGGAAGAAGAGGCAAAGCCTATTTAGATTGTAATTCTGCAAAGGTCGGAAACAGAGAGTCTGAGGTCAGATCATTTAATAGTATAATCACCTCCCTCCGCCACTGTGGCAAGGCATTAGGGTGACGGCCAGGCTGAAACAAGGTATTATCAAATATTGGGGCCAGAGGACTAGGGGGCGGTGCCAAATGGAATTTACGGTTAGATAAATCCCAGACGTCTAAAGAATGGGAGACTACTGGGTGTGACTTAACGGAACGGGGACGTGTTACATAGGAGAGCCACAATAAGGAAGAGAGAGAGAGAGTTCAAATTAAGAGAGTCGGCCTCAATTGAGACCCAAACCCTCTCAACTCTCGGAGTATTCCATTGAGTGCATTGTGCTAGGGTGGCCGCTATATAATAGGCTTTGAAGTCTGTGACCCCCAATCCGCCCTCCGAAGTATGTTTTTGTAGTGTGACACGTTTCACTCTGGTCTTTACTGCCTCCCTATTGTATGATGTCTCATAGTGTGGATACAAGCGGCAGCTAGAGGTGGCTGCACTTAGAGATCCGTCATGTTCCCTGCCGCCTTCATAATAATCTTCCCACATATATAAAACGTCCAAAAAAATGTGTGACCACTTTAGGAAATTACATGTTAGCACCAAGGCGTCCTCACACCAAAGACTGGTTTGTGCAGAAGATCTGTTGAAGACTGCTTCTGCTGGATTCAGTGAATTTAGCTGTTCTTGTTACCTCTGTTCCTCCTCTGGGGATCTCCACTGCCTCCTTAGTGACGGCACCTGCCACCGAATATGGGGAACATCTGTCCTGCTCTTCCCAGCAGCATAGAGCATGACCATATAGGAGGTTGATAATGCCGCTGCCTTATGGTAACCATCCGCACTTATCTCATGTGCAGTAAGTGTTATTCAGCTGCCTTTTGTATCCTGTTCCTCACTCCTCTTATATTACAAGCACCTTTAGGCAGGGCTATTTTTGCTTTCTGTTTTATGTCATATGTTTGTCATATTCTGGACCCCTCAATGATAGCATGATGTAATGTGTTGTTGCTTTCTAGATAAAATAAACAAACCATGATTATAATAGTACGTAGTTTGACACATTGTCTTTCTTTTATCTTGTAGTTTTTTCTTGCGGTCTTAAGAAGTCCTCACAAGAGCTTTATGGACTAATATGTTACGGGAAATTGCGGAAGAAGATTGGCGGCTGTAAGTTGTATTTTTTCATTCAATAACGTTTTCTTTAGTCTGTCATATTTGCCCATATGAACATAGCTCGTTGTGTCTGTGATACAGCTGTAGTAGAATAAGAGTACAATTGGGAACCTCCCGGCATCTCTTAAGCACTCTGGGGCAGATGTATTAACCTGTTAAAGGCATAAGGAAGTGATAAACCAGTGATAAATGCAAGGTGATAAAGTCAGCAGCCAATCAGATCCTAACTGTTAATTTACATATTGGAGCTGATTGGCTGGTGCCTTTATCACCTTGCACGTATCACTGGTTTATCACTTCCTTATGCCTTCTCCAGGTTAATACATCTGCCCCTCTATCACAGAGATTCTCTTAGAGGACTGTATAGGGCACTGCAGGTATGATGGGACAAAGCTGGGACCTTTATGACAAGTCCCTTTATAATGTTGGTTACTGAGTTAGGCAGTGTAGAATGGAATTCATGGAAATATCTCATTCCATATGATGTGATCATATAACAGAAACTGTAATTTGCAAATTATGGTATAAAGCTGCGATAACCAATAAGTTGCGTGTCCGCATGAAGTTTGTAGCTGTGAAGTCAGTTGTTTGCAATTTTAACTCTGATTATTTTGCTAATAAATCAAGGTAGCCTTTTTCCCTAAAATCGACTAGTGGCACTGATGTCTTTCTGCATTCCAGGTATGGATGATAAGAACGCTGCCAAGTTGAATGAGTTAATACAGCTAGGGTGAGTATGTCTTTTCAGCTTTGTGCTGGAAGTTTCCATATAACTAATGTGGTCTTACAATGTACCTGTAGGCTATCATCATGGAGCCACTTCTCCTACAGCTGTCTTTTAGAATACAGCCTAGCAATGGATAGCAGTCATGTAATCCCTGCTGCCCGTTCGCCCCCATGGTAAAGGCTGTCACTATAATATAGTGATGGTGGCCAATGCCACTTGTTGAGAAAAAAAGGAGAAAATAAAACTATAAAACAGTAATAGACCTGGCATGCTAGCTGTGATTTTTACTGTGAAAACTAAGATTTGCACACGTATTGCTTATGGTGCAACACAATTTACACATAAGCCCTGAGAACGCTGTGTAGTTACTTGGATGCTACCATTACACATACTTTGTTGGCTGTTGTACAAGTGCTTTATAATGTCCTAAAATTTGGCAACTTGTTGTTTGCATTATTATTACATATTAATGGGTAAATATTATTGGGTACTTTATGCTATTAGCTATATTTTAATAACCTCTTCCTAACAAAACTGAAACATTTTGGTTTGTAGCATTTAACTTTTCGTATTCACCCAAATACTACGTAGCGCTTAGTACTGTACCTCGTCTATCAGGCAGGGCCGTAATTAGGTGTGTGCGGAGGGGGCACAGCACATAGCGCTGCAAGGTAGCGGGCGCTGTTGGCGGCACTTGTCAATTACCTGTTTTAATTACTTTCACTTGCAACTTCCTCCCTTTTAAAAACCAGCATCTCCTGACTGTCGCTGTCTCCTACCCTCATCCCTTCTGTTGCTAATAACTATACAGCAGGGGTGGTAAACTTGCGGCCCACGGGCCGCATGCGGTCCCTACCGCATCCTTTTGCGGCCCCTGGCTAGGGGTTCTTATGTGGTCCGTTGGCAGGAAATTGAGCCAGAACGCTGATTAGGTTAGAGGTGTTCATCCGGCTCTGGCCCCCGCTCCAGGATGTAGCCTACCTCGTCCGAGCTCCGTAGGATGACCAGGGGCTGACTCGGCAGCCGCCAGCGGCAGCAGCAGCAGCACCGCGGGCAGGAACGGGCTCCGGACATCAGCAGAGAGCGAGGATGGGAGTGGGCTGGAGCAGGGGCAGCAGACTGAGGCTGAGGAGGAGGCTCCTGGCACAGGCCAGCAGAAAAGCCCCTCGCGTACATAGCACGGCCAGCGAGAGCAGCGAGCAGGGGAGCGACTCCATCACCTCCCGCCCAGCATCTCACCTGCAGCACGATGCTGCTCTGCTCACCTGCCCGGCCTCTTATATCACCGGGCCCCTCTCCTGGCAACCCAGTGGTGTCCCTGTGACACAGCAGCACACTGTATACACACACTCACACAGCAGCACACTGTATACACACTCACACAGCAGCACACTGTACACACACTCACACAGCAGCACACTGTATACACACACTCACACAGCAGCACACTGTACACACACACTCACACAGCAGCACACTGTACACACACACTCACACAGCAGCACACTGTACACACACACTCACACAGCAGCACACTGTATACACACACTCACAGCAGCACACTGTATACACACACTCACACAGCAGCACACTGTATACACACACTCACACAGCAGCACACTGTATACACACACTCACACAGCAGCACACTGTATACACACACTCACACAGCAGCACACTGTATACACACACTCACACAGCAGCACACTGTACACACACACACACAGCAGCACACTGTATACACACTCACAGCAGCACACTGTACACACGCTCACACAGCAGCACACTGTACACACGCTCACACAGCAGCACACTGTATACACACACTCACACAGCAGCACACTGTATACACACGCTCACACAGCAGCACACTGTATACACACTCACACAGCAGCACACTGTACACACACTCACACAGCAGCACACTGTATACACACACTCACACAGCAGCACACTGTACACACACACTCACACAGCAGCACACTGTACACACACACTCACACAGCAGCACACTGTATACACACACTCACAGCAGCACACTGTATACACACACTCACACAGCAGCACACTGTATACACACACTCACACAGCAGCACACTGTATACACACACTCACACAGCAGCACACTGTATACACACACTCACACAGCAGCACACTGTATACACACACTCACACAGCAGCACACTGTATACACACACTCACACAGCAGCACACTGTATACACACACTCACACAGCAGCACACTGTATACACACACTCACACAGCAGCACACTGTATACACACACTCACACAGCAGCACACTGTGTACACACACACACACACACACAGCAGCACACTGTGTACACACACTCACACAGCAGCACACTGTGTACACACACTCACACAGCAGCACACTGTGTACACACACTCACACAGCAGCACACTGTGTACACACACTCACACATCAGCACACTGTATACACACACTCACAGCAGCACACTGTGTACACACACTCACACAGCAGCACACTGTGTACACACACTCACACAGCAGCACACTGTGTACACACACTCACACATCAGCACACTGTATACACACTCACACAGCAGCACACTGTATACACACTCACACAGCAGCACACTGTATACACACACACACAGCAGCACACTGTACTCACACAGCAGCACACTGTATACACACACACAGCAGCACACTGTATACACACACTCACACAGCAGCACACTGTATACACACACTCACACAGCAGCACACTGTATACACACACTCACACAGCAGCACACTGTACACACACACTCACACAGCAGCACACTGTATACACACACTCACACACGCCACACAGATGTAGGAGAAAATACAGTAGTGCCATTACCACAGTAGGGTGCTGCCCTTCTGTTGGGGCAGCCATTGAGCAAGGGCAGAATATCTCTGCACTCTGAGCTCCTCTGTCTTGGTGACCTGACCATACTGTCTGTGCTGGCTGGAGCTTGGGGCAGATCACGCTGCAGGAAGGACAGAGCCGGTGGCCACTCTCCTCACCTAGATGCAAATACTCTAATGTCCAGGTGGAGGCCGCAGCACTGTTCGCGCCTGCCTGCTTTCAAACTACTGAAAATGACCCTCCAAAAATGGCAGCCGCCTCAGAGTAGACAGTTATGTGGCCTCCTCTAGTATCTTTAATAACTGTCTCCTCTGAGGCGGTGACCATCTTGGGAGGAACATTTTCAATAGAGCACTGTGGGTAGGGTTGTCACCTCATCCCTTTAATTCTGGACACATATTAACTACACAGGTTCTGTGGCTGGCTGACTTCAAGACTCCATTTCACCTGGTTTTAATCTGCCACAGAACCTGTGTAATTAATGTGTGTCCAGAATTAAAGGGATGAAGTGGAAACCCTAACTGCGGGTGGACAATGCACGGCGGTGGATGGACGGGCGGCGGCGGTGAACAGACAGCGGCATGAGCTGCCCGTGCCCTACCCTCTCTGTCAGAGAGTCTGGGCCCAGGACTGCTGTGCGCCCAGTACCCCCCTGATGGCGGCCCTGGTAGCAGGGGGCAGGTGACTGGATGAGGGTGGCAGAGGGTAGGTGATTGGGTGAGGATGGCAGGGGCACTATACTCGGGGCATTACTTGTATCTGGAATTATAGTAGGGGCAACATTTTTTAAATATTCCGAAATACGGAATAATCCATTTTCCAAAATGCTTCTGATCCCAAGCATTTTGCATAAGGGATACACGACCTGATATATATATTGGTCCCAATCCTCCTCAGTAGTTTCCATTATAGTGCTGCTTATTCTTTATTTAGCCTTTGTGCTAATGAGACTCAAGTGCATGATTTGGAATTAAACTGTAGTTGCCACATTCTTAACCAATCTACCTAGATCCTCCTACAAACCCCTCCCGCTGTGTCTACCCTGTTGCATACCTTTGAGTCATTTGCAAAAAGGCATAATTTCTCTTGAGAAATGAAATGTAAAAGGTTAGCGATTCCTTAGATTGTGTTAGGATCAAATAAAGTCACTTTCCTTTATGACGTGTACTGTCCCTTTAAAATATAGAATCCAAAATCCTCATTTTTTTTCAAACAGAAATTTCATCAGTACTGTGCCAAATGCCTCTTTCAATGATATCATATTTTTTCAGTACATGCAAGAAAGAGTGAAAAAACACATAGCATAATACATTTTTTTGTGATTAAAAAAGGACACATCATACAATAAAATAAGTCCAAAGGAACATGTATACAACACTCAAGAATGGGATCAGACAGGCAGTGATTGCAAATGGGTAATTACCAGAAATCTAGTAACTGGGTTTTAATCAGTTCCAAAAGAGCATAGGGAGGATGATATACCACCATGCGGTATCCCGAGTAGACTTGCAGGCACTCCGCTCCTTAAGGTAATGTCCTCCCTTGCACTCTCCAGTTGCCTGATCCCCACTAACGCGTTTCAACACCCTCTGGGGTCTTTTTCAAGGTAATGAGTGTTGCCAGTTAGTGTTCCTTCTAGGCTGTTTCAGCAGGGTGCTGCACCCTGCCCATTTTTGTAATGTGAAAAAGCACCCTGCCCTTTTTCAGTGCACCCTGCAGGATCATAAATCGCCCCCTTGTATACAGAATGCAACAGTCAGAGTGCATGTTACAATGTAGTTGTCAACTCCTTGCCTACCTCTGAAATTAGAAACAATTTATATCCTTAATAAAATGGATGGCAGAGGAGGCACTGTAAATGGCATCACTGCTGTGGCTGCCGGCATAACACAGCACTCTGATATAGAGGGAAAGAACAAGGTAAGCAGAGAGCATGTACTGCTTACACTATTTGCTTAGAAGAAGAACAGACTTTTATTTTGTACCTATACTGTATATTTTAACCCTCTGCTTAACTTTGCCGTATTTATAACACACAAGGATTATAACTATTTCAGCAGTGGAGGAGATATTTATTATTATCTACTTATTATGTATATACTGTAGCCGTTCTTTCAAGAAGACTGGACAAATATAGTATTTTTCTCAGTACAGATGTTGGGTGTTATATGGGTGTCCTATATGTATGTAGGGGTAAATGAAACATTAAGGGGAAAATATGTATAAAATCTATAAACATATGCGCTATGCTTTGTGCGCAAAGCGTCACCTCAAAAATGTGCCCTTCAAAATGAAAATGTGCCCTCCTCAATGATCAGCACACCCTGCCCTAAAAAAATCCTAGAGTGAACACTAGCTAGTCCATCCAAACAATCCTTATATACCCATAATATCCAATCCCTTCACTTCCCCCTACTGAAAAATACATAACTGCTGAGGCTGGTCTCTCTCCAATCATAGATCTCCTCTAAATCATGTGACCATAAACAGTTCTCATCTCCAGAGCAACAGTGTGTTTTTATATTAACACTGCTGTCGCTTGATATTGGTCACGTGTTCTGGCCCGGCGTCTATCTGCTGCCATCTTTTATGCTTCCATAATCTCCATCACTGCTTTTCCATTCCCATGGAGATGACACTGTGACTGCTTCATTTCCTCCCCGCCTGCTGTCTTGGTGACGTGTTGGACACTCTATATTTCTGGATTCAGGATAGATGCATTCATGTTGTTATGGCAACAGAAGCGGCCTGTCATTACTTCCTTTAAACTTGGGATTTTATATGTATTTTATCTGGGCATGTATATTATATGCAGAATTGCTGACATTGTTCACGTATTCATTTTTTTTTCTTTTATTGCATGTTCCAATTACCTCTGTATCTGTCTCTACATCCCTGCTGCCTCTCTCTCTGTTTCTTCACCCCTGCTGCCTCTCTTTCTGTCCCTCCGCCCCTACTGCCTCACTCTGTCCCTACGGCCCTGCTGCCTCTCTCTGTTTCTATGTCTTTTCCAGGACCCTCTCTCTGTGTCCTTGCTGCCATTCTCTCTCTGGAGACCTGAGTTGGGGGGGGGGGCTTAAAAATGTTGCTATGGGGCCCACAAAGTTCTAGTTAAACCCCTGCCCCTATATAATTATGGGTCTGATTCAGAGATGGACACTAATGGCACCTCTTCAGTTGTGCAGAATTATGCAAAAGCTACATGAGATGTATTAAGTAAAAAATGAGCCCAGGATTCTGTAATGTGCTGCTGCATCTGAAGGGGCAGCACGGGATCATCTGCGTGCACATAGGACATCAAGTAACCTTGAGGTTACTCAGGATGACGCGGGACCAGATCTGCACGTGTGCAGTATGGTGCCTGCTCATGCGCAGATCATTAAACATCAGAGAATTATGTATATCTGAGAATCAGGCCCTATATGTGTAACCAATATCTCCCCATATTAGCTAATAACACTGTTCTGTAACATGACTTTTTCTTTTATCTTTGGCCTTATCTGAGCCGGACAGGGCCATGCCAGTTCAGGAGCTCCAATGGCACACCTTGTCCTACCGGCATTACAACATGGAGGGGAGAAAACCTGAGATTTGGGCACTACCATAAGTGCCCGATATGTGCTCAGCTGGGCATTGCGGCAATACCCAAGGGAGAGATGTAGAAAACCTTCTAAAGAGTTTGTTGTCCATAGCAACCAATGAGTTTCTAGCTATCATTTATCAAATATATTCTATAAAATGATAGCTAGAACCTGGTTGGTTGCTATACGCATTGTATGGTGGTCACTGGGATTCTCCTTGGGCATTGTATGGGGGTCACTGGGATGCTCCTTGTATTGAATATCTCTCACTGGAATGGTAGACAGAGGCTTTGTGATTAAATTTTTCTTTTACACTGCAAGGAAAAATGTGAGACCAGTGGGTGTTTAGCAATGGATGAGACCACAGTAAGAACGATCTATTTTATAATGACCTTTTACCAAGTCGGTGCTAATCTTCGGAATTTCCTGCTGTTGGATTAAGTAGTAGTAATCATTTAATGTGTGCACTTGTCACCCTGGTGTCCTGCCATCCAGTGCAATACCTCACCCACTGGTGTGATCTCCACCTACTGTGACAGGATCCTTCTGCTGGTGCTGTGACTGCCTACCAGTGCAATACCTCACCCACTGGTGTGATCTCCACCTCCTGTGACAGGATCCTTCTGCTGGGGCTGTGACTGCCTACCAGTGTAATACCTCACCCACTGGTGTGATCTCCACCTCCTGTGACAGGATCCTTCTGCTGGTGCTGTGACTGCCTACCATTGCCTTACCTCACCCACTGGTGTGATCTCCACCTACTGTGACAGGATCCTTCTGCTGGTGCTGTGACTGCCTACCAGTGTAATACCTCACCCACTGTTGTGATCTCCACCTACTGTGACAGGATCCTTCTGCTGGTGCTGTGACTGCCTACCATTGCCTTACCTCACCCACTGGTGTGATCTCCACCTACTGTGACAGGATCCTTCTGCTGGTGCTGTGACTGCCTACCAGTGTAATACCTCACCCACTGTTGTGATCTCCACCTCCTGTGACTGGATCCTCCTGCTGGTGCTGTGACTGCCTACCAGTGCAATACCTCACCCACTGGTGTGATCTCCACCTACTGTGACAGGATCCTTCTGCTGGTGCTGTGACTGCCTACCAGTGTAATACCTCACCCACTGTTGTGATCTCCACCTCCTGTGACTGGATCCTCCTGCTGGTGCTGTGACTGCCTACCAGTGCAATACCTCACCCACTGGTGTGATCTCCACCTTCTGTGACAGGATCCTTCTGCTGGTGTTGTGACTGCTTACCAGTGTAATACCTCACCCACTGTTGTGATCTCCACCTCCTGTGACTGGATCCTCCTGCTGGTGCTGTGACTGCCTACCAGTGTAATACCTCACCCACTGGTGTGATCTCCACCTCCTGTGACAGGATCCTTCTGCTGGTGTTGTGACTGCTTACCAGTGTAATACCTCACCGACTGGTGTGATCTCCACCTACTGTGACAGGATCCTCCTGCTGGTGCTGTGACTGCCTACCATTGCCTTGCCTCACCCACTGGTGTGATCTCCACATCCTGTGACAGGATCCTTCTGCTGGTGCTGTGACTGTCTACCAGTGTAATACCTCACCCACTGGTGTGATCTCCACCTCCTGTGACAGGATCCTTCTGCTGGTGCTGTGACTGTCTACCAGTGTAATACCTCACCCACTGGTGTGAGCTCCACCTCCTTTGACAGGATCCTCCTGCTGGTGCTGTGACTGCCTACCAGTGTAATACCTCACCCACTGGTGTGATCTCCACCTACTGTGACAGGATCCTTCTGCTGGTGCTGTGACTGCCTACCAGTGTAATACCTCACCCACTGGTGTGATCTCCACCTTCTGTGACAGGATCCTCCTGCTGGTGCTGTGACTGCCTACCATTGCCTTACCTCACCCACTGGTGTGATCTCCACCTACTGTGACAGGATCCTTCTGCTGGTGCTGTGACTGCCTACCAGTGTAATACCTCACCCACTGGTGTGATCTCCACCTCCTGTGACAGGATCCTCCTGCTGGTGCTGTGACTGCCTACCAGTGTAATACCTCACCCACTGGTGTGATCTCCACCTCCTGTGACAGGATCCTTCTGCTGGTACTGTGACTGCCTACCAGTGTAATACCTCACCCACTGGTGTGATCTCCACCTCCTGTGACAGGATCCTTCTGCTGGTGTTGTGACTGCTTACCAGTGTAATACCTCACCGACTGGTGTGATCTCCACCTTCTGTGACAGGATCCTCCTGCTGGTGCTGTGACTGCCTACCATTGCCTTGCCTCACCCACTGGTGTGATCTCCACCTCCTGTGACAGGATCCTTCTGCTGGTGCTGTGACTGCCTACCAGTGTAATACCTCACCCACTGGTGTGATCTCCACCTCCTGTGACAGGATCCTCCTGCTGGTGCTGTGACTGCCTACCAGTGTAATACCTCACCCACTGGTGTGATCTCCACCTCCTGTGACAGGATCCTCCTGCTGGTGCTGTGACTGCCTACCAGTGTAATACCTCACCCACTGGTGTGATCTCCACCTCCTGTGACAGGATCCTCCTGCTGGTGCTGTGACTGCCTACCATTGCCTTACCTCACCCACTGGTGTGATCTCCACCTCCTGTGACAGGATCCTCCTGCTGGTGCTGTGACTGCCTACCATTGCCTTACCTCACCCACTGGTGTGATCTCCACCTACTGTGACAGGATCCTTCTGCTGGTGCTGTGACTGCCTACCAGTGCAATACCTCACCCACTGGTGTGATCTCCACCTCCTGTGACAGGATCCTTCTGCTGGTGCTGTGACTGCCTACCATGCTGCATTGGCCTTGCTCACTACCATTGTGGCTAATGCTAACAATTTGCTAATCCCCAGTTTGTGTTGGGCCCCGCTTATAGCTGACTTACTCCAACCTACATGAGGCCACTTTTCATATATTTCCCGGGCCACGTTAAGTTCTCATTCCGCTCCTGACTGACATGGAAGAAACGTGAATGATCATTCAAAGTAAATGTACCAGGAAGGTATTGACAAGCCATTAGAAAGTTATCGGAAGATGGAAGCCCTTTTCTCTGACGTCCTTGTGGATGCTGGGACTCCGTCAGGACCATGGGGAATAGCGGCTCCGCAGGAGACTTGGCACAAAAGTAAAAGCTTTAGTACTACCTGGTGTGCACTGGCTCCTCCCCCTATGACCCTCCTCCAAGCCTCAGTTAGATTTTTGTGCCCGAACGAGAAGGGTGCACACTAGGTGGCTCTCCTGAGCTGCTTCGTGAAAAGTTTAGTTTTAGGTTTTTTATGTTCAGCGAGACCTGCTGGCAACAGGCTCACTGCATCGAGGGACTAAGGGGAGAAGAAGCGAACTCACCTGCGTGCAGAGTGGATTGGGCTTCTTAGGCTACTGGACACCATTAGCTCCAGAGGGACCGATCACAGGCCCAGCCATGGAGCTCTGTCCCAGAGCCGCGCCGCCGGCCCCCTTACAGAGCCAGAAGACAGAAGAGGTCCGGAAAATCGGCGGCAGAAGACGTCCTGTCTTCAACAAGGTAGCGCACAGCACTGCAGCTGTGCGCCATTGCTCTCAGCACACTTCACACTCCGGTCACTGAGGGTGCAGGGCGCTAGGGGGGGGGCGCCTTTAGACGCAATAGAAACACCTTGGCTGGCAAAAAAATGCATCACATATAGCTCCTGGGCTATATGGATGAATTTAACCCCTGCCAGTTTTCCACAAAAAGCGGGAGAAAGGCCGCCGAGAAGGGGGCGGAGCCTATCTCCTCAGCACACAGGCGCCATTTTCCCTCACAGCTCCGCTGGAAGGACGTCTCCCTGACTCTCCCCTGCAGTCCTGCACTACAGAAACAGGGTAAAACAAGAGAGGTGGGGGGCACTAATTGGCAATAATAAATACAGCAGCTATATAAGGGAGAAACACTTATATAAGGTTGTCCCTATATATTTATATATAGCGCTCTGGTGTGTGCTGGCAAACTCTCCCTCTGTCTCCCCAAAGGGCTAGTGGGGTCCTGTCCTCTATCAGAGCATTCCCGGTGTGTGTGCTGTGTGTCGGTACGTTTGTGTCGACATGTATGAGGAGGAAAATGATGTGGAGGCGGAGAAATTGCCGGTAATAGTGATGTCACCCCCTAGGGAGTCGACACCTGACTGGATGGTTTTATGGAAGGAATTACGTGATAGCGTCAGCACTTTACAAAAGACAGTTGACGACATGAGACAGCCGGCAAATCAGCTAGTGCCTGTCCAGGCGTCTCAAAAACCGTCAGGGGCTCTAAAGCGCCCGTTACCTCAGATGGTCGACACAGACCCAGACACGGATACTGACTCCAGTGTCGACGGTGAGGAGACAAACGTGACTTCCAGTAGGGCCACACGTTACATGATCACGGCAATGAAGGAGGTTTTGAACATTTCTGATACTACAAGTACCACAAAAAAGGGTATTATGTGGGGTGTGAAAAAACTACCTGTAGTTTTTCCTGAATCAGATGAATTAAATGAGGTGTGTGATGAAGCGTGGGTTTCCCCCGATAAAAAACTGATAATTTCTAAAAAATTATTGGCATTATACCCTTTCCCGCCAGAGGTTAGGGCGCGTTGGGAAACACCCCCTAGGGTAGATAAAGCGCTCACATGCTTATCAAAACAAGTGGCGTTACCGTCTCCTGATACGGCCGCCCTCAAGGAACCAGGTGATAGAAAACTGGAGAATATCCTAAAAAGTATATACACACATACTGGTGTTATACTGCGACCAGCAATCGCCTCAGCCTGGATGTGCAGCGCTGGGGTGGCTTGGTCGGATTCCCTGACTGAAAATATTGATACCCTGGATAGGGACAATATACTATTGACTATAGAGCATTTAAAAGATGCATTTCTATATATGCGAGATGCACAGAGGGATATTTGCACTCTGGCATCAAGAGTGAGTGCGCTGTCCATTTCTGCCAGAAGAGGGTTATGGATGCGACAGTGGTCAGGTGATGCGGATTCTAAACGGCATATGGAAGTATTGCCTTATAAAGGGGAGGAGTTATTTGGGGTCGGTCTATCGGACCTGGTGGCCACGGCAACGGCTGGGAAATCCACCTTTTTACCCCAAGTCACCTCTCAGCAGAAAAAGACGCCGTCTTTTCAGGCTCAGTCCTTTCGTCCCCATAAGGGCAAGCGGGCAATAGGCTCCTCATTTCTGCCCGGGGGCAGAGGAAGGGGAAAAAGACTGCATCAGGCAGCCTCTTCCCAGGAACAGAAGCCCTCCCCCGCTTCTGCCAAGTCCTCAGCATGACGCTGGGGCCTTACAAGCGGACTCAGGCACGGTGGGGGGCCGTCTCAAGAATTTCAGCGCGCAGTGGGCTCACTCGCAAGTGGACCCCTGGATCCTTCAGGTAGTATCTCAGGGGTACAAATTGGAGTTCGAGACGTCTCCCCCTCGCCGGTTCCTGAAGTCTGCTTTACCAACGTCTCCCTCCGACAGGGAGGCAGTATTGGAAGCCATTCACAAGCTGTATTCCCAGCAGGTGATAATCAAGGTACCCCTCCTGCAACAGGGAAAGGGGTATTATTCCACGCTGTTTGTGGTACAGAAGCCGGACGGCTCGGTGAGACCTATTTTAAATCTGAAATCCTTGAACACTTACATACAAAGGTTCAAATTCAAGATGGAGTCACTCAGAGCAGTGATAGTGAACCTGGAAGAAGGGGACTATATGGTGTCTCTGGACATCAAGGATGCTTACCTCCATGTCCCAATTTGCCCTTCTCACCAAGGGTACCTCAGGTTTGTGGTACAGAACTGTCATTATCAGTTTCAGACGCTGCCGTTTGGATTGTCCACGGCACCCCGGGTCTTTACCAAGGTAATGGCCGAAATGATGATACTTCTTCGAAGAAAAGGCATCTTAATTATCCCTTACTTGGACGATCTCCTGATAAGGGCAAGGTCCAGGAAACAGTTAGTAGTCGGAGTAGCACTATCTCAAGTAGTGTTACGACAGCACGGGTGGATTCTAAATATCCCAAAATCACAGCTGAATCCGACGACGCGTCTGCTGTTCCTAGGGATGATTCTGGACACAGTCCAGAAAAAGGTTTTTCTCCCGGAGGAGAAAGCCAGGGAGTTATCCGAGCTAGTCAGGAACCTCCTAAAACCAGGCCAAGTGTCAGTGCATCAATGCACAAGGGTCCTGGGGAAAATGGTGGCTTCTTACGAAGCGATTCCATTCGGCAGATTCCACGCAAGAACTTTTCAGTGGGATCTGCTGGACAAATGGTCCGGATCGCCTCTTCAGATGCATCAGCGGATAACCCTGTCTCCAAGGACAAGGGTGTCTCTCCTGTGGTGGTTACAGAGTGCTCATCTTCTAGAGGGCCGCAGATTCGGCATTCAGGACTGGGTCCTGGTGACCACGGATGCCAGCCTGAGAGGCTGGGGAGCAGTCACACAGGGAAAAAATTTCCAGGGCTTGTGGTCAAGCCTGGAAACGTCACTTCACATAAATATCCTGGAACTAAGGGCCATTTACAATGCCCTAAGTCAAGCAAGGCCTCTGCTTCAGGGTCAGCCGGTGTTGATCCAGTCGAACAACATCACGGCAGTCGCCCACGTAAACAGACAGGGCGGCACAAGAAGCAGGAGGGCGATGGCAGAAGCTGCAAGGATTCTTCGCTGGGCGGAAAATCATGTGATAGCACTGTCAGCAGTGTTCATTCCCGGAGTGGACAACTGGGAAGCAGACTTTCTGAGCAGACACGATCTCCACCCGGGAGAGTGGGGACTTCATCCAGAAGTCTTCCACTTGATTGTAAACCGTTGGGAAAAACCAAAGGTGGACATGATGGCGTCCCGCCTCAACAAAAAACTAGAAAGGTATTGCGCCAGGTCAAGGGACCCTCAAGCAATAGCGGTGGACGCTCTGGTAACACCGTGGGTGTACCAGTCAGTGTATGTGTTCCCTCCTCTGCCTCTCATACCCAAGGTACTGAGAATTATAAGACGGAGAGGAGTAAGAACTATACTCGTGGCTCCGGATTGGCCAAGAAGGACTTGGTACCCGGAACTTCAAGAGATGCTCACGGAGGATCCGTGGCCTCTACCTCTAAGAAGGGATTTGCTCCAGCAAGGACCCTGTCTGTTCCAAGACTTACCGCGGCTGCGTTTGACGGCATGGCGGTTGAACGCCGGATCCTGAAGGAAAAAGGCATTCCGGAGGAAGTCATCCCTACCCTGATCAAAGCCAGGAAGGATGTAACCGCAAAACATTATCACCGTATTTGGCGAAAATATGTTGCGTGGTGCGAGGCCAGGAAGGCCCCGACAGAGGAATTTCAACTAGGCCGTTTCCTGCATTTCCTGCAAACAGGACTGTACATGGGCCTAAAATTAGGGTCCATTAAGGTTCAAATTTCGGCCTTGTCGATTTTCTTCCAGAAAGAATTGGCTTCAGTTCCTGAAGTCCAGACGTTTGTCAAGGGGGCACTGCATATACAGCCTCCCTTTGTGCCTCCAGTGGCACCCTGGGATCTCAATGTGGTTTTGGGATTCCTAAAATCACATTGTTTTGAACCACTTGCCACAGTGGACTTGAAGTATCTCACATGGAAAGTGGTAATGCTGTTGGCCCTGGCTTCAGCCAGGCGCGTATCAGAATTGGCGGCTTTATCCTATAAAAGCCCTTACCTGATATTTCATTCGGATAGGGCGGAATTGAGGACTCGTCCTCAATTTCTTCTTAAGGTGGTTTCAGCCTTTCACCTGAACCAGCCTATTGTGGTGCCTGCGGCTACTAGGGACTTGGAGGACTCCCAAGTTGCTGGATGTAGTCAGGGCCCTGAAAATATATGTTTCCAGGACGGCTGGAGTCAGGAAATCTGACTCTCTGTTTATCCTGTATGCACCCAACAAGCTGGGTGCTCCTGCTTCTAAGCAGACTATTGCTCGTTGGATTTGTAGTACAATTCAGCTTGCACATTCTGTGGCAGGCCTGCCGCAGCCAAAATCTGTAAAAGCCCAGTCCACAAGGAAGGTGGGCTCATCTTGGGCGGCTGCCCGAGGGGTCTCGGCTATACAACTTTGCCGAGCAGCTACTTGGTCAGGAGAAAATACGTTTGTAAAATTCTACAAATTTGATACCCTGGCTGAGGAGGACCTGGAGTTCTCTCATTCGGTGCTGCAGAGTCATCCGCACTCTCCCGCCCGTTTGGGAGCTTTGGTATAATCCCCATGGTCCTGACGGAGTCCCAGCATCCACAAGGACGTCAGAGAAAATAAGAATTTACTTACCGATAATTCTATTTCTCGTAGTCCGTAGTGGATGCTGGGCGCCCATCCCAAGTGCGGATTGTCTGCAATACTTGTACATAGTTATTGTTGCCAAAATTCGGGTTTTGTTGTAGTGAGCCATCTTTTTTGGAGGCTCCTCATATTATCATGCTGTTAACTGGGTTTAGATCACAAGTTATACGGTGTGATTGGTGTGGCTGGTATGAGTCTTACCCGGGATTCAAAATCCTTCCTTATTGTGTACGCTCGTCCGGGCACAGTATCTTAACTGAGGCTTGGAGGAGGGTCATAGGGGGAGGAGCCAGTGCACACCAGGTAGTACTAAAGCTTTTACTTTTGTGCCCAGTCTCCTGCGGAGCCGCTATTCCCCATGGTCCTGACGGAGTCCCAGCATCCACTACGGACTACGAGAAATAGAATTATCGGTAAGTCAATTCTTATTTTTACCATTATCTTATACTGAGAATTTCTTACCGTTTCCAATAAAAAGACATTGTCAATTATTAATTTAACTTGTACATTAAGTGAAAGGAAGACTTGATATTTTCCGGGAGATGTATCAAGCCGTGGAGAGAGATAAAGTTGTGTATTTGCCTAAAGCAAATTATGCTTCTAACTACAGGTATCATTTCATGTACTCTGCTAGATAAGTGACAGAAGATGATTGGGTGCTTTGGACATCTCCACTTTATCTCTCTCAAAGGCTTGATACATCTCCCCAAGAGTGCTGTATATAAAATATATGTCTCGCTGCTATACAGCAGGACAGTAGAGTAATAATTTGTGGATCCTGTGAAATTAGCATGCAATAAAGAATGGAGACTCAGTCAATGAATACATAAAACATTTTTTAGTTTGTGCTAAAATATAAAAAGTTTATTATGAAGAATATTTAACAAATAATAATTGCGAGACATCTCCGAAAATGGTCAGTTTTGGAGACCGCCCACAAATATTAAACAGGTCCTGAATGTATGTATTGGTGACTGCAATGGATATTGGAGATACCGTATATACTCGAGTATAAGTCGACCCGTGTATAAGCCGAGGCACCTAATTTTACCCCAAAAACCTGGGAAAACTTATTCACTCGAGTATAAGCCTAGGGTGGGAAATGCAGCTCTAACCGTACACAGCCCTCAGTGCCAGATATGCCCTCATACTGCCAGATATGCCCTCATACTGCCAGATATGCCCTCATACTGCCAGATATGCCCCCACAGTGCCAGATATGCCCCACAGTGCTAGATGTGCCAGATATGCCCCACAGTGCCAGATATGCCCCACAGTGCCAGATATGCCCCACAGTGCCAGATGTGCCCCACAGTGCCAGATGTGCCCCACAGTGCCAGATGTGCCTGATATGCCCCACAGTGCCAGATGTGCCTGATATGCCCCACAGTGCCTGATATGCCCCACAGTGCCAGCCCCTTGCGGGCTCGCTACGCTGCGGGCGCGGTGCCTCGCTACGCTTGGCACACTAATTTATTCTTCCTCTGTGGGTGTCGTGGACACCCACAGAGGGAGAATATGTCGGGATTGTGCCGGTCGGGATTCCGGTGTCGGTATTCCGACCGCCAGGGATTTCATCCAGCGGGATCTTGACCACATCCCCTATACTTACCTATACCTGCCAATACTTGCCAAAGGTCAACTGCTGTGTAGACTAAGAGGAAAACATTTTTTTTTTAAAACATTTTTAGTGGATGAACAAGCAGAGAGACAAACTGCAGACAGTGGTGTGGTTGTGTAGAGAGAAAAATCTCTCTATGTAAGTATGTTACTGTAACTATTAAGGACATGGAAAACGCCTAAACTAAGGACAGTTACCCCAAAGGGCATATTGTTTTTATACAATACACACATTGGGGGGATAAGTTCTTTCTTATAGTAATAAGTGGGTACCTTCAGAAAATAAATTTGACCAGTAAATAATAAAAGCTATAAATTGCTAATATTTAGGGGTCAATCCAATTAGGTACGAGTCGCCATTGCTGCGACGTTTCAACACTGGCAACGGCACCCAAACTCGCACCCTTTGTGGCCAGATAGGGCTGCGGGCACTTTTGAGCGAGTTTGGGCTATTGGAAAGTGCGGCTGTTGTAAGACAAACTCGCACCTAGTTAAATTGACCCCTTAGTTGTTAAATGCTATAAAATAGTAAAATATAATGGTGTAATTGTGGCCTGATTCAGTTGTGGTTGTTAAAGTGATTTTTGCTGCAATCTTTTACTATTCGCAATTGCATCGCAGTCCACCCTGAGTGAGTCTGAGCAGTTGTAGGCTGAGCAAGTCTCCTAGACACAGGGCTCTCCAGCAGATACACAGGTCGCAATAAGTAATTTATACACGTGCACGGAAAGGTGATTGAACAGAACTGACACGCCTGTGTACAGTTAGCCACCCCCTTTACCACCCCAAATGCTGACTTCCTGCCAATCACTTTTGCGATGGGATCCTCTATGTGAGCTTGATCGCATCTTCGGGGTAATTCAGAGTTGATCGCAGCAGCAAATTTGTTAGCAGTTGGGCAAACCCATGTGCACTGCAGGTTTGGCAGATATAACATTTGCAGAGAGAGTTAGATTTGGGCGGGTTACATTGTTTCTGTGCAGGGTAAATACTGGCTGCTTTATTTTTACAGTGTAATTTAGATTTCAGTTTGAACACACCCCACTAAAATCTACTCTCTCTGCACATATTATTTCTCTATCGTCCTAGTGGATGCTGGGGTTCCTGAAAGGACCATGGGGAATAGCGGCTCCGCAGGAGACAGGGCACAAAAAGTAAAGCTTTTCCAGATCAGGTGGTGTGCACTGGCTCCTCCCCCCATGACCCTCCTCCAGACTCCAGTTAGATTTTTGTGCCCGGCCGAGAAGGGTGCAATTCTAGGTGGCTCTCATAAAGAGCTGCTTAGAGAAAGTTTAGCTTAGGTTTTTTATTTTACAGTGATTCCTGCTGGCAACAGGATCACTGCAACGAGGGACAGAGGGGAGAAGAAGTGAACTCACCTGCGTGCAGGATGGATTGGCTTCTTGGCTACTGGACATCAGCTCCAGAGGGACGATCACAGGTACAGCCTGGATGGTCACCGGAGCCGCGCCGCCGGCCCCCTTGCAGATGCTGAAGTAAGAAGAGGTCCAGAATCGGCGGCTGAAGACTCCTGCAGTCTTCTAAAGGTAGCGCACAGCACTGCAGCTGTGCGCCATTTTCCTCTCAGCACACTTCACACGCAGTCACTGAGGGTGCAGGGCGCTGGGGGGGGGCGCCCTGGGAGGCAAATGAAAACCTATTAAAAGGCTAAAAATACCTCACATATAGCCCCCAGAGGCTATATGGAGATATTTAACCCCTGCCTGGATTCACAAAATAGCGGGAGACGAGCCCGCCGGAAAAGGGGCGGGGCCTATCTCCTCAGCACACGGCGCCATTTCCTCTCACAGCTCCGCTGGTCAGGACGGCTCCCAGGTCTCTCCCCTGCACTGCACTACAGAAACAGGGTAAAACAGAGAGGGGGGGCAAATTTAATGGCAATATTTTGATATATATAAAGCAGCTATAAGGGAGCACTTATTATAAGGCTATCCCTGTCATATATAGCGCTTTTTTTTTTGGTGTGTGCTGGCAGACTCTCCCTCTGTCTCCCCAAAGGGCTAGTGGGTCCTGTCTTCGTGTAGAGCATTCCCTGTGTGTCTGCTGTGTGTCGGTACGTGTGTGTCGACATGTACGAGGACGATATTGGTGTGGAGGCGGAGCAATTGCCAAATATGGGGATGTCACCTCCTAGGGGGTCGACACCAGAATGGATGCCTTTATTTGTGGAATTACGGGATAGCGTCAACTCGCTTAAGCAGTCGTTTGACGACATGAGGCGGCCGGACAATCAATTAGTGCCTGTCCAGGCGCCTCAAACACCGTCGGGGGCTGTGAAACGCCCTTTGCCTCAGTCGGTCAACACAGACCCAGACACAGGCACTGATTCCAGTGGTGACGGTGACAAATCAACCGTATTTTCCAGTAGGGCCACACGTTATATGATTTTGGCAATGAAGGAGGCGTTACGTTTAGCTGATACTACAGGTACCACTAAACAGGGTATTATGTGGGGTGTGAAAAAACTACCTATAGTTTTTCCTGAATCAGAAGAATTAAATGACGTGTGTGATGAAGCGTGGGTTGCCCCCGATAAAAAGATGCTAATTTCAAAGAAGTTATTAGCTTTATACCCTTTCCCGTCGGAGGTTAGGGCGCGCTGGGAAACACCTCCTAGGGTGGACAAGGCGCTAACACGCTTATCTAAACAAGTGGCGTTACCCTCTCCTGAGACGGCCGCACTTAAAGATCCATCAGATAGGAGGATGGAAAATATCCAAAAAAGTATATACACACATGCAGGTGTTATACTACGACCAGCTATAGCGACTGCCTGGATGTGCAGTGCTGGGGTAGTTTGGTCAGAGTCCCTGATTGAAAATATTGATACCCTGGACAGGGACAATATTTTACTGTCGTTAGAACAAATAAAGGATGCATTTCTTTATATGCGTGATGCACAGAGGGATAGCTGCACACTGGCATCACGGGTAAGTGCTATGTCCATTTCGGCCAGAAGAGCTTTATGGACGCGACAGTGGACAGGCGATGCTGATTCAAAACGGCATATGGAAGTTTTGCCGTATAAAGGGGAGGAGTTATTTGGAGTCGGTCTATCAGATTTGGTGGCCACGGCTACAGCCGGGAAATCCACCTTTCTACCTCAAGTCACTCCCCAACAGAAAAAGGCACCGACTTTTCAACCGCAGCCCTTTCGTTCCTTTAAAAATAAGAGAGCAAAGGGCTATTCATATCTGCCACGAGGCAGAGGTCGAGGGAAGAGACAGCAACAGGCAGCTCCTTCCCAGGAACAGAAGCCCTCCCCGGCTTCTACAAAAGCCTCAGCATGACGCTGGGGCTTCTCAAGCGGACTCGGGGACGGTGGGCGGTCGTCTCAAAAATTACAGCGCGCAGTGGGCTCACTCGCAGGTAGATCCCTGAATCCTGCAGATAATATCTCGGGGGTACAGGTTGGAATTAGAGACAGATCCACCTCGCCGTTTCCTGAAGTCTGCTTTACCAACGTCCCCCTCCGAAAGGGAGACGGTTTTGGAAGCCATTCACAAGCTGTACTCTCAGCAGGTGATAGTCAAGGTACCTCTTCTACAACAAGGGAAGGGGTATTATTCCACTCTATTTGTGGTACCGAAGCCGGATGGCTCGGTAAGGCCTATTCTAAATCTGAAGTCCTTGAACCTGTACATAAAGAAGTTCAAGTTCAAGATGGAGTCACTCAGAGCAGTGATAGCGAACCTGGAAGAAGGGGACTTTATGGTATCCTTGGACATCAAGGATGCGTATCTCCACGTTCCAATTTACCCCTCACACCAGGGGTACCTCAGGTTCATTGTACAAAACTGTCACTATCAGTTTCAGACGCTGCCGTTTGGTTTGTCCACGGCACCTCGGGTCTTTACAAAGGTAATGGCCGAGATGATGATGATTCCCCCTGCAGTGCACATGGTTTTGCCCAACTGCTAACAAATTTGCTGCTGCGATCAACTCTGAAATTAGGCCCCTTGTGCACAGTGCAGCTAACACGCATGTGCATTGAAAATGCATTGAGCCACTTGCATGCAACAGCAGCTATGCATCTGGATCAGTTCCCATGTGCGGTAAGGAAAAGGACTCTAGGAAAAATGGCTGTCACCTTTATTATATGCAAACATAGGGAAATAGTCACTTGTTACAGCTCTATTTTACGTAATTTATACCATGTATGGTGGAGATGTATTAAGCCCTGCAGAGTGATAAAGTGGAGAGAGATAAAGTACCAGCCAATCAGCTCCTAACTGCCATGTTACAGGCTGTATTTGAAAAATGACAAATAGTAACTGATTGGTTGTTAGTTATTCTTTCTCCACTTTATCACTCTTCCAGGATTAGTATATCTGTCCCCAGTTCATTGATAAAAAGTTCAGCCATTCCACTTGCTCCAGAGGAGCGGCTTATTCAGTTTTGACATTAGGGGAAACAAACAGAGAAAAATAGCCTCCCCACTACTGTGGGCATTATGTGTATAAGGGGCATTACTATTGTTGACATTATGCATATAAGGGGCACTACTGTGGGCATAATATGTATAAGCAGCACTACTGCTGCAGGCATTATTTGTAAGGGGCATTGCTACTGTGGGATTTATGTGTAAAATGGGCACTACTGTGTAGAGTAACATGACTAGGGGGTGCTACTGTGATGTGAAAAATGGACATTTCTATGTGGCGTGCTATGAATCGGGGGCACTACGTGTGGTGTAATGTGAATAAGATTGTGCTTTTGTGTGGCGTAATTTGAATTGGAAGTACTATTGTGTGACAACGCCCCATATTTGTGACACCACACCCCTTTTTGCAGGCAACTCTCTGTCACTTTAGAAAGTATGGGAGGGCTCAAATTTATAGTTTGCAGGGGGGCGCCGAACACCCTAGCACTGCCCCTGCCCCCACACCATCTGTATGTCCTATACTGAGCTGCCCACGTCTGCATGTTTTGTATTGTCGACTCTCCCCCACCATAGTCTCTGTTTTGTACTGTGCTGTCAATTCCCCCCACCACACGCAATTACACAAGTTTGGTAACTTACCTCCTGCATGTTATCCTCCAGTCCTTACTGCCTCTGCGATCCCTCCCGCCATCTTTAACTGACACTTTGCAGATCTCTTTGCTGGTCACCCGACACTCTGCAAATCTCTTTGCCAGAACTTTGCCAGATGATGTTCTAAACAACCAGAATTTCTTGGTCAGACATACTATGTGTATAATTGTATTACTACATTTTGTTGTGTACTTTCAATTTTATTCATTTGCAATTTATCTATTTTATTGACTTTTTTTAATCTAAAACCAAGGTCCTGTCTCATAGAGACCCAAGTCATCTGCTCCACATTTTATCTTCCCTAGTGTTAGGACCATGTTCGTATCCTACAATACCCACAGTGTGCAGGTTACAGTCATAATGATAGAGCTACTGTGACTATCCTTTATATTACAAATGAAATAATATGTATGAGACACTACTGCTGTGCACATTGTGTGTAAGGGCTACTACTGTGGGCATTATGTGTAAGGTACACTATTACTGTGTGGTATTATGTGTATAAGGGGCACTACTATGGGCATTGTGTATAAAGGGCAGTACTTTGTGGCATTAGGTGTACAAGGGCCACTGCTACTGTGGACATTATGTATATATGGGGCATCACTACTATGGTCATTATGTACATAAGGAGCACTACTAATGTGGGCATTATGTGTATAAGCAGTACTACTACTGTGGGCATTATTTGTATAAGCAGCACTACTACTGTGGGCATTATGTGTGTGGCATAATGTGACTGTGTGTGTAGCATAATGTGACTAGGGAACGCTACTGTGAAATGTAATATGAATAAGGGACACTGTAGCGTACTATTAATCAGGGGCACTACGTGCGGTGTGGCTAAGATTGTGCTTTTGTGTGTCGTAATTTAAATTGGGAGTACTATTGTGTGGCCACCTCCCTCTTTGTGAGACCACACCCCTTCTTCACGAAGCTCGCTGTCACTTTACAAAGTATGGGAGGGCTCAAATTCATAGTTTGCAAGGGGGCGCCGATCACCCTAACATTGCCCCTGCCCGTCAAACACCAGCTGCCCCCCTTCTGCGTGTTTTGTTTTGTCTGCTCTCCCCCACCTTACTGTAGTCTCTATTTTGTACTGTGCTCTCAATACCCCCCACCACACACACAATTACACAAATATGGTAACTTACCTCCTGTATGTTGTCCTCCAGTCTTTGCTGCCTCTGCGACCCCTCCCGTCGTCTTCAACTGACACTTTGCAAATCTCTTTGCCAGAACTTTGCCAGATGATGAAAAAACACAAAAGACTATCCGTAAGCATAGTACTAGTTTAAGTACAATAGAAATAGAAGTACAATACAATGTCCATGAGTCAACCACTTTTCCAATTTTCCTTAAATCAAACATACTTTAAAATGTATCAATTTGCCATTTATCTATTTTATTAACTTTTTCATCCCAAAGCAAAATCCTGCCTCATAGAGACTTATCTACATCCCCTGTATGTGTGCTTGTCCTCCATACTGCCCTCTTTATTTCTGTAACGCTACATTTTTATTCCTAAATATGTCATTCCTTCCTGAGCTTCTCTTAATTATGTGTCCGTGTACCTATATTCCCTGTTCTGTCTTGCCTTTCAGCTGACTATACTGCACTCTGTCTTCCTTACCCCCCTCCATCATACCCTGCTTTGTAGGGCTTACCTTCTCCTACTTGTCTTCCTGCATGGTGACTGGAAACTTTAGCAGCTGTAGATAGAATGTTACAGGATGAAGCATTGTGATGTCATAGGCTTGTGATGTCACAGGCTAGGTGTGTGATGTCACAGTAACCAGCATCAAAGCTACCAAGTTACAGCTATCTTACATATACATTTTCTACATCAATTATAACTGGATTTACATGAATATATAGTTTAAAAAAAAGAGACTAGTGTAGAAAATGAAGTATAAGGCAATGTTGTACAGAGTGCCTCAATATATAGGTAAAGGGAAAATATAAGTCATAGGGATTTCTAGACTAAATCACCACTTATATTTTATAGGGATTTAAAGCTCTTTATCTAACAGGATGAACTAATCACTTTCCATTATATGTATGTATGTGTGTGTATATGTGTGTGTGTATGTATGTATGTATGTATGTATGTGTGTATGTATATATATATATATATATATATATATATATATATATATATATATATATATATAATGTATATACATACATACATACATACATACATACATACATACATACATACATACATACATGTTTGCTGTGTCTTGAAGGGAGTACGTCTCCCGAAACGTCGATTTAAAAGCACACTTTTTTCAACTGATGAGTCTCCGAGTGCCGCCTTCCATTGTACATATACTGAGCCATCATTGCCTAAGGAGGGCACCTGAGCAGGTACCCAGCAGGGACGAGGAGTGCCGGATCTCGCAGTGCAGTATATATAACATACATACATACATACATACATACATACATACATACATACATACATACATATTGAGTATCCCTTATCCAAAATGCTTTGGACCAGAAGTGTTTTGGATATCTGATTATTCCGTATGTTGGAATAATTGCATACCATAATGAGATATCATGGCGATGGGACCTAAGTCTAAGCACAGAATGCATTTATGTTACATATACACCTTATACACACAGCCTGAAGGTCATTTTAGCCAATATTCTTAATAACTTTGTGAATTAAACAAAGTGTGTGTACATTCACACAATTCATTTGTTTCATATGCACCGCCTGAAGTTCATTTTAATACAATATTTTTTTTAACTTTGCGTATTAAACAACGTTTTATTATTTATTATTATTATCCTTTATTTATATGGCGCCACAAGGGTTCCGCAGCGCCCAATTACAGAGTACATAAACAAATAATCAACTAGGAAAACAGCAACTTACAGTTGGCTACAATATAGGACAAGTACAGGGTAAAACGTTTGTGTACATTGAGCCATCAGAAAACAAAGGTTTCACTACTTCACTCTCACTCCAAAAATTCCGTATTTCGGAGTATTCCGTATTTTATCGGAATATTCCGTATTTCAGAATATTTGGACATGGGATACTCAAAATATATATATAAATAAATAAATATCCAACTGTCACGATTTTTGTGGGGCAGCTCCGTTTTTTGTGACTGTCCCAGTGTCCCACGTGTGGGGGGGGGATGGACACGGCAGTTGGGAGTCTCTTGTCAATTGCTCCTCTGCTGCAGAGCTGTGTGCTCTGCCCACAGCGCATAGGCACTGGGCCTATTATAGGTATGGATGGAGGAAGGGGAGGCACACCAATTAATCATACTGGCTATCCGGAGCCTTGATTTGATGGATTGCGATTTGTAAGGATGTTTTTAACTTAGCCATGGGGAATTACACTGGGGTATAGTGTTTGTGTTAGGAGTCTAGCACATCTGTAGATATGAGCTTGGCACCATCCTCTCTATATTCCACCCAACCCTTAGTACCCTTAGTATTTTGTATGTGTCCGCTGGAGCTGGGTGCACAGCCTATATTTTTGTTCTTTGTTACTAGATTTTATATCCCCCCGGTTAGACTGACTATGACGCGGTCTACCTACATGAGGGAGCCACCAGAGGGACTCGCCATGACCAGCGCAGGTTTGTGTTTGGGTCCCTGGGAGCAGTGTCATCTGCATTGACTCTCCTTCGCTCCCCCGCCGGCAGGCAGGGGTGAGTAGGGCCCGTCCTGTGTCTAACGTAGGATGGATCTCCAGAAAGCTACGGCAGTGCTCCCAGCCCGTAGGTTACAGACACAACAGCGATCTAGCCCATTCTGTGTATACAAGTCACCGCAGGAAGGGGCAGGTTGGGGATAAGCGACTGCTACTGGTTGTGTGTGCCAGAGCTCAGAGACTGCACAGGGAGCGTTTCATAGTGTAAGCAAGGCTCAGTATGCCTGTCAGTTCAAAGGGGCTGTACCTGCTCTGTCCGCCCCTCAGACTGTGTGTCTCCCTGCAGGCTTGTCGTAATTTTTCCCCGCATGTGTCCAGCAGCACAGCAGCAGGTGTCTTCAGAGTCTCTCTGCAGCTCCACTTTCTATACTATGCCTTGCTGTAGTCTTGTTATAAGGGAGTTGGTTAGTCTATGTTTGTGTTTATTACAGACCCTGGCCAGCCAGTATAAGGAACATTTTGGCAGTGGGATTGCTGTTTTCTCTGTGTCTTCATGTGTGTGTGTGTGTGTGTGTGTGTGTGTGTGTGTGTCTCTGTTGTGTCTCTAACTATACTATACCATTTCATATAAGAATAGTTAGGTGGGCATATCTGTATGAAGGCTCTCATACAGCAGCCGTCAAATTGTGAAATTTGCCTTTTTGCAGATGATTGTGCAAATAAATCTGCAATGTATGGAGATCACGGATTCAGACCAAAAATTGATTGTGATTATTAAATCAGGTTGTCCAACATGTAGGATTTCACAGATAAATTAGGGCTGTAGATTGCTAGTGTATGGTAACAATCAGCAGTTTTTAGTAAACTGATGAGCCTATCAATATTGGCAGATCTGTACTAGCTGAAAATGATCTGCAATTCACTGAAAAATATCTGTAGTGTATGGGCGCAGATTTGTGCATTGAGGAATCCTGAAATCTGGGAATGCATGGGGCCTTTTACTTTTATAGTGTTTAGACACCTCTGTTACTGTAATCAGTGTGTGTTATTGCTTCTGTCCCTTCTGTGTACACAATTCCTTATGGCTGGTAAGGGCAACGTCTCAGGGCCTACACCTGTCAAGGGGTTCTCTATCCAAAAAGTGTTTGCTTGCGCAAAAAAATGTATCCCAAAATGCACAGTCGGGCGGGTGTGTGCTCTGCGCCTAATGTGAGGCAGAGTCCCAACCTACGCGTGCTCTTCCAGTGCTCCTGCACTAGATGATACTCCGGCCTGGGTGGACACTTTGGCAGGGGCAATGGAGAATTATCTGAACTTTTTGAGACAGTCTGTCGTTGCCTACATGGGTGGGTCCCTCACATCCTTTCCATCTCCTCTTCCTAAGCCGGCTTTGCTCGTGGTTTGACCTGGTCGGTAAAAGGACTGGTTCAGGTCTCTTCCTCCTTGGAAAAGATTTTGGCTGCATCTTCCAAAAGAGTCATCTAGGCGTACCCCTCCTCAGGAGCAATGATTAACTGAAATTCTAGAGTCTTGGGAGGATTGTGCTTCTGGGGTCTCTTACCAGGGTAATGAATTCCTGCTGAGGCATTCAGACCAGGAGGAGTCATCTGTCCTAGAGGAAGATGACTCTCACGGGATTGAGGCCTTAATTAAGGCAGTGCGTTCTTAATCTTTCCGACTACAAGATGTTTCCTTATATAGTAAATTCCCACTGTCTAGACTGTTATTCTATCTGTATCCACTATCCCCCAAGAGACTGGGCAAAATGGGAATCCCTGCCACTGGTGGATCCTTCTGTCTGGAAATCCTGTTCCAGATGTAACCTCGCTTAGAGATGGTTCTGACCGTAAGCTGGAGGTCACTTTCAATTCAGTTTATGTTTCTGTGGGGTTTGCTCTCAGATCAATTTTGGTGCCAGCCTGAGTAAACAAGGACGTGGAGAAGTGGGCTGACCTTTTAGTTGAGATTCTCTGCTCTGGTGCCCCCAGAGCGGAACTCCTCTAGCAGAGCACACCAAGGACTTAGGACAGGTTTATTCCAGGATATCTGCCTGAACAATTGCGGCCTGCCGGGCCCTTTGGCTGAGAACTTGGCAAACGGACACAGAATCAAATTAGACAAATTATTGCCCTAGCCATGGGAGGTAAAAGCACTTTTCTCTGACGTCCTAGTGGATGCTGGGACTCCGTCAGGACCATGGGGAATAGCGGCTCCGCAGGAGACAGGGCACAAAATTTAAAAGTTTGACCACTAGGTGGTGTGTACTGGCTCCTCCCCCTATGACCCTCCTCCAAGCCTCAGTTAGGTTTTTGTGCCCGTCCGAGCAGGGTGCAATCTAGGTGGCTCTCCTAAAGAGCTGCTTAGAAAAAGTTTGTTAGGTTTTTTATTTTCAGTGAGTCCTGCTGGCAACAGGCTCACTGCAACGAGGGACTTAGGGGAGAAGAAGTGAACTCACCTGCGTGCAGGATGGATTTGCTTCTTAGGCTACTGGACACTAGCTCCAGAGGGACGATCACAGGTACAGCCTGGATGGGTCACCGGAGCCGCGCCGCCGACCCCCTTGCAGATGCCGAATAGAGAAGAGGTCCAGAAACCGGCGGCAGAAGACGTCTCAGTCTTCATGAGGTAGCGCACAGCACTGCAGCTGTGCGCCATTGCTCTCCGCACACTTCACACCAGCGGTCACTGAGGGTGTAGGGCGCTGGGGGGGGCACCCTGGGCAGCAATGTAATATACCTATTCTGGCTAAAATATATCACATATAGCCCCTGGGGCTATATGGATGTATTTAACCCCTGCCAGGTTCCAAAAAAACCGGGAGAAGAAGCCAGCCGAAAAGGGGGCGGGGCCTATTCTCCTCAGCACACAGCGCCATTTTCCTGCCCAGCTCCGCTGCGAGGAAGGCTCCCAGGACTCTCCCCTGCACTGCACTACAGAAACAGGGTAAAAACAGAGAGGGGGGGCACTTATTGGCGATATTTATAATATTTGAGCTGCTATAAAGGAAACACACTTATTAAGGTTGTCCCTATATATATTTATAGCGCTTGGGTGTGTGCTGGCAAACTCTCCCTCTGTCTCCCCAAAGGGCTAGTGGGGTCCTGTCTTCTATCAGAGCATTCCCTGTGTGTCTGCTGTGTGTCGGTACGTGTGTGTCGACATGTATGAGGACGATGTTGGCGTGGAGGCGGAGCAATTGCCTGTAATGGTGATGTCACCCCCTAGGGAGTCGACACCAGAATGGATGGCTTTGTTTATGGAATTACGGGATAGTGTCAGCACGCTACAAAAGTCGGTTGACGACATGAGACAGCCGGCAAACCAGTTAGTACCTGTCCAGGCGTCTCAGACACCGTCAGGGGCTGTAAAACGCCCTTTACCTCAGTCGGTCGACACAGACCCAGACACTGACACTGAATCCAGTGTCGACGGTGAAGAAACAAACGTATTTTCCAGTAGGGCCACACGTTATATGATCACGGCAATGAAGGAGGCTTTGCATATCTCTGATACTGCAAGTACCACAAAAAGGGGTATTATGTGGGGTGTGAAAAAACTACCGATAGTTTTTCCTGAATCAGAGGAACTGAATGAAGTGTGTGATGAAGCGTGGGTTACCCCAGATAGAAAACTGCTAATTTCAAAGAAGTTATTGGCATTATACCCTTTCCCGCCAGAGGTTAGGGCGCGCTGGGAAACACCCCCTAGGGTGGATAAGGCGCTCACACGCTTATCAAAGCAAGTGGCGTTACCGTCTCCTGATACGGCCGCCCTCAAGGATCCAGCTGATAGGAGGCTGGAGAATACATTAAACAGTATATACACACATACGGGTGTTATACTGAGACCAGCAATCGCCTCAGCCTGGATGTGCAGTGCTGGCGTGGCTTGGTCGGAGTCACTGTCTGAAAATATTGATACCCTGGATAGGGACAGTATTTTACTGACTATAGAGCAGTTAAAGGATGCATTTCTTTATATGCGAGATGCACAGAGAGATATTTGCACTCTGGCATCAAGAGTAAGTGCGATGTCCATATCTGCCAGAAGAAGTTTATGGACGTGCCAGTGGTCAGGTGATGCGGATTCCAAACGACATATGGAAGTATTGCCGTATAAGGGGGAGGAATTATTTGGGGTCGGTCTATCGGATCTGGTGGCCACGGCAACGGCCGGAAAATCCACCTTTTTACCCCAGGTCACCTCCCAGCAGAAAAAGCCGCAGGCTTTTCAGCCGCAGTCCTTTCGTTCCTATAAGAACAAACGAGCAAAAGGACATTCCTATTTGCCTCGAGGCAAAGGAAAGGGTAAGAGACTGCAACAAGCAGCTCCTTCCCAGGACAGACTCAGGGGTGGTGGGGGGTCGCCTCAAACATTTCAGCGCACAGTGGGCTCACTCGCAGGTGGACCCCTGGATCCTGCAGGTAGTATCTCAGGGTTACAGGTTGGAATTCGAGAAGTCCCCTCCTCGCCGTTTCCTAAAGTCTGCTTTGCCAACGTCTCCCTCCGACAGGGCGACGCTATTGGAGGCCATTCACAAGCTGTATTCTCAGCAGGTGATAGTCAAGGTACCCCTCCTACAACAGGGACAGGGGTATTACTCCACGCTATTTGTGGTACCGAAGCCGGACGGCTCGGTAAGACCGATTCTAAATCTAAAATCTCTGAACCTGTACATACAAAAATTCAAGTTCAAGATGGAGTCACTCAGAGCAGTGATAGCGAATCTGGAAGAAGGGGATTTTATGGTGTCCTTGGACATCAAGGATGCTTACCTTCATGTTCCAATTTGTCCTTCACACCAAGGGTACCTCAGGTTCGTGGTCCAAAACTGTCATTATCCGTTTCAGACGCTGCCGTTTGGATTGTCCACGGCACCCCGGGTCTTTACCAAGGTAATGGCCGAAATGATGATCCTTCTTCGAAGAGAAGGCGTCTTAATTATCCCTTACTTGGACGATCTCCTGATAAGGGCAAGATCCAGAGAACAGCTGGAGGTCGGAGTAGCACTAACCCAAGTAGTGCTCCAACAACACGGGTGGATTCTGAATTTTCCAAAATCCCAACTGATCCCGACGACACGTCTGTTGTTCCTAGGGATGATTCTGGACACTGTTCAGAAAAAGGTATTTCTTCCGGAGGAGAAAGCCAGGGAGTTATCCGATCTAGTCAGGAACCTCCTAAAACCAGGAAAAGTATCTGTGCATCAATGCACAAGAGTCCTGGGAAAAATGGTAGCTTCTTACGAAGCGATTCCATTCGGCAGATTCCATGCACGAACTTTTCAGTGGGATCTGCTGGACAAATGGTCCGGATCGCATCTGCAGATGCATCAGCGGATAAAATTGTCCACAAGGACAAGAGTGTCTCTGCTATGGTGGTTGCAGAGTGCTCATCTGTTAGAGGGCCGCAGATTCGGCATACAGAACTGGGTCCTAGTGACCACGGATGCCAGCCTGAGAGGCTGGGGAGCGGTCACACAGGGAAGAAACTTCCAGGGCGTGTGGTCAAGCCTGGAGACGTCTCTTCACATAAATATACTGGAGCTAAGAGCAATCTACAATGCTCTAAGCCTGGCAAAACCTCTGCTTCAGGGTCAGCCGGTGTTGATTCAGTCGGACAACATCACGGCAGTCGCCCACGTAAACAGACAGGGCGGCACAAGAAGCAGGAGGGCAATGGCAGAAGCTGCAAGGATTCTCCGCTGGGCAGAAAATCATGTGTTAGCACTGTCAGCTGTGTTCATCCCGGGAGTGGACAACTGGGAAGCAGACTTCCTCAGCAGACACGATCTGCACCCGGGAGAGTGGGGACTTCATCCAGAAGTCTTCCACATGATTGTGGTCCATTGGGAAAGACCAATGGTGGACATGATGGCGTCCCGCCTCAACAAAAAACTGGACAGATACTGCGCCAGGTCAAGAGACCCTCAGGCAATAGCTGTAGACGCTCTGGTAACACCATGGGTGTACCAGTCAGTGTATGTGTTTCCTCCTCTGCCTCTCATACCAAAAGTACTGAGAATTATACGGCAAAGGGGAGTAAGAACGACTTACCGCGGCTGCGTTTGACGGCATGGCGGTTGAACGCCGAATCCTAAGGGGAAAAAGGCATTCCGGAAGAGGTCATCCCTACCCTGGTAAAAGCCAGGAAGGAGGTGACTGCACAACATTATCACCGCATTTGGAGAAAATATGTTGCGTGGTGTGAGGCCAGGAAGGCCCCGACGGAGGAATTTCAACTGGGTCGATTCCTACATTTCCTGCAAACAGGATTGTCTATGGGCCTCAAATTAGGGTCCATTAAGGTTCAAATTTCGGCCCTGTCGATTTTCTTCCAGAAAGAATTGGCTTCAGTTCCTGAAGTCCAGACTTTTGTAAAAGGAGTACTACATATACAGCCCCCGGTTGTGCCCCCAGTGGCACCGTGGGATCTTAATGTAGTTTTGGATTTTCTCAAATCCCATTGGTTTGAGCCACTCAAATCGGTGGATTTGAAATATCTTACATGGAAAGTAACCATGCTACTGGCCCTGGCTTCAGCCAGGAGAGTGTCAGAATTGGCGGCTTTATCGTATAAAAGCCCATATATGATTTTCCATTCGGACAGGGCAGAACTGCGGACGCGTCCTCACTTTCTGCCTAAGGTGGTTTCAGCGTTTCACCTGAACCAGCCTATTGTGGTGCCTGCGGCTACTAGCGATTTAGAGGATTCCAAGTTGCTGGACGTTGTCAGAGCATTGAAAATATATATTTCAAGGACGGCTGGAGTCAGAAAATCTGACTCGCTGTTTATACTGTATGCACCCAACAAGCTGGGTGCTCCTGCTTCTAAGCAGACGATTGCTCGTTGGATTTGTAGCACAATTCAACTTGCACATTCTGTGGCAGGCCTGCCACAGCCTAAATCTGTCAAGGCCCATTCCACAAGGAAGGTGGGCTCATCTTGGGCGGCTGCCCGAGGGGTCTCGGCATTACAACTCTGCCGAGCAGCTACGTGGTCAGGGGAGAACACGTTTGTAAAATTCTACAAATTTGATACCCTGGCTAAGGAGGACCTGGAGTTCTCTCATTCGGTGCTGCAGAGTCATCCGCACTCTCCCGCCCGTTTGGGAGCTTTGGTATAATCCCCATGGTCCTGACGGAGTCCCAGCATCCACTAGGACGTCAGAGAAAATAAGATTTTACTTACCGATAAATCTATTTCTCGTAGTCCGTAGTGGATGCTGGGCGCCCATCCCAAGTGCGGATTGTCTGCAATACTTGTACATAGTTATTGTTACAAAAAAATCGGGTTGTTATTGTTGTGAGCCGTCTGTTCAGAGGCTCCTACGTTTGTCATACTGTTAACTGGGTTCAGATCACAAGTTGTACGGTGTGATTGGTGTGGCTGGTATGAGTCTTACCTGGGATTCAAAATCCTTCCTTATTGTGTACGCTCGTCCGGGCACAGTATCCTAACTGAGGCTTGGAGGAGGGTCATAGGGGGAGGAGCCAGTACACACCACCTAGTGGTCAAACTTTTAAATTTTGTGCCCTGTCTCCTGCGGAGCCGCTATTCCCCATGGTCCTGACGGAGTCCCAGCATCCACTACGGACTACGAGAAATAGATTTATCGGTAAGTAAAATCTTATTTTCTCCCGTCTTCTTCTTTTTTTTTTGAAAGAATATTTTATTAGGTAATGCAGAATTAGGTTACACCAAGTGGGAGAAAACAGTAGACTTAATATGGAATCTCAAGCAGGACATTGTTAGCAGTTGTAAACTGTAAAAAGAGTCTGCGGTCTAGTAGACATCATCAAAAATCAGTAAAGGTGTAACCTATCATAGTACTGAAATAAGACATAACATTTTGTTTATGTGTAGAATATACTAGTCAATAATCTGAACAATGTGCAACAGAATGTAAGAGAAAAAAACACAGAACTTTAAGTAATATGTAAAGAGAGAGACAAGAGGGTAGAAAGGGTATAAAGAGGGAGAGTAAGAGAAAAGGGGGAAGAAGAAGAAAGGGGGAGGTAGGACGAGGGTTAGGAATCACAAAGTCAGAGATGTAGCCATAAGATAAAAGTAATTAGGGGGGGGGGGGGGGTGTTGCCAGTCGAGGTGTATCACCACACTAAAGTAATTCAGAAGTCCACAAAGCACGATCAGACGATTGACAAGGGAGGTTCGGCGTCATTATAATCGGTCCAAGGTGACCAAACGCAAACAAATTTATTCGGGGTGTCCTGTATAACTGAGGAGATTCGCTCCAATCTGTAAGTTGACCATATGGCATTAATAGCAGCAGGGAGGGGAGGGGGTGGGGGGGGCGGCGGCGGTAGATTTCCAATGTGCTGCAATTTGACATTTAGCGGTGTTAAGCATATGATTAATCAATTTGTGTGTGGGTCGCAGAAGGTTGGGGATCGGTCTAGCTAAAAGAGTAAAAAGGTGAAGAGGGCATATCAAAGTCAGTGACATTTTTAATTAATTTGTGTATTTCCTGCCAATATTGGCTTACACTAGGGCACGTCCACCAAACGTGTAATAAAGACCCCTTCTGGCCACATTGTCGCCAACAGAGATCCGAGGCATCAGGGAAAATAACACGGAGTCGGGTCGGAACTAGATACCAGCGAGTATACAGTTTATAAGTATTTTCTTTAATGCGCACTGAGATTGAACATTTCGATATGGCCAATGTAATTTGAGACCAATCGTTGGGAGTAAGAACCTCCCTCGTGTCATTCTCCCAGGCCAGTTCATGAGATTCCTTAGCGGGTTGATTGTGAGATAGTAAAATTTGATAAATTGACGAAATGAGGCCTTTAGATAAGTGGTGTGAACGACAAAGGGATTCAATAGCTGAAGTAGGTGCAAGGAGAGGGACGGTTAAGTGAGTGGTAAAAATTGGTAGAAAACACTGTGGGGGATATTAAACGGTGATTGTATGTTGGCAAAGTCCGGAAAGGTGTGTAAGGGAGCTATATCCAGAGGGAACAAGATATTATGGGAAGTCCACAGTGGGAATTGACAGTGGTCCATACCGGGAATGAAAGCAGGGTTGTTCCATAAGGGGACCAGAGGGGGGTGAAACGAGCAAAGTTTGTAGAAATGTGTACAGAAATCCCAAGTGGATAGTGTGAACCGTATCGTAGGAAGAAAGGAGGAAGTTGGCGGACGATGTGCGCGGGAGCACCATAAAAGGGTAGAGGGGGAATAGACCGACAATGTGTGGGCTTCAATGTGTGTCCAAACTTTCTGGTTCGGAGGGGCATGCCAACGAATACAGGAGGCTAAATGGGTAGCTCGATAGTATTTAATAAGATCAGGTATGCCCACTCCCCTTGAGGATTGATGTTTTTGCAGAATTCGCATCTAAACCCTCGGTTTCTTGGTTGCCCATATAAAATTTGAGATGTCTCGCTGCAAGTTCTTAAGAATCGAGGTGGGGATATGAATTGGTAGCGTCTGCCACAAGTATAATAAGTGGGGTAGAACGTTCATTTTAACCACCGCGGTGCGACCGAACCATGATATATATATATTGTTTATCCCAAGTTGATAGGTCCGTTTTGATAGAGGCCAGCAACCTCTGGAAATTGGCCGCGTATAACCGGCGATATGATTTCGTTAGATATACCCCCAAATATTTGAGTTTTTCAGGTTGCCACCAAAAAGGAAAGTCAGTTTGAAGCAGTGTTAGATCTGAGTATGGGATATTGATATCTAAAAATTCTGTTTTATCTGTGTTGATGTTATAATTTGAGTTTAAGCCATAAGTGCGAGCTTCAGCGAATAAGGTTGGGAGGGAGACAGTAGGATTGGTCAATGTCCGTATTACATCGTCCGCGTATAGTGCTATCTTATGGTCCGAGTGTCCCACCTTTATACCCGTGATATTGCCATTAAGTCTAATCTTCGCTGTGAAAGGCTCCATGACGAGGGCAAACAACAGGGGAGAAAGGGGACAACCCTGTCGGGTACAGTTTTTAATTTGGAAGGGCTCGGAGGAGAGGCCATTTACCAATACGGAGGCGGAGGGGTTTTGATAGAGGGAATTAATACCATTGAGAAAAGCGCCTCAAAATCCCATATGACATAGGGTTTGAGTCAAAAACGGCCAGGCAACCCTGTCAAAGGCTTTTTCGGCATCGAGCGCCACCACCAGGGTCGGCAGCGAGCTATTTGAATAAGATTGATCAGACACCTCGTATTATCGGAAGCTTGTCTGTTGGGGATAAAGCCCACCTGATCCGGATGGACCAAGGATGTCAGTATAGGGGTTAAGCGCATGGCAAGGATCTTAGCGAAGAGTTTTAAATCAACGTTTAGAAGAGAGATAGGCCTATAGTTGCCCATCTCTAGAGGGTCTCTCTGTGGTTTAGGGATAATTACAATGTTGGCCCTGGTGGTGGCACCATCAAGCGAACCGCCCTCTAGTAGTGAGTTGAAAAGGGGACGAAGTATAGGGAACACCGAGTCTGTAAATTTTTTTGTAGTAAAGGGCGGTGAAGCCATCAGGGCCTGGTGCTGCAGAGCGGCGTAGCGATTTAATAGCTATCCTAATCTCCTCATCAGTGATCGCTGCATTAAGGGTTTGAAGCTGAGTCACGGATAACGTGGGCAAAGAGCAGGAATCCAGGTAATGGGTAAGAGAGGTGAGGTCTGAGGGCGAGGTAGAGGGGCTATGTGAAAGATTGTAGAGCGATTCAAAGAACTGACTGAATTGCTTAGTCATTACCTGAGGATCGTGAGTAGCAGTGCCGTCTAGACATTTCAGCGTGATGATACGGTTGCGAGTGCGTTTAGCGCAAAGCTTGCGGGCTAAGATGGTGTCAGCTTTGTCAGACTTTTTTCGTAAAAAGTTTGTCGAACCCACAAAAGAGTCTGCTCTGCCTTTTTTGACACAATTTGCGACAATTGCCCCTTAACAGCGAGTATCTTTAAATAAGTGCGTCTTTTAGGATGATTGTGGTGAAGATCCGTTAAGGAGGCTAGTGTCTGTTCAAGCTCTAATATGCATGCCATCTCTGCTTTCTTAGATGCAGCTGCTAAACTGATAAGGGTACCCCGAAGAGTAGCCTTATGAGTTTCCCATAGGGTGGGTGGGGGGATACCAGGGGGTGGTGTTGTGGGTAAAGAAATCCGTGAGAGCTGTGTTAATAGCCTCAATATTGGATTGTTTCAAGAGGAGGAATTCATTAAGTCGCCAGTGGTGAGCGGGGCGAGGGCCGGTATGAGAAGAAATTTCCAATTCGATAGCTAGATGATCTGACCACGGGACAGGGAGGACCTGAGCGCCGAGAAGAGTTTGGCATGAAGCACGATCTACAAAAAAGTAATCTATGCGAGTGCGCAGGTCATGGGGGGGTATTGTATTCTCCAAGCATCATATAGGTCGTGGAGAACTAGTCGTAATAAAAGCGTCTTGCATGTCTTGGCGCGCCTGGGGGGAGTATCAGAGGAGCGAGATCTATCCAGTTTGGGTCTACGATAGTATTGAAATCCTCTCCTATAATGGTGAGTCCCTGGGGCAGTTGGGCAAGTTGATTAAAGAAGGTAGCGTAGAGGGAACCTTGTTGGTCATTAGGGGCATAAACTGAGGCTAATATGATTGGGGCTTGTTTGTACGTACCCGTGAGGATAAGGAAGCGGCCCAGTGGATCAGAAATAGAATCATGTATAGTGATAGGTGTATTATGATGGATTAGTTTCACAGTGCCTCGACGCTTAGCGTTCATTGAGGAGTGAAAGACCGTCATATATTGTTTGGTCGCGAGGAAAGAATGGGGTGTTTTAAGATGGGTCTCTTGCAACATAATAATATTAGAATTATGCCTATGGAAATATTGAATGGCCATAGCTCTTTTGGTTGGAGAGTCGAGGCCGTTCACGTTAAGAGTCAAAACGGTCAGCTTCATGGTGGATCAAAAGAAAATGAGCTCAGTAGCAAACAGGATCCACACCTCGACTGGCGGGAAGAGCAGGGAAGGAGAACAAGAAGGGGGTTAAAGATAAAGAGAAAGGGAGTAAGAATTAGAGAAGAGAGAAGGCGACCTACTCCTATAGCGGAGGCAGGTCCAAGGTGGAAAGGAGGAGTAAATAGGGAGGGTCTACAAGTTTGGCGCACAGCAGCCCGTCCACTGACAAAATACCTATGTAAAAATCACCGATTTTACCAAAACAATATATAGAAGAAGCAAGTGTTGGTATTTATCTGTGTCCAGGGCGCGTAAAAAAAGAAAAAGGTAATGAAACTTAACACATCCCTTGTCAAATGGGTATATGATGTCTTCTCCAGATTATGCAGGCCTATGAGTTCTTTCGTTCAGGTGAATCTTCTCGTTATAAATGGCTCCCAGTTCATGTCAAAATGGAGAGAAATAAGAGAGAAAAGAAATGTGTAGCACCGTTTACAACAGCTAGAATCGAGAATTCCACACAATGAAAGTTTTTAAGGGCGTACCCCACTCACACAGAAACAAGTAAGTGGGTTCCCGTAAAGGTATCTTTATTGCTAGTTTTTTTCTCCAATCCCCTCAGGTTAGGTTCACGTAATTAAGCGTGCCTGGATCTCACACCACATGGGGTACTGTAAACACGTAGGGGTAGTGTCTGAGGCAATTTCAATGCGTACCCTCACTTACACAGAGCAAAGCCAGAACATTCATATAACGGTTTCTTTATATCAACAAAAATCCTCAGGTGCGTACCCCAACTCACTCAGTAAACGATGAATGACTCCTATAAAGGTTTCTTTAAATAGATTCACTGGTATCCCTTTGGTGGATCCACAAGAGGAAAAGGAACTCTTTCTCCCAAATGCCAGACCAGAGTCATGAAAAAAATCCTTCTTTCTAAAACAGGTTTTTTATTCCAGACATAGTCCAAATTCATACAAAGAAATCACCACACATGGTGACAGAAAAAATAAAAAAGTAAAAATTTAAAAGTACAATAAAAATTCCGGACGACTGTACTGTGAGTAGTTTTCTGGAAAAAGGGAATAATCACGCCGATTATTATCTCAAATTTTGCCTTTGGAATTTTTATTGTACTTTTAAATTTTTACTTTTTTATTTTTTCTGTCACCATGTGTGGTGATTTCTTTGTATGAATTTGGACTATGTCTGGAATAAAAAACCTGTTTTAGAAAGAAGGATTTTTTTCATGACTCTGGTCTGGCATTTGGGAGAAAGAGTTCCTTTTCCTCTTGTGGATCCACCAAAGGGATACCAGTGAATCTATTTAAAGAAACCTTTATAGGAGTCATTCATCGTTTACTGAGTGAGTTGGGGTACGCACCTGAGGATTTTTGTTGATATAAAGAAACCGTTATATGAATGTTCTGGCTTTGCTCTGTGTAAGTGAGGGTACGCATTGAAATTGCCTCAGACACTACCCCTACGTGTTTACAGTACCCCATGTGGTGTGAGATTCAGGCACGCTTAATTACGTGAACCTAACCTGAGGGGATTGGAGAAAAAAAACTAGCAATAAAGATACCTTTACGGGAACCCACTTACTTGTTTCTGTGTGAGTGGGGTACGCCCTTAAAAACTTTCATTGTGTGGAATTCTCGATTCTAGCTGTTGTAAACGGTGCTACACATTTCTTTTCTCTCTTATTTCTCTCCATTTTGACATGAACTGGGAGCCATTTATAACGAGAAGATTCACCTGAACGAAAGAACTCATAGGCCTGCATAATCTGGAGAAGACATCATATACCCATTTGACAAGGGATGTGTTAAGTTTCATTACCTTTTTCTTTTTTTACGCGCCCTGGACACAGATAAATACCAACACTTGCTTCTTCTATATATTGGAAAGGAGGAGTGTCGCTATGACACATCCATCTGGAGACATGGGTGAGTAAGAACAACAAAATTCGCAGCAGATGAAGTTTAGTGAACGTACTAGGTAACAACGAGAACGAGATGACCTAAGGGGCATGCATTGACATATTAACGCCTGAAATAAGAACAGCGAGAGAGAAAAAAGGGGGACAGGACGGAAAGAATAAACAATATGGAAATAGAGAAGAGCAAGTGTGACAGTTAGGTGCAGTGAAGCAGGCACGTCCTCATAACTAATAATAATGATGGAGAGGACAAGAGCAGAGAGCTGGCGCAACTGGAATCGAGAAAAGAGAAAGAATTATCATTCAATATACGGATAATAGTACTCCAGTAGGGGAGTCTAACTTATAGAAAAAAAAAAAAAAGGCTTCAGAGCTGTCTAAAGAGCAATTATCAAACACATAACTAGGGAACATCAAAAGTGCCTAGAGAATTAACATTAATAAAATGTAAAGCATAGCTTTCCATAACATCTGAACAAATACAATTAAGCCGTGGACCAGTCCCGGGATGGCGCCACGGGTCTATGTGGTGAAACAGATTGTCGTCATATTTCTGGAACGTCTTCTAGGACATCAAACAACTTCAGCAGGTCATAACCTTGGGCTGGAGTCTTAACAGCGTGAGTCGTACCATTTCTGGTGACCAGTAATTGAAAGGGGAAGCCCCACTTATATTTGATAGAGTGGGTTCTCAAAGTCTTGGTGACATTCAGTAGATCTCTCCGTTTCTTAAGTGTCGACGGGGCCAAATCCTGAAAAAGTTGGAGTTGAGACCCAGAGTAGGAGACCGTTGAGAGCCCTCTAACAGCGGTCATGATCTGCTCTTTCGTTTTAAAGTAATGAAAGCGGAGGATAACGTCCCGTGGTGGTTGAGTCGAGGGCGGTTTGGGGCGGAAAGCCCTATGGGCCCGGTCCAGATGGAGAAGATCCACAGAAATGTCAGGGACTAGGTGAAGAAAAAGGTCCTCTAAGTAGGCTGAGAGTGAGTCGGCAGTTACAGTTTCTGGGATGTTGCGTTTGCGGATATTGGTCCGCCTATTTCGATTGTCAATGTCCTCGAGATGGTCTTTGTATGATTCCAAGTCAGCCCGCAGATACGTAAATTATTGGTCCATCACGCTCTGATATTGACAGATTTCATCTACCTTCTGTTCGAGAGTGTCCGTTCTGGAACCTAGGTCAGCAAGTTCCGATTTAAAATCTGCAAGGGACGATCTCATCTCTGATTGTATCGTTTTAGTAACTATGGAGATCACATCATTAGCCGAAAGAGAGGGGTCAGTAGAAGAGACACCGGCCATGGTCAGAGTACCTTCTGCCACAGGCGGTTGTTTCAGGACAGACCGGCTTTTTCCCATGCCCTAATGATACTGGGTTTGGATGAAGTAGGGGCCTTCCGGCGCTTCTGTGGCATACCGTGACAAAAAAGTTTAGCAGAGTGAGACAGATATTATGGGTCTTTCCTTAATAAAATGGCAGTTATGGTCTCATGAAGATAATTGCATTGGAAGCAGTCGACATTAATCACAGAGACGTGCAGTTGAGCCCTTGTTCGGGTCAGGTCATCTTGTGAGTTAAAGGAAAACCATCATCAGGCGAGTTGAAGAGAGCACATGAAGTGAGAAACTAGTCACTGTAGTATAGGAATGGAGGACACAGGTGAGCAGCACTACTCAGGGAAGCACACAACAACAGTACCCCTAATCAGCTGCGGCGAACACCCATCAGTGTGTCGGCCGGGGCCTTGAGAGCTAATCGATCAGGTGAGGCGTCTTCTGCGTGCGCTCCCAATAATATATTGTGGGTGAAATAGGAGTAGGAATAACTCTTCAGCCACACTGAGTGACACAGTACACCCGGCAGGCAGTAGTGGTGCCCTATTGTATAGGCTTGGTGCCTCCAGGCAACAAAGCGGTGTTCAGGGGATGTGCCACAGGGGACATGTGCCAGGCCAGCGTGGGGGAGGGTGGAGAATTGAGGAGGGAGAGAGCGGAGCACAGGGCACAGAAACAGCAGCACTCACCAGCCCAGTGGAGGTATACAGAGCCCGGGAAAGCGTCCAGTGGGGTCCTCCAACGAGGAGTGCGGCTAGCAGTGTGAGTCCCGCAGTGTGAAGTGAGAGCCGGGCAGCCGTCAAAGTCATGCAGGCAGCGGTGTGGAGCGTGCCATGGGCGTCTGCCACTCTCCAAGATGGCCGCCAGACGAGCCGTGTATTGGAAGCGGCACCCAGCGCCGACAAAGCGGGTGAGCGGAGGCAGCTGTGGAGGCCGGTGGGACAAGTCCGGTGGGTCCGGCGGTAAGTGGGGCTCGTGGTGGCCGGCCAAGACGTGTGAACCGCTGCGTGCGGGGCGCCAGGGAGTCGCGCCGGATCCGGCCCAAAATCGAGGTCCCAGGCTGGAGGGAGTGGACGGTCCACAATCTGCAGGAGTTCCTATAAGTTGCTCCCCGACTCCGTAGCCGCAGTCCGGACACCCCACTGGTTGGTTTAGGGGGAAGGCTGTCAGCAGGGGCACTTAATGGGCTGAGGTGGGGATGATCTAGGGCAGTGTTTCCCAACCACGGTCCTCAAGGCACACTAACAGTCCTGGTTTTAGTGATATCCAGGCTTGAACACAGGAGACTTAATTAGTACCTCAGTTATTTTGATTTAAGCATCTGTGCTGAAGCCTGGATATCACTAAAACCTGCACTGTTGGTGTGCCTTGAGGACCATGGTTGGGAATGCCTGTTCTAGGGTATTTAAGCCTCTTGGGAAGGGGAGCTCAGGACAAACGTGTTCCTTACTCTCAGTAGTCAGGCCACGCTCCCCTTTTCTCCCGTCTTCTTCAGCTCCAAAGAAACCTTATTCTGGTCCATATTTTCTTCCCTTTCGATCCTCCAATAAGGTGCGGTTTCAAGGGAGAAGAGGTCAATTTTCCACCTCCAAGGTTAGAAGAACCCACGGTCGCCATGCTTGGCATTCTCGTCATCCAGTCCCAAAACCATAAGACAAGCCCCTGGCATGATGGACTTCCTGCCCACTGAGGAGACCCTGTGATGGGCAGTCATCTTCGTTTTCAGGACACTTGGTTCAAGACATATTCAGATGCTTGGGTTCGGGACATTCTGTTGGTAGGGTACAAGATGCAGTTTGTAGGTCCTCCATGCAGAGATTTTTTTACCACAGTTGTCTCAGTCTGTCTTCAAATGCGGATGTCCTTATCTCAGACTGTACAAAAGCTTCTTTCCTCAGCTGCATGGGATGGCTTTTCTATCCTGTACCTCAAGTCTCTGAATGTGCATCTCGAGTATATAAAAGTTCAAGCTGGAATCCCTGTGCTCAGTGATTGCGAGCATGTTGGTTGGCAAGTTCATGGTATTACTAGTCATTCGGGATTCATATCTCTGTATTTCCATTTGGGAACCTCACCAGGCCTTTCTGAGTTTTGCAATCGGGGACTTACACTTCCAGTTCTTAGCCCTCGCCTTTGGTCTGTCATCAACACCTCTTGTGTTTACCAAAGTAATGGCAATCATGGTAGCTCTGCTTCAGGAACTAGGAGTAGCGATCGTTCCTCAGCTCGACGATCTATTAATCAAGGCTCTGTCACCAGAGATCCTCAGGTTTCAAGTCCTTTTAACTCATCAGACACTGATCTCACATGGATGGATACTGAATTTAAAAAAATCCCAGCTGATTCCATCCCAAATGTTGCTGTTCCTAGGCATGTGTTTCAACACTGCTGCTCCAAAGGTTTTCCTGCCAAGGGACAAAATCCTGGCTTTCCAGTCCTTAGTAAGTCTGGTGCTCAGCAAGTGGAAGATCTCTGTCCAAGTGTGTATTCGTCATCTAGGCTGTTCCGTTTTGGCAGGTTCCATTCACAGCAATTTCAACTGGACCTGTTGTCCAAATGGAGTGTCCTCATCTGTCCGTGTCCGGAATGATCCAGCCTTTCTCTAAAGACTTGTCTGTCCCTCCTCTGGTGGTTGGGCTCGGGGCATATCCACATGGGTTGTCCGTTCTCTATTTGGGAATGGACCCTGGAAACTACAGATGCCAGCCTCAGGGCCTGGGGGTTTGTCAGAAGCAATTTCATGGCCTCTGGTCTAAGAAGGAAGTTCTTTGTCCAATTAAGGTTCTGGAACTCAGAGCAATATTCAGTACTCGTGAATCGATCTCTTCTCCGGGGTCATCCGCTGAAAATCTAGTTGGACAGCACTATGGTTGTGGCCTACATAAATCGACAGGACGACACAAGGAACCCTCTTCTAATGAAAGAGAGAGTCTGCATTCTCGGTGCAAAGCCACGTTCCGGCCATGACAGCAGTTTCATTCCTGGAATCGACAATTCTGAAACGGACTACATAAGTCTCCAAGACCTTCAACCGGGTTAATGGTCTCTTCTCCCCGACGTCCTTCAGTCTCTGGTGTCTCTGGGGATTGCCAGAGCTCGAGCTTATGGCATCTCACATCAGCAAGACTCTGTATTGCGCAAGAACAAGGGATATGGATGCCTTTGTCCATTCTTTGGACGTTCTGCCTAGTTTATATCTTTCCTTCATTTCCACAAGTGAGAACGAGTTCATGGGATCCCAGTGGTGCCGGATTGGCCTCTTCGTCGTGGTACTCCGACCCTGTCGTCTTTCTCTTCGTCCTGACCTGTTCCATCACTGTCTGTTTCATCAACCCGTCTTGCCTTGTTTTTGACGGCATGGCTTTTGAGGCCTCCATTTTGAGACTTAGAAGTGTTCCGGATTCGGTGAATCCACTCGGAAGCCGGTGTCTGCTGCTACTTATCTCCGCATTTGGCAGATGTATGTTGCTTGGTGTAAACTGTGTTATTCAGCTGTAATGCCTCTCTCTTTTTCTGCTGAAGGGTCTTGATGCAGGCCCATATCTACGTTCTCTTAAGGTCCAGGTGTTTGTGTTATCGGTTGTCTTTCAGTGATGTTTTACCTTGCTGCCGGAAGTGCCAACTTTCTTGCAAGGGATACTCCATTTGCCGCCTCCTTTCCTGTCTCCTACGGCTCCATGGGACCTGAACCTTGTCCTTAGTTTTCTGCAATCAAATTTGTTTGAACCACTTGAATCGGCAGCGTTGAAGTATGTTCCTTGGCCAATGTTTCGGCTAGGAGAATTTCGGAGGTGGTTTTAAGTTTACACATCAACCAGCCTATTGTGGTCCTGGTTTTTCGTGGTGGTGATTCCTCATTGCGGTTTTTGGATGTTGTCCGTGCCTTGCGGATCTACGTAGATCGCACTTCTTCCTTAAGGAAGATTGATGACCTGTTTATGATCTATGATGCCACAAAGCAGGGGTGGCCTGCTTCTAAGCAGACTCTTGCTTAGTGGATCCGGGCAACCATCTCTTATGCTTATCTTGCCTATGGTTAGTCGGGGCCTTCCCGGGTTTTGTCTCATTCCACTCGGTCGTTGGGTGCTTCATGGGCTGCAGGCTGGGGTTTCCATTGCTCCCTTGTGTATAGTGCTGCCACATGTTCCACCGTGCATACCTTTGTAAAACATTTCCAGTTTGACACCTTTGCTTCCAAGGAGGCTAGTTTTGGGTACAAGATGTTTCTTGCATCATCCGTGGTCCCCTCCTGTGAAATCTGTTTGGTGACGTCCCAGTGTAATCCAGCGTCCCTCATTGTTGAAGGAGAAAACAGTATTTTTGTACTTGCCAGTAAAATCCCTTTCTCATAATTCCATGGGTGACACTGGACGCCCTTCCCGTGCTGTTGCTCTCAGCCTTCTTGTTTGGGTTATGCTGAGCTTGGTTCTGTTTGTTTAGTTGTTGTGGGCTGTTGCCCTCTTGTTGTTTTTCCTGTTACTACTCCTCTTCGTCTGTACTTGGGCTTCGTTAGAAATAGCTGATCAGGCGGGTTATAGAGAGGGAGGCGCTTCACTTAAGCCTGACATTTTTATTGATGCACTTACAAGAAAATCTATGTCTCAAAGCAGAACTTGGCTGCATGTAGGTTCGGGCACATCCTGACACTGCTCAAAATGCCCTACACTGGAGAAATGCCACAGCCTCGCTCTTAATCTTGGGCAGATCCCACATTTTGATTATCCCTCTCTTCTAACAACAACCACAGTAAAAATAATGGAGAGCAATCATTAACATCAAAGTACCAATTTACAGTTAAAAACTTAAGTCAGAGGTAGGAATCACAACGGGTCTACTGTCTTTTTCTTGCCCCAGGAAAGTAAAAGGGTGCATTATCTGGATTAAGGAGAAAAAAAAAAAAAAAAAGACCAGTAAGAGGAAGTCCCTTTTATCACTAGAGTACCCATTATTGATTGTTCACTAACGTGGCCATCTTTCTACTCTCTGTTGGTTAATACGAAGTCTTGTTTTATTTATATGCCTTTCTCAGTTGTAATGTGCTACAGAGTTTATTGAATTTAGTAAACCTATAAATAACACATTTCTGTGTAGACTTGCAATTGGCAGAAGAACTGACTTTTTCAGGTGTATGGGAAACAGGGGTGTAAGAGAACGCAGCTGTAGTAGTTTAACTTTATACTGAACTGTAATACAATATGAAAATGAGCTAAGGCAAAGTAGAATGGAGGTAGATAACTAGTGACGCCTGAGATGCTGAAATGACTTCAATTCTCCATGGTATGTATGTATGTATGTATGTATGTATGTATGTGTGTGTATATATATATATATATATATATATATATATATATATATATATATATATATATATATACAGACAAGTGTTTTGTTTTTGTCTCCTTTTTATTTATTTTGTCCCCTTTAATGATAATCTGTTCGCAGGGCGACTACAGTACGATACAAAGGTAGGAACTTACGGATCAAGGCTCCCATGTGCCGAGCACTGAAGAAGCTCTGCGACCCAGAAGGGAAGACAGGTACTATCTGTTATTTATGCAGTGTAATGTCATAATGATATGACATTCCCATGTCTCCAGGTGAAATGGAAAACTACAGATAAATAGATGTATTGGGAAGCCGTGTTCAGCACGCCTTCATATTTTATATAGTACTTAATTATGTCATTGGCCAATTTCTCACGTTTACCCAGTTGGATCTTTTAGCTTTAGTTTTCCTAACGTAGTTACAGTCGTACTGCTGTGAGCAATCAACTCCTTATACCATAATACCCACTTTCACAGTCTTGCAGTCCTCTGTGTCTTCTAGTTCTCACGCTTTGCTAAAGTGGAGGGAGGTGGGGGGTGGGGGGCGGTGAGGGATCAAAGGAAATGAATAGCCATTGCAGTACTTACTAAGGCTTACCTGGATAAGCATGACCATCTAGGTAACAACAGTTATTGTTTGCAATGTTTTTTGTTTGATGATATTAGTGAAACTGTTAGCCACACAGATAATGGGGGCATCTGCCATGTACTGACCTGTATGTATGACCCTGGATTAAGTACCTCTGATATCAATGTGTTGCAGACGGTGTCTCCTGGTTAGCTGGTAATATGCATGCACACACATTTCTTACTGTTTGTTACTGCATACTGCGTTTTTGTTTGAGTTTAACCTCTGTTTCTCTGTAATAGTTCACAACCAGAATTCGGGATTTTTAATCCTTATATTAATAAAAGTGATGTTTTATCAATTTAAGTGTGCACCCTATCGATCTCTTCTCCCCTCTCTGCATTTAGCAGCAGGAGGTTAATTGAGGCATTTTGCTATGTAATAATGTTTTATGACCAGGTCTGAGTGATGAAGAAGACCAGAAACCAGTGCGACTGCCCCTAAAAGTACCTGTTGAACTTCAGCCCCGCAACAATCAGGCTTGGGTTCGTGTGCAAAGCCTGGCACAAAATCCACGTCTGAGGTATGAAAACATGGATTAATACAGACCATTAATCCAAATTATCTAGGAGGGTTTCAACTCTATTCTTCTGGGTTGTTTCATTTTATAATGGTAACTTGTACAGAAAGCCCCCCCTCCTGACTCGCATTGTATAAAGTTTCTTGTACATACAATTTTTTGTTAAATATTGATTATCGTACATTTGATTCCGTCAAGGCCTCTTCAGCTACAAATCCTGGTGAGCTTGGTCCAGTGCCGATCCACGGCTGTACTAGTAGATTTGTTACTTGTCCACTCAAAGCCACCTGTATCTAGTATGGTGGCTTCAGTCGCCCAACCTGGAAGGCGTACATTGTATGGGGTTGGTTGCCATAGAGGGTTCCTGCTTTCCTGTTCAGTCTTTTACACTGCCTTTCCTTCATACAGGCTGTTCAAAAGGCAGGTTCCACACTATGGGGGGAATTCAAATGTTTGTAAAGTTGGTTGGGTGTCTGTTTTTTCCTGTCTATTAGATAGGAAAAAACAGACACCCAATTGACTATTCAAACATTTGAATTCTCCCCAATGGGGGTAATTCAGAGTTGATCGCAGCATCAAATTTGTTAGCAGTTGGGCAAAACCATATGCACTGCAGGTGGGTTATTTTTTTTCTGTGCAGGCTGCTTTATTTTTACACTGCAATTTAGATTTCAGTGTGAACACACCCCACCCAAATCTAACTCTCTCTGCACATGTCATATCTGCACCCCCCCCCTCCCCTGCAATGCACATTGTTTTGCCCAACTGCTAACAGATTTGCTGCTGCGATCAACTCTGAATTAGGGCCTATGTCCTGCCTACGTTATACCACTTGGACTTGACCTTAGTCTTTCAGGCTCTCCAAAAGCCCCTGTTTGAGCTGTTGAGGGTGCAGTACCTTCCCTGGAAGATTTCCTTGCTGGCCATCCTGTAGCTTAGGCTGTTTCAGAATTGTCAACTCTGTCATGCAGTTCTCCTCTGTTAGCGTTTCTTGCTGACGAGGCCCCGTCTTTTCAACCAGAAGTAGTAATGAGATTCCACTTTAGCCAGGACATTGGGCCTGATTTAGAGAAACACGCAAACTCAACCTCCCCTCCCCTCCCCAAACGGTCGCGATTTGCTTGCATTTTTGCTGCCACTCCCTATCCTCCCCCACTCCCGAACGATCGCCATGTTCCTGCGATTTTGACACCACCTAGAAAACTGTGTTAAGTTCTGGAGGCCATATCTCCAGAAGGATATAAATACATTGGACAAAGAAGTGCAACTAAAATGGTGCATTGCCTATAAACTTTAACTGGAAAGACTAAAAGATCTTAACATGTATAGTTTGGAGCAGAGAAGGGAAAGGGGGGACATGATAGAAACTATCAAATATATCAAGGGTTTTAACAAGGTCCAGGAGGGAAACATTCTTCAAAGGAAAATAAGTATTAGAACACGAGGACATGCACTGAGACTGGAGGGAGGTTCAAAGGAAATTTGGGGATAAATTACTTCACAGAAAGGGTAGTGGATAAGTGGAATAGCCTACTGTCAGAGGTGGTAGAGGCTAAGGGAGTAATTCAGACCTGATCGCACGCTAGGTTTTTTCACTGCGCAGCGATCAAGTCAGAACTGTGCATGCGTATTCACTGTCATGCGTAGGCGCGTCTTACGGGTACAAAGTGGATCGTTGCTGTGCGATGGATTTAACAAAGAATACATTCGCACAGCCGATCGCAGGGAAATTGACAGGAAGATGGCGTTTGTGGGTAGCAACTGACCATTTTCTGGGAGTGTTTGGAAAAACACAGGACTGTCCAAGCATTTGCAGGGTGGGTGTCTGACGTCAATTCCGGGCCCGGACAGGCTGAAGTGATCGCAGCGGCTGAGTAAGTTCTGGGAAACTCAGAAACTGCACAAAACTTTGTTGTACCACTCGGCTGCACATGCGTTCGCACACTTGCAAAGCAAAAATACACTCCCCTATAGGCGGCGACTGGTCGCAACGCTGCAAAAAATAGCGAGTGATCAGGTCTGAATTATCCCCTAAGACAGCAATTTAAACATGCTTGTGATATGCATAAGAATATCCTTACAAAGATCTAAGGAGCAAATAGGGATGAAGTTAGCAAAAGGATAATAGAAAAAGGGGCAGACTAAATGGGCGAAGGGATTCTTATCTGCCGTCACATTCTATGTTTCTCTATTCTTTCTCTCAGGATGATGGTAGAACTACACAGAAAAGTCTCCAGCCTTATTGCGTTTCTCAAGCAAAAGTGGGCACTGCAGGAAGTTCGCATTGTATCCTTTATTGTAGTAATAATGATTGATTACAGATATGATGTCTTCTCCCTGTTATTACATCTCATATGTCCCAGAGGTGAGATTGGTATTATGTGGTTCCAGCACAATTCTGTATTGTCTGCATTGAAGATTTGTAATCTTATAGGCAAGTGCCATTTCTGGTATCCAGACTGATTGTATGACACTAAGTGATCCGCACTAAGCCCCTTTTCTGATGGTAGTTTTCATCTACCACATAGTGGAATGAGTGGTCAAAATTTACAATTTGCCCTTAAACATAAATAAATAATAATAATAATTTTATATATATATATATATATATATATATACACACACACACACACACACACACACACACACACACACACACACACACACACACACACACACACACACACTATAGTTTTTTTTTTCTGGTTTATTTAGTTTTTTTGTCAGTTGTTTTTTATTTTAAATACAATATGCAGGTAGATCACACACCGGTACATTTATCAAACCGGATGCAGGGCAAACAATTTGATAATCCAGGGCAAATAGGTTGGCATACTGAGTGCACCTTCCTATTGGGATCTGTTACTATTATGGATTGCAAAAATAGGGGTCTATTTACTTAAGCCTTGGATGGAGATAAAGTCGACGGAGATGAAGGCCCAGCCAATCGGCTCCTAACTCCTAACTGCCATTTCACAGGCTGGGTTTGAAAAATGACAGGAGCCAATTGGCTGGTACTTGACCTCTATCCAAAGCTTAGTAAATAGACCCAATAGATACAGAATGAAGAACAGGTGAAAGAAGGGTGCAGGGTGGAAGGTTGTTAAAGCTTCATTGTTCCAGTTTTATGGAAGGGATGTGACTGTAGATGTCTGAACAGTAATCTATAATAGTATATTTTGGGCACAAAAAAAATAATGGCTCAACAGTTGATTATTACAAATACTCATAACACATGCTAGTATAAACAATCTCATGAGGATGTATAACACCTACATATACATGAGTTCTACACAACAGAAAACAGTGGTTGGTTTCTTCATTCTGCTAAGTTTCCTATACCAGCTCTCTCAGAGGAAAACTTTGGAGGATCACCAGCAAGCAGAGGGGGAGCCCCAGGACTCAACAGAGTTACTGTACCTCTTCCCGCCAGAAACTGCACAATTGTCTCCTTTACCGGGAGTTGCCAGGGTGGTCCATTCCAAAACCTACTGTACAGTCCATTGGCAGGAGTCTGGCAAGTGCAAACAGGGCTCAAAGGACACTCACCTGCTGCTCCCTGCTCAGATCCTAGGCATTCAAACAGGACAAGGGACAGCTCGGGTGCAACTAAAGTACCCACGAGGCAGCACAGATGCTAAACAAGCAAACAAGGTGGAAGTGTCCACCAGTATCGCAACAGAGAACGGTTCTGTGGAAAATGTGTCACCTGAAGTGGTGCCATATGGTCCAAAGACCCCTGATGAAGCTCCCCCAGAAAATATGGATACTTCAGCAAGTCCTCCAGCACCCAGCAAAGTATGTGGCAGTCAGCTAACTATTGTAGCAGAACTCTCCATAAATGACCCTTTTCCTAACTATCTAAAGTCTTACCAAGACCTTATTATTTCGGAGGGAAGTCATTCAACAGACAACGCTGTGGCGTTTTCTCCCTTGTCCCCAGAAACGCCCCCCAGAGATTCTGGAGAAGCAGCTTCTCCGAACCAAGAGAAAGCAGACATGCAGACTGAAAGCACCCAGCAGGATAATTGCACTACACAAACTCCAGCACTGGACATTCAGATGAAGGAGCAGAGTAGTTCATCCAAGGATCCCAAAGACAACTCTAACCAGCTCGCAGAGCAGTTACGTCAGGAAGGCTGGAATGAACGGACTACAGAGAATCTGACACTAGCTGAGGTCTACCTCATGCTGGGCAAACCAGGCAAATTGCAGTTGGAGTACGAGTGGATGGACCCCAGCAGCTCAGATGACTCAGACTCTCCTCCATACCACAAACAGAGTCGTCTGAGCTGCCTTTTACGGCTCATAGCTACAGAGGTTAACCCCAAAGCTGTAAGTAATAATTTCAAGTGACATTTTGTTGGTTTTATTTGTTTTTGTGTTTTTTTTGCCTCTTGACAATTGCTTATGGTTGACATTACCTCTCTTGACATGTTTTATTGAATTGCTGTAATATAATTATTTCTCTAACGTCCTAGTGGATGCTGGGGACTCCGTCAGGACCATGGGGATTAGCGGCTCCGCAGGAGACAGGGCCCAAAAATAAAGCTTTAGGATCAGGTGGTGTGCACTGGCTCCTCCCCCTATGACCCTCCTCCAAGCCTCAGTTAGGTTTTTGTGCCCGTCCGAGCAGGGTGCAATCTAGGTGGCTCTCCTAAAGAGCTGCTTAGAAAAAGTTTTTAGGTTTTTTATTTTCAGTGAGTCCTGCTGGCAACAGGCTCACTGCATCGAGGGACTTAGGGGAGAGAAGTCAACTCACCTGCGTGCAGGATGGATTGGCTTCTTAGGCTACTGGACACCATTAGCTCCAGAGGGATCGAACACAGGCCCAGCCATGGAGTCCGGTCCCGGAGCCGCGCCGCCGACCCCCCTTGCAGATGCCGAAGATGGAAGAGGTCCAGAAGCAGGCGGCAGAAGACTTTTCAGTCTTCCTGAGGTAGCGCACAGCACTGCAGCTGTGCGCCATTGTTGTCAGCACACTTCACACAGCGGTCACGGAGGGTGCAGGGCGCTGGGGGGGCGCCCTGGGCAGCAATGTATAATACCTTTTTATGGCTAAAAAATACATCACATATAGCCCTTGAGGCTATATGGATGTATTTAACCCCTGCCAGATCTCACAAACTCCGGAGAAGAGCCCGCCGAAATAGGGGGCGGGGCTTATTCTCCTCAGCACACAGCGCCATTTTCCTGCTCAGCTCCGCTGTGAGGAAGGCTCCCAGGACTCTCCCCTGCACTGCACTACAGAAACAGGGTAAAACAGAGAGGGGGGGCACTTTTTTTGGCGATATTACTATATTTAAGCTGCTATAAGGATACAACACTTATATAGGGTTGTTCCCATATATATATTATAGCGCTTGGGTGTGTGCTGGCAAACTCTCCCTCTGTCTCCCCAAAGGGCTAGTGGGGTCCTGTCTTCAATAGAGCATTCCCTGTGTGTCTGCTGTGTGTCGGTACGTGTGTGTCGACATGTATGAGGACGATGTTGGTGTGGAGGCAGAGCAATTGCCGGTAATGGTGATGTCACCCCCCAGGGAGTCGACACCGGAATGGATGGCTTTGTTTATGGAATTACGTGATAATGTCAGCACATTACAAAAATCAGTTGACGACATGAGACGGCCGGAAAACCAGTTAGTACCTGCCCAGGCGTCTCAGACACCGTCAGGGGCTGTAAAACGCCCTTTACCTCAGTCGGTCGACACAGACCCAGACACGGACACTGAATCTAGTGTCGACGGTGAAGAAACAAACGTATTTTCCAGTAGGGCCACACGTTATATGATCACGGCAATGAAGGAGGCTTTGCATATCTCTGATACTACAAGTACCACAAAAAGGGGTATTATGTGGGGGGTGAAAAAACTACCTGTAGTTTTTCCTGAATCAGAGGAATTGAATGATGTATGTGATGAAGCGTGGGTTAACCCAGATAGAAAAGTGCTAATTTCAAAAAAGTTATTGGCATTATACCCTTTCCCGCCAGAGGTTAGGGCGCGCTGGGAAACACCCCCTAAGGTGGATAAGGCGCTCACACGCTTATCAAAACAAGTGGCGTTACCGTCTCCTGATACGGCCGCCCTCAAGGATCCAGCTGATAGGAGGCTGGAAACTACCCTAAAAAGTATATACACACATACTGGTGTTATACTGCGACCAGCCATCGCCTCAGCCTGGATGTGCAGTGCTGGGGTGGTCTGGTCGGATTCCCTGACTGAAAATATTGATACCCTGGATAGGGACAGTATTTTACAGACTTTAGAGCAATTAAAGGATGCTTTTCTTTATATGCGAGATGCTCAGAGGGATATTTGCACTCTGGCATCGAGAGTAAGTGCGATGTCCATATCTTCCAGAAGAAGTTTATGGACACGACAGTGGTCAGGTGATGCGGATTCCAAACGGCATATGGAAGTATTGCCGTATAAAGGGGAGGAATTATTTGGCGTCGGTCTATCGGATTTGGTGGCCACGGCAACTGCCGGGAAATCCACCTTTTTACCTCAGACCCCCTCCCAACAGAAAAAGACACCGTCTTTTCAGCCGCAGTCCTTTCGGTCCTATAAGAAGCGGGCAAAAGGACAGTCATATCTGCCCCGAGGCAGAGGAAAGGGTAAGAGAGGGCAGCAAGCAGCTCCTTCCCAGAAACAGAAGCCCTCCGCGGGTTCTGCAAAGCCCTCAGCATGACGCTGGGGCTTTACAAGCGGACTCAGGAACGGTGGGGGGTCGACTCAAGAATTTCAGCGCGCAGTGGGCTTGCTCACAGGTGGACCCCTGGATCCTGCAGGTAGTATCTCAGGGTTACAGGTTGGAATTCGAGAAGTCTCCCCCTCGCCGGTTCCTAAAGTCTGCTTTGCCAACGTCTCCCTCAGACAGGGCGACGGTATTGGAAGCCATTCACAAGCTGTTTTCTCAGCAGGTGATAGTCAAGGTACCCCTCCTACAACAGGAAAAGGGGTATTACTCTACGCTATTTGTGGTACCGAAGCCGGACGGCTCGGTAAGACCTATTCTAAATCTGAAATCTTTGAACCTGTACATACAAAAATTCAAGTTCAAGATGGAATCACTCAGAGCAGTGATAGCGAATCTGGAAGAAGGGGACTTTATGGTGTCCCTGGACATAAAAGATGCTTACCTGCATGTCCCAATTTGCCCTTCACATCAAGGGTACCTCAGGTTCGTGGTGCAAAACTGTCATTATCAGTTTCAGACGCTGCCGTTTGGATTGTCCACGGCACCTCGGGTCTTTACCAAGGTAATGGCCGAAATGATGATTCTTCTGCGAAGAAGAGGCGTATTAATTATCCCTTACTTGGACGATCTCCTGATAAGGGCAAGGTCCAGAGAACAGCTGGAGGACGGAGTAGCACTAACCCAAGTAGTGCTGCAACAACACGGGTGGATTCTGAATTTTCCAAAATCTCAGTTGACCCCGACAACACGTCTGCTGTTCCTGGGAATGATTCTGGACACGGTTCAGAAAAAGGTGTTTCTTCCGGAGGAGAAAGCCAAGGAGTTATCCGAACTTGTCAGGAACCTCCTAAAACCAGGAAAAGTGTCTGTGCATCAATGCACAAGAGTCCTGGGAAAGATGGTGGCTTCTTACGAAGCAATCCCATTCGGCAGATTCCACGCACGAACTTTTCAGTGCGATCTGCTGGACAAATGGTCCGGATCGCATCTGCAGATGCATCAGCGGATAACCTTATCGCCAAGGACAAGGGTGTCTCTTCTGTGGTGGTTGCAGAGTGCTCATCTGTTAGAAGGCCGCAGATTCGGCATACAGGACTGGGTCCTGGTGACCACGGATGCCAGTCTGAGAGGCTGGGGAGCGGTCACACAGGGAAGAAACTTCCAGGGAGTATGGTCAAGCCTGGAGATGTCTCTTCACATAAATATACTGGAGCTAATTGCGATTTACAATGCTCTAAGCCTGGCAAAACCCCTGCTTCAGGGTCAGCCGGTGTTGATCCAGTCGGACAACATCACGGCAGTCGCCCACGTAAACAGACAGGGCGGCACAAGAAGCAGGAGAGCAATGGCAGAAGCTGCAAGGATTCTTCGCTGGGCGGAAGATCATGTGATAGCACTGTCAGCAGTGTTCATTCCGGGAGTGGACAACTGGGAAGCAGACTTCCTCAGCAGACACGATCTACACCCGGGAGAGTGGGGACTTCATCCAGAAGTCTTCCACATGATTGTGAACCGTTGGGAAAAACCAAAGGTGGATATGATGGCGTCTCGCCTCAACAAAAAACTGGACAGGTATTGCGCCAGGTCAAGAGACCCTCAGGCAATAGCTGTGGACGCTCTGGTAACACCGTGGGTGTTCCAGTCAGTGTATGTGTTTCCTCCTCTGCCTCTCATACCCAAAGTACTGAGAATTATACGGCAAAGGGGAGTAAGAACGATACTCGTGGCTCCGGATTGGCCAAGAAGAACTTGGTACCCGGAACTTCAGGAGATGCTCACGGAAAATCCGTGGCCTCTACCTCTAAGACGGGACCTGATTCAGCAGGGACCGTGTCTATTCCAAGACTTACCGCGGCTGCGTTTGACGGCGTGGCGGTTGAACGCCGAATTCTAAGGGAAAAAGGCATTCCAGAAGAGGTCATTCCTACACTGGTTAAAGCCAGGAAGGAGGTGACTGCACAACATTATCACCGCATTTGGAGAAAATATGTTGCGTGGTGTGAGGCCAGGAAGGCCCCCACGGAGGAATTTCAATTGGGTCGATTCCTACATTTCCTGCAAACAGGATTGTCTATGGGCCTCAAGTTGGGGTCCATTAAGGTTCAAATTTCGGCCCTGTCGATTTTCTTCCAGAAAGAATTGGCTTCAGTTCCTGAAGTCCAGACTTTTGTAAAAGGAGTACTACATATACAGCCCCCGTTTGTGCCCCCAGTGGCTCCGTGGGACCTTAATGTAGTTTTGGATTTTCTCAAATCCCATTGGTTTGAGCCACTCAAATCGGCGGATTTGAAATATCTTACATGGAAAGTAACCATGCTACTGGCCCTGGCTTCAGCCAGGAGAGTGTCAGAATTGGCGGCTTTATCGTATAAAAGCCCATATCTGATTTTCCATTCGGACAGGGCAGAACTGCGGACGCGTCCTCATTTTCTGCCTAAGGTGGTAGCGTTTCACCTGAACCAGCCTATTGTGGTGCCTGCGGCTACTAGCGATTTGGAGGATTCCAAGTTGCTGGACGTTGTCAGGGCATTGAAAATATATATTTCAAGGACAGCTGGAGTCAGAAAATCTGACTCGCTGTTTATACTGTATGCACCCAACAAGCTGGGTGCTCCTGCTTCTAAGCAGACGATTGCTCGTTGGATTTGTAGCACAATTCAACTTGCACATTCTGTGGCAGGCCTGCCACAGCCTAAATCTGTCAAGGCCCATTCCACAAGGAAGGTGGGCTCATCCTGGGCGGCTGCCCGAGGGGTCTCGGCATTACAACTCTGCCGAGCAGCTACGTGGTCGGGGGAGAACACATTTGTAAAATTCTACAAATTTGATACCCTGGCTAAAGAGGACCTGGAGTTCTCTCATTCGGTGCTGCAGAGTCATCCGCACTCTCCCGCCCGTTTGGGAGCTTTGGTATAATCCCCATGGTCCTGACGGAGTCCCCAGCATCCACTAGGACGTTAGAGAAAATAAGATTTTACTTACCGATAAATCTATTTCTCGTAGTCTGTAGTGGATGCTGGGCGCCCATCCCAAGTGCGGATTGTCTGCAATACTTGTACATAGTTATTGTTACAAAAAAATCGGGTTGTTCTTGTTGTGAGCCGTCTGTTCAGAGGCTCCTACGTTGTCATACTGTTAACTGGGTTCAGATCACAAGTTGTACGGTGTGATTGGTGTGGCTGGTATGAGTCTTACCCGGGATTCAAAATCCTTCCTTATTGTGTACGCTCGTCCGGGCACAGTATCCTAACTGAGGCTTGGAGGAGGGTCATAGGGGGAGGAGCCAGTGCACACCACCTGATCCTAAAGCTTTATTTTTGTGCCCTGTCTCCTGCGGAGCCGCTAATCCCCATGGTCCTGACGGAGTCCCCAGCATCCACTACGGACTACGAGAAATAGATTTATCGGTAAGTAAAATCTTATTTTTTTTCTTGCTAATTAAATTTCTTTTACGTCCCATAGGATACTGGGGAACCATTTAGTACCATGGGGTATAGACGGGTCCACTAGGAGCCATGGGTACTTTAAGAATTTGATAGTGTGGGCTGGCTACTCCCTCTATGGCCCTCCCACCAGACTCAGTTTAGAAAATGTGCCCGGAGGAGACTGTCACACTTATGGAAGCTCCTGAAGAGTTTTCTGCATTTATTTTATATGTTTATTTTCAGACAGGACTGGATTGCAGCAGCCTCCCTGCTTCGTGGGACTTAGGGGGGACGGACGGCTCAACCTCTTGAAGGGTTAATGGTCCCGTTCCCCGCTGACAGGACACTAGCTCCTGAGGGAACTATTCGCAAGCCCCACCACGGCGAGCGTACATTCCCGCAGCACGCCGCCACCCCTAACAGAGCCAGAAGAAAGAAGAGTGGTGAGTACTAAGCCGGCGTCTCGGTTAGCGGGTCGCCGGCCTTTATGGCGGCATGAGGGTATGGAAATGCGTGGCTTCTAACCGGGGCGGATTGCGTCTCCAGACGCAACTGCGTCTCAGTACACTACACCGTACCCAGACTGGCAATCAAAGCCTTAAAACGGATCTGTCTCCATTTTAAGCACAAAATTACCTCAGCCAGTATAAAAAAAAGTGGGAAAACCGCACGCCATTGAAGGGGAGGGTCTTCACTATGAGCGGATCCAGCAGCTCACCAGCGCCATTTTCCCTCTGCAGTGGACACGGACGCTGACTAACAGGGGCGCTCATCTCCTCCGTAGTGACTCCAGATTACCTCATCGGTACCAGGGGGTCATAGCAGGGGGACTGAGCATTTTATTAGTGTACTAAGTCCCCAATCTGGGTACTTACCCTGCGACCCAGCTAAGCTTGGCGTTAGCAATAAGGGCGCTGTGTGCTGGCTCCATTATCTCTGTGTCTCCCTGAAAGGGCTCTTTGTGGGTTAATTGTGTTTTTAACCTTTCCTGTGTGTGTGCTGTCACATTTACAATATGTCAGGCAAAGAGTGTGTTTCATGTATGGCAGAGTGTTCCTCTTCCCTCGGGAGCTGACTACTATGTATTCAGTGTAGTGCACCTTCTCAGGCTAGCGGGGCTGAACCAGCGTGGCTGGATTCCATTAAAGGAATGATTTCCAATATCTCTAATAAATTGTCCAGCCATTGGAAAGAGACGCAATACTTAAGACAGTCTGTGGATGAGATTATGAAAAGAGACTCAGTCCCCAAACAAGCATCTCAGACCCCTGCCATTTGTCCGCAAAAACATACTCTGGCCCATATCCTGCAGTCTGACGCTGAGGGGTCAGATATGGAGGAGGGGTAGGTGGACTCGGGGGGGGGGGGGGGGGGGGGATGCTGCTATGTCACGGGGAATAGAGGCTCTTATAGAAGCTATCAGAGATGTTCTGCAAATTCCTGATAAGGTGGCAGAGGAGTGTGAGGAATCTTATTTTAATGTAAAAAAGAAGTCCTCAGTCACTTTTCCTGTGTCAAAGGAATTGAATACCCTGTTTGAAGAACCGTGGGTTAATCATGGTAAGAAATTTTAAAATCCCTAAGAGGTTACTCTCATCCTTTCTTTTCTATCCTGAGGATAGGAAAAAATGTGAAAGTCCGCAGATGGTGGATGCATCAGTGTCCAGGTTGTCACAAAAAATTGTATTACCTGTCCCTGATGCAGCCTCCCTGAAAGACACTCAAATCCTTTTACATGGCTGCTGGGGTGGCCCAGAGACCCACTATAGCATGTGCGTGGATTACTAAAGCCATTGCTAAATGATAAGGTAACCTAACTGAGGGGTTGGATTCTAGGGGGATAGATTGTTTTACGCCTGCAACATATACAGGACTCTGCGAACTTTATGGTGGAAGCAATAAAAGAAGTAGGCTTGCTCTAATGCACGTACCACTGCTGTGGCAGTGTCAGCACGCAGGGGCTTATGGTTACGCCAGTGGACTGCGGACTCCAGGAAAAGCGTGGAAGGCCTACCCTTCACAGGAGAGGCCTTATTTGGAGACAAACTAGACAAATGGATCTCCAGGTCTACTGTGGGTAAGTCCACATATCTTTCTTCTGCGGCTCCCCCAACCAGGAAGGCCTACTCTACAGTCCTTTCGGACTGCTAAGTTTAAGGGCAAAGTCAGAGGATCTTCTACAGCCACCTGAGGCGCTAGAGGTAAACCACGCAACCAGCAACTGCAGGTTCTCAGGAACAGAGCTCCAACTCTGCTTCCTCAAAGCGTTCAGCATGACGGTGGACCGTGATGCCTGGAAGACTGGCAGGTGGGAGCCCAGCTAAAAAATTTCAGTCACACCTGGACTACATCATGCCAGGATCCCTGGGTCATAGATCTTATTTCCCAGGTCTACAAACTGGAGTTTCATGAGCTCCCACCTCACAGATTTTTCAAATCAGGCTTCCCAGTTTCACAAGAGGCAAGTATAACCTTACAGCATGCCATTCAAAAACTGGTACAGACTCAGGTCATTGTTCCAGTTCCACCTCATCTCCAAAAAAAAGGGATATTATTCCAACTTGTTTGTGGTACCGAAACCGGACGGTTCGGTAAGGCCGATTTTGAATCTAAAATCGTTAAACCTGTACCTACGAGTGTTCAAATTCAAGATGGAGTCTCTGAGAGCGGTGATCTCAGGTCTAGAGGAGAGGGAATTCCTTGTGTCTCTGGATATCAAGGATGCGTACCTTCACATTCCGATCTGCACTGCAGGACGGTCACTACCAGTTCCAGGCCCTGCCTTTTGGTCTCTCCACGGCACCGAGGGGTGTTCACCAAGGTCATGGCAGAGATGTTTCTCCTCCGCAAGCAGTGAGTGAACATAATTCCATACCTGGACGATCTTCTGATAAAGGCTCCGTCCAGGGAGAGGTTGGGGGAAATGGTGGCCTCTTACGAGGCTCTTCAGTACGGAAGGCTTCACGCAAGACCCTTCCAGCTCGACCTGTTGGTCCGGATAACATCTTCACATGCACCAGAGGATCCGACTGTCGCCAAAGGCCAGAATCTCCCTTCTGTGGTGGCTACAGACTTCTTGCCCAATCGAGGGTCCGGGATTCAAAATTGGATTCTGATAACCACGGATGCAAGCCTCAGAGGTTGGGGAGCAGTCACCCAGGGGGTGCAGTTTCAGGGAAGACGGTCAAGTCAGGTAGTCATCCTTCCAATCAACATTCTGGAACTCAGGGCTATATACAACGCCCTTCTGCAGGCCTCATATCTTCGAGAACGGTCCAGTCGGACAATGTGATGGCAGTGACGTACCTAAACCGACAGGGTGGAACGAAAAGCAGAGCAGCATTGTCAGAGGTGTCAAGAATTCTCCTCTGGGCAGAAAAACATGCTGCGGCGTTGTTGGCTGTCTTTATCCTGGGAGTAGACAACTGGGAAGCAGACTTCCTCAGCAGACACGACCTGCACCCGGGGGAGTGGGGCCTTCACCCGGAGGTGTTCAGGTGCTTGACACGTCGGTGGGGATGTCCACAAATCGACATGATGGCCTCTCATCTCAATAGGAAGCGCAAGCGGTTTTGTTCCAGGTCGAGGGACCCACAGACTGTAGCGGTTGACGCCCTGACAACTCCGCGGGTCTACCAGTTGGTGTACTTGTTTCCTCCAATTCCTCTGATCCCAAGAGTTCTCAAAAGAATAAAAACGGAAATAGTTCAAGCAATTCTGATTGCTCCGGACTGGCCGCGAAGGGCCTGGTATGCGGATCTTCTCGAGATGCTCCTCGAAGATCCGTGGCCTCTGCCTGTTCGAGAGGATCTTCTGCAACAGGGCCCATTTGTTTATCGAGACTTACCACGGCTACGTTTGACGGAATGGAAGTTGAACAGCGGATTCTAGCCAGGAGAGGGATTCCTGACAGGGTCATCCCGACTGTGATCCAGGCCAGGAAGGGGGTAAAGTGAAAGAAATACGTTTCTTGTTTTGAGAGCAGGCAATATTCTGCAGTGGAATTTCATCTTGGACGTTTCCTGCTTTTTCTGCAGTAGGGAGTGGATGTGGGCCTACGTTGGGCTCCATAAAAGTTCAGATTTCGGCCTTGTCTTTTTCCTTTCAGAAACAATTGGTTTCTCTTTTTGAGGTCCAGACTTTTTTGAAGAGAGTTCTGCACATCCAACCTCCCTTTGTGCCTCTCACGGCACCTTGGGATCTCAATTTGGTTCTGAAATTCCTCCGATCGGACTGGTTTGAACCATTACAGGAGGTAGACGTAAAATATTTGACATGGAAGACCGTCACGCTGTTGGCTTTGGCAAGGCGCATGTTGGAACTGGGAGCGTTGTCTCACAAGAGCCCATACTTGATTTTCCATGAGGACAGAGCTGAACTCTGGACTCGTCAGCAATTCCTTCCTAAATTGGTGTCGGCGTTTCACATCAACCAGCCAATTGTGGTTCCGGTTGTTACTGACACCTCTGCTACTTCAAAGTCTTTGGATGTTGTAAGGGCTTTGAAGGTGTATGTAAAGCGAACTGCTCGTCACCAGAAATTGGACTCGCTGTTCGTTCTTTATGATGCCAATAAAATTGGGTGTCCTGCTTTGAAGCAGTCAATTGCACACTGGATCAAGCTCACTATCCAGCACGCTTATTCCACGGCAGGTTTGCAGATTCCGAGATCTGTACAGGCCCACTCTACTAAGTCGGTGGGTTCCTTTTGGGCGGCTGCCCAGGGTATCTCTGCATTACATCTCTGCTGAGCAGCTACTTGGTCGGGTTCGAACACGTTTGACAAGTTTTACAAGTTCGATACCTTGGCCTCTGAGGACCTTCAGTTTGGTCAATCAGTTCTGCAGGAACCTCAGCACTCTCCCACCCGGTTTGGGAGCTTTGGTACTTCCCCATGGTACTAAATGGATCTCCAGTATCCTCTAGGGTGTAAGAGAAAATAGGATTTTAATTACCTACCAGTAAATCCTCTTATCGTAGTCCGTAGGGGATACTGGGCGCCCACCCTGTGCTTTGTTTTTCCTGCACGGTTACTTGTTTAAATACTGTTTGGTTCAGCTGTTGCTGTTCCTGTTTTCAAGTTTGGTTAGCTTAGCTTTCCTCTTGTTTGTGTGTGCTGGTTCAGACCTGTCTATACCCCATGGTACTAAATGGATTCCCAGTATCCCCTACGGACTACGAGAAAAGGATTTACCGGTAGGTAATTAAAATCCTATTATTTTGAATATGGTTCTGCAGTGTGGATAATAATCTGGGTCATACGGAGTCTATTTTGGGCTTCCCAGCTGTTACAGAGCAGAAAGTCAGAGAATGTAGAGTAGAGCTATAGGTACAGGAAATTCAGAAGATAGTAGGAGAGACACAAAAATACAGAACAAGGTAATCAATTTATTTCTCTAGCATTTATTTTTGATTATAATGTAAATTCACGGGAAATAAAAGCAAATATTGTTTCTTCTTCGTAACACACATACTATGTGTTGCCTCTGGTGCCGGGTAAGGGGTCAGGTAATGGACTGTGGGGCTCCCTCTCTATGCATTGGCTGGGTCAGGACAAAAAGTTCATTAAACAGTTGTAACCTAGCCATTGCTGGGTCCAAGGAGGGGGGGGAGCCTATCATCTGTCAAAATTTAGTTCTCTCGCTTAATACTTTCATATCCTCAGAGATCCATGGGTGTTGCTTTTTATCTTGTTGGGTCTTGTCCGTGTTTGTAGTTTTCAGTCTCTTGTTTTGGAGGGGTGACATTAGAGACATTTTGTACATGCTTAAGATGTCAGAACAAGCTACCTAGTGGACATGCTTGGCAGATGCCCTGCACATAGCATATAAGACAGATGCACATAGCATATAAGACAGACACTGCTCTGGTGTGGAATGCCAATCTGGTAGAACCAGCCTGGGCAAAATCTCTAGCCCAATCTATTGCTAAATCTTCTCGGCTCTCAGATCTCAACTCTAGAAGACTTGGCCATGACACAGGCCCTTAATATTTTGGACATTGGAGTAAAGGGTCATATGGGAGTCTCCACTGTGGTTTTCAAACTTTCTTAAACCAGAGTGCCCTAAAGGGTCAGTATTATTTTACCACTGCATCCCTAAGCCAGACAGTCTTATAATGACATTCAGCAAACATTATTACATTAAGTAAACTGTGCTGACCTACCATCTTTAAGTTCAGTAATGTGGTGGTAGACAGGGTTGCACTTCTGTTAGGCAAAATCAATTATAAAATATGTGGACTATCACATGGACCAGTAACCCCCTGAAAGTGCCTCACGGCACCTAGTTTGGGAACCACTGTCATATTCAATTCCTTTTGTCAGGCATCCATGCTAAAAGATGGCTTGGGTAGAAAATACAACGCCAGTTTAGACTCTACTCTACATATATCGCTGATGAGCATCAGCCTGAGCTAAAAATAAAAAGTAATGGCAAAGTGGTCAGAACAGCTTTCAGGAGAAGGGGTGCAGTCGGGCAAACCAAGATCTGAACTCACCATGTTGACCAGGAAACATCCAAATATCTAGGAGATTATGCTCTGGGTCAGGATGAATTCAAATCAGAATTTGTCATTGTCAAAAGTGACCATTATCCATTGTCTACTGAACTGCTGTTTAGGTCAGGATCCTCAACTTTGCTCCAGGCTCATATGTAGTTAATGACCCCAGCCACTGAAGTCTTGGGGATGGATTATTAACTACCAGAAATTCAGGCTAACATCTGCCCAGTGGGTTCTATTTTCTAGTATTGCTGTCCACCACCAGAGAGAGTTTTTGCAGGAAGACAAATTAATCTCATTCTATGTTCTCTATTGGTTCTATGACAGACGTTTGTGTAATTATACACGAGTCTATGGATAGATGAACTCTACATTCAAAGCAGTACAGTTTGCTTGGTTCCACTCCAGGGAGTTCTAGATTAAACTCTTATTGAAATGGACCATGTCACACCATCACATGTATAACCAGCTCATCAGGTTGTCTCCAAGGGTGACGGGACAGTCGTTACGACAAATTGCAGTCTGAGACTGTGGGCTGTTGCTCTTTGGTGTCCTGCTAATTATTAGTATTCTAGAAATAAGAACAGTTGTAAGTGCCCTAGACAGAGCAGAGAGACTGAGGAAAGGCTATAGATAAACGGTTCCACAGTGGTAGTCACCAAGACTATGGCAGTGAAACCAAAATGATAATGTACTAAATGTTCCTACAATTCCAGTGTCTTACAGTTCATGGTTCCAGTCCTTTTACAGTGGGGATGTATAAAACCTAAACAGTGGGCAAGTGAAGAAGCTGATGGTTTCTATAGGCAGCTTGTTCACTTCTCCAACCTTAATAAGATTTGATACATTTGTCCCAGGTATTGATACCTGAAAGTGCATGTACAGCCCACTACAGTTCCTTAGAACCTAGTATTCCCAATGTTGCATCAGTTTCTCTTTTAAACTATTGGAGTGAATAGTCAGCAGTGATCGCAAAAACGCGATATAGCGCGTATTTCTCAAACGTCCTTGAGGATGCTGGGACTCCGTAAGGACCATGGGCAATAGACGGGCTCTGCAGGAGATAGGGCACTTTAAGAAAGCTTTGGACTCTGGGTGTGCACTGGCTCCTCCCTCTATGCCCCTCCTCCAGACCTCAGTTTTACACTGTGCCCAGAGCAAGATGGGTGCACTGCAGAGGGCTCTCCTGAGTTCTCTGCCTAGAAGCATTTTTGTTTGGATTTTTTTCTACTTTTTTACAGGGAGCACTGCTGGCAACAGGCTCCCTGCATCGAGGGACTGAGGAGAGAGGAGCAGACCTTCTTGTCTAAGATAGGCTCTGCTTCCTCGGCTACTGGACACCATTAGCTCCAGAGGGGGTTTACACAGGTTCTTACTGGGCGTCCACCCCCAGAGCCGCGCCGCCGTTCTCCTCACAGAGCCAGAAGAACAGAAGTCAGAAGACGTCAGGCGGCAGAAGCCTTCAGCTTCACTGAGGTAACGCACAGCACTGCAGCTGTGCGTCATTGCTCCCATACACCTCACATACTCCGGTCACTGTAAGGGTGCAGGGCGCAGGGGGGGCGCCCTGGGCAGCAATATAACACCTCTATTATGGCAAAAGACAATATACATGCACAGGTGGGCACTGTACATTCATATAAAAGAGCCCCCGCCATATTTTAGTAAGTTTGAGCGGGACAGAAGCCTGCCGCCGAGGGGGCGGGGCTTCTCCCTCAGCACTCACCAGCGCCATTTTCTCTTCACAGCACCGCTGGGAGGAAGCTCCCCGGACTCTCCCCTGCTTACACACGGTGAAGGGGTGTTTAAAAGAGAGGGGGGGGGAAGAGCACATAATTGGCGGATAACATTATACAGCGTGGCTGGGGAAAAAACATTTTGTGTTGGTCTCCAGGGTCATTGCGCTGGGGTGTGTGCTGGCATACTCTCTCTCTGTCTCTCCAAAGGGCCTTGAAGGGGATACTGTCTTCAGAAAAGAGGTTCCCTGTGTGTGTGAAGTGTGTCGGTACGCGTGTGTCGACATGTTTTACGAGGAAGGCTCGCTTAATGTGGAGGGGGAGTGCTTGAATGTCATGTTGCCGTCGGCAACACAGACACCGGAATGGGTGGATATGCTGAATGTCTTGAATGCAAATGTCAATCTATTGCATAAAAGGTTAGGCAAGGCTGAAGCTAGGGATCAGTCGGGTAGCCAGTCCGTGCCTGTCCCTGTGGCGCCAGGCCCTTCGGGGTCTCAGAAGCGCACCATATCACAGATCGATGACACAGATACCGACATGGATACTGAGACTAGTGTCGACTATGAAGATGCAAAATTACAGCCGAGGGTGGCAAAAGGTATTCGGTACATGATTATTGCCATTAAAGAGGTTTTGCATATTACTGAGGAACCCCCTGTCCCTGACACGAGGGTACACATGTATAAGGGGAAAAAGCCTGAAGTCACCTTTCCATCCTCATTTGAACTGAGTGAATTGTGCGAAAAGGCTTGGGAATCTCCGGATAGGAGACCACAAGTTTCCCAAAAAGATTCTTATGGCGTATCCTTTTCCACAAACGGATAGGATATGATGGGAATCTTCGCCTAAAGTAGACAAGGCGCTGACACGCTTGTCCAAAAAGGTGGCACTGCCTTCTCAGGATACGGCTTCCCTCAAGGATCCTACTGATCGCAGGCAGGAAATTACCATGAAGCACATTTACACTCATTCAGGTACTATTGTTAGACCGGCTATGGCGTCGGCCTGGGTTTGTAGTGCGGTTGTGGCATGGGCAGATTCCTTATCTACGGAGATTGACACCTTAGATAGGGATGCCATTCAAATGACCATAGAGCATATCAGAGATGCTGCCTTGTATATGAGAGATGCTCAGAGAGACATTTGTTTATTACGCTCCAGAATAAATGCTATGTCTATTTCTGCTAGGCGGCTCTTGTGGACCCGACAGTGGACGGGAGACGCCGATTCAAAGCGGCATATGGAGTCCTTGCCTTACAAAGGGGAGGAGTTGTTTGGAGACGGCCTCTCGGACCTTGTCTCTACTGCTACGGCTGGTAAGTCAAATTTCTTACCTTATGTCGCCCCTAAGCATACAAAAAAGGCACCTCATTATCAATGCAGTCCTTTCGTTCCAATAAAAACAAAAAGGTACAGGGGTCGTCCTTTGTTGCCAGAGGGAAAGGCAGGGGAATAAAGCCGCACACAGCTAGTTCCCAAGAGCAGAAGTCCTCCCCTGCGTCTGCAAAGTCCACCGCATGACGCTGGGGCTTCCCGGGGGGAGGCAGATCTAGTGGGGGCTTGTCTTCGGTTTTTCAGCCACGTCTGGGTTCACCCGTAGGTGGATCCCAGGGCATTAGAGATTGTTTCTCAAGGATACAAGCTGGAATTCGAAGACTTGCCTCCTCGCCGGTTTTTCAAATCTGCTCTGCCGGCTTCCCCGTCAGAGAGGGAGCTAGTGTTGACAGCAATCCAAAAATTGTATATTCAACAGGTGATTGTCACAGTTCCTCATCTCCGCAAGGAGAGGGATATTACTCAACCCTGTTTGTGGTCCCGAAACCGGACGGTTCGGTCAGACCCATTTTAAACCTAAAATCCCTGAACCTGTACTTAAAGAGGTTCAAGTTCAAAATGGAATCACTCAGGGCGGTCATCGCCAGCCTGGAGGGGGGGGGGGGGGGATTGGATGGTGTCCCTGGACATAAAGGATGCTTACCTTCATGTTCCGGTATTCCCCCCTCATCAGGCCTTCCTGAGATTTGCAGTGCAGGACTGTCACTACCAATTTCAGACGTTGCCGTTTGGGCTGTCTACGGCCCCGAGAATTTTCACCAAGGTAATGGCGGAAATGATGGTGCTCGTGCGCAAGCAGGGGGTCACAATTATCCCATACTTGGACGATCTCCTCATAAAGGCGAGATCTCGGGAGAAGTTGCTGGACAGCGTGTCTCTGTCCATGAAGACGTTGCAGTTACACGGCTGGATTCTCAATATACCGAAGTCCCAGCTAGTCCCTACAACGCGTCTAACTTTTTTGGGCCTGATTCTAGACACAGACCAGAAAAAGGTTTTTCTTCCGGTCGAAAAGGTTCAGGAGCTCATAGCCCTGGTCAGGAACCTATTAAAACCAAAACAGGTTTCCGTGCATCATTGCACGCGGGTCCTGGGGAAGATGGTGGCTTCATACGAGGCCATTTTTTTCGGCAGGTTCCATGCAAGGACTTTTCAATGGGACCTCTTGAACAAGTGGTCCGGGTCCCATTTACAAATGCATCGAAGGATCACCCTGGTCCTGGGAATCTCTCCTGTGGTGGCTGCACAGTGCTCACCTACTAGAGGGTCGTAGGTTCGGCATTCAGGACTGGGTCCTGGTGACCACGGACGCAAGCCTCCGAGGCTGGGGAGCAGTCACACTGGGAAGAAATTTCCAAGGTCTCTGGTCAAATCTAGAGACTTGTCTCCACATCAACGTCCTGGAGTTGAGGGCCATATACAACGCCCTGCGTCAAGCGGAGGAATTGCTTCAGGAAAAAACGGTTCTGATTCAGTCAGACAATGTCACGGCAGTGGCTCATATAAACCGCCAAGGCGGAACGAGGAGCAGAGTGGCCATGGCAGAAGAGACCAGGATTCTACGCTGGGCAGAAGGCCATGTAAGCGCGCTATCAGCAGTGTTCATCCCCGGGGTGGACAACTGGGAGGCGGACTTCCTCAGCAGGCACGACCTGCATCCGGGAGAGTGGGGACTTCATCAAGAAGTCTTCGCACAGATCACGGGTCGGTGGGGACTGCCTCAAATAGACATGATGGCATCCCGTCTCAACAAAAAGCTAAATCGGTATTGCGCCAGGTCAAGGGACCCTCAGGCGATAGCGGTAGGCGCTCTGTTGACACCTTGGGTGTTCAGATCGGTCTATATGTTTTCTCCTCTTCCTCTCATACCCAAAGTGTTGAGAATAATAAGAATGAGCAGGGTCAGCACAATCCTCATTGTTCCAGATAGGCCACGGAGGACCTGGTATCCGGAGCTGCAAGAGTTGCTCACAGAAGATCCGTGGCCTCTTCCTCTAAGGCAGGACCTGCTGCGGCAGGGGCCCTGTCTGTTCTAAGACTTACCGTGGCTGCGTTTGACGGTATGGCGGTTGAACGCCGGATCCTAGCGAAAAAGGGATTCCGGAGGAGGCCATTCCTACCCTGATCAAGGCTAGGAAAGACGTGACGTTGTAACATTATCACCGTATATGGCGAAAATATGTTTCTTGATGTGAGGCCAGAGCTGCTCCTACGGAGGAGTTCCAATTGGGCCGTCTACTTCACTTCCTTCAAACAGGAGTGACTTTGGGCCTAAAATTAGGGTCCATAAAGGTCCAAATTTCGGCCTTATCCATTTTCTTTCAAAGAGAATTAGCCTCTCTTCCTGAAGTACAGACTTTTGTGAAGGGTGTACTGCATATTCAGCCTCCCTTTGTGCCTTCGGTGGCGCCTTGGGATCTTAACGTGGTGTTACGTTTCCTCAAGTCACCTTGGTTTGAACCACTCAAATCTGTGGAGTTGAAATACCTCACGTGGAAAGTGGTCATGTTGTTGGCATTGGCTTCGGCAAGACGTGTTTCTGAATTGGCGGCTTTATCAAATAAAAGCCCATAATTGGTTTTTCACGTGGATAGGGCAGAGTTGAGGACTCGCCCTCACTTTCTGCCAAAAGTGGTCTCATCTTTTCATGTGAACCAACCTATTGTCGTGCTTGTGGCTGCACGGGACTTGGAGGATTCAGAGTCCCTGGATGTGATCAGGGCTTTGAAGATTCATGTGACCAGAACGGCTAGAATCCGGAAGACTGAAGCTCTGTTTGTTCTGTATGCGGCCATCAAGGTTGGCGCTCCTGCTTCAAAGCAGACTATTGCTCGCTGGATCTGTAATACGATTCAGCAGGCGCATTCTATGGCAGGTTTGCCATTGCCTAAATCGGTAAAGGCCATTCCACTCGGAAAGTGGGCTCTTCTTGGGCGGCTGCCGGAGGGGTCTCGACATTGCAATTGTGCCGAGCTGCTACTTGGTCGGGTTCAAACACCTTTGCAAAGTTCTACAAGTTTGATACCCTGGCTGAGGAGGACCTCATGTTTGCTCAATCTGTGCTGCAGAGTCATCCGCACTCTCCCGCCCGTTTGGGAGCTTTGGTATAATCCCCATGGTCCTTACGGAGTCCCAGCATCCTCTAGGACGTTAGAGAAAATAAGATTTTACTTACCGGTAAATCTATTTCTCGTAGTCCGTAGAGGATGCTGGGCGCCCGTCCCAAGTGTGGACTTCTTCTGCAAGACTTGTATATAGTTGTTGCTTACATAAGGGTTATGTTATAGTTTATCGGTTTAACCGAGGCTATGTTGTTTTTCATACTGTTGACTGGGTAGTGTATCACAAGTTATACGGTGTGATTGGTGTGGCTGGTATGAATCTCGCCCTTAGATTTACAAAAATCTTTCCTCGTACTGTCCATCTCCTCTGGGCACAGTTTCCCTAACTGAGGTCTGGAGGAGGGGCATAGAGGGAGGAGCCAGTGCACACCCTGAGTCCAAAGCTTTCTTAAAGTGCCCATGTCTCCTGCGGAGCCCGTCTATTCCCCATGGTCCTTACTGTGTCCCAGTATCCTCTATGGACTACGAGAAATAGATTTACCGGTAAGTAAAATCTTATTTTTACCCCAAAATGAGGACTGTGGACTTGCTTTTTAAGAATGGGAGGGTCCCTGGGGACGCGCTCCGTTGGGATTGAGGCCTTTGACTTTCTGCTCTGATGTTATTGTGTCAGGCGGCTGCTGCTGGGCGGGATGATGGCGGTGCTGGCCAGTGAGAACGCTCTCATACTGAGAGGGGTGAGGGAGCCGGCACCACGGGAAGTAACAGCGCTGCGCTCCGGGGCCAGGTGCAAGAGCTGCTGGATAACAACGCTGTCATGCACTACTCCACGGGTAGGGGAGAAGGGGGGTCAGTGACACGAGAGCAGGGGTCTGAGCCCGAGCCGCCGCCGGGTGACATCACTCGGCAGAGCGATTTAGTTTGCCGGACCCGCCACCGGGGGTCAGATCCCTGCACAGAGCTGGCAGTGCAGAGGTAATTGAGGATGCATGTATGGTGCAGGGACACTGGGGAAGGGATGTGAGTGTGCGGTGCTGGAGCCTGTGTGCAGGGCCAGGCAGAAACAGCAGCAGGCCAATGCTCCCTTCACACGGTCTGCCTCTTCTCCAGCCCACCATTACTCACCCTGCCAGCAGAGTGTTTCCCCCTTCCCTCCCCAACCAGTCCACTGTGCCATCTCACTGCCCTCCCATCTAGAACCCCCAATCAGTCCAGAAACACTGATCCACCCCCCTAACCCAGTGTCACACCCCTATCTCACTGCCACCTTCCCACCCTGCTCAGTGCCTCCCCATTCATTGTGTCCCCCCATTCAGCCCTGTGTCCCCCACCATCTCATGAACTCCCTCTTCCCTCCCCCAACCAGCCCCCTGCCCTCATCTCACTGCCCCTCAGCAAGAACCCCACCAGCCAGTCCCATTACATTCAGCCGCTCATTCAGTCCAGTGTACCCCCTTCTACTGCCTAGTGATCCCGCATCCCACCACCATCTCTTTGCCCCCTACCCATCCTGCTCAGTGCCTCCCCATTCATAGTGTCCCCCACCATCTCATGAACTGTGCTCTGCCTGGCGCAAAGTGTATAATGTGCTCTGCCTGGCGCAAAGTGTATAATGTGCTCTGCCTGGCGCAATGTGTATAATGTGCTCTGCCTGGCGCAATGTGTATAATGTGCTCTGCCTGGCGCAATGTGTATAATGTGCTCTGCCTGGCGCAATGTGTATAATGTGCTCTGCCTGGCGCAATGTGTATAATGTGCTCTGCCTGGCGCAATGTGTATAATGTGCTCTGCCTGGCGCAATGTGTATAATGTGCGCTGCCTGGCGCAATGTGTATAATGTCCTCTGCCTGGCGCAAAGTGTATAATGTCCTCTGCCTGGCGCAAAGTGTATAATGTCCTCTGCCTGGCGCAATGTGTATAATGTCCTCTGCCTGGCGCAATGTGTATAATGTGCTCTGCCTGGCGCAATGTGTATAATGTGCTCTGCCTGGTGCAATGTATATAACGTGCTCTACCTGGCGCAGTGTGTATAACTTGCTCTACCTGGCGCAGTGTGTATAGGAGGTTCTACCTGGTTCAATGTGTATAAGCGGCACTATGCTGTGGTGTAATGTTAATTGGCACTATTATATGGTCACCCCCCTCCCCATGAGCCACGCCCCTAATTTTTTGCGGCGCGCACTGCCTGTAAAGTCTGAGGGTGGGGCTCCAATTCACTTTCTGCCAAAGGGCACCACACAGCTCTGGTGTAGGGTGTCCTGCATGTTATAAAAGCCCAGTATCATTGTCACCCCATCCCCCCACCTTGCAACACTTTTGTAGTATCCAAATAAGATTAAGATTAATAAAAACCTTAATTCCGATGGGACCCAGAAAAGGACCGGTAGGACCCCAATTATTAAAAGTGGTCCCTGGGGGGGGGCGTGGCTTGGCCGGCATCAGGGAAAGCTGTGATTCCGTGGAGCTCCAGCTTTGATTTCCCCATTAAAGTGCCTGGGCCCACGTTTTAGAACACCAACTGGCTGTATTGTGCCTACCTGGGGCTACTGACCAACCTGGTACTTGGGGGTGAGTGCTGCGGAGTCGGGAGGGCCCTGTGTTGCCCCCTGCGGATTGCGGCCTACCTCCGGTGCTGAGGCCGGGACCTTGATTTCGGGTGCGAGCCGCCGGAGGAACCAGCCTGCCGGACCCGAGACGACCAGCCCTTCTCTGCGGATCTTCTCCCCCGTTTCGACTGCACACCCCACCGCTAGACGCGCTATCAGGCACCCGGAGACTCCAGCAGGGGACTGAGGACCGCCGAGGACGTCCGAGGTAAGGGCCGCGACGGGCGGCGGCGGCCATCTTGCGGTTGGCGCCGCTGAACGCTCGGCCTTAGTGGCTGCAGACGGGGCTCTCCTGTGGGGTGGATAACACAGGACACAAGCTCCCAGTACCCCTGCTGACCTGACCCCTGAAATTGGGTGATAGATGAAGAGGCCGTGAGCTGGTGCAGCTTTAGAGGTCAGCCAGCGGCCATCTTGGGACTGGCACCACCACTGTAACCCATAGAAGAGACAGCACACAGTGATTTTCAGGCCCCTGTCACCCCTGCTCTAGTCAGCTCATTGCTCACAGCCCACATGCATGCTCCCTGCCTCCTCAGGTCCCTGTGATGAGCCACATGAAAAGTGGAGGGCATACCTGCAGTCATCCCTGCCATTTCTGCGCCCGGTCCCCACTGTGTCACCCAGCTGCCATCACTGTGCCGTAGAGGACCCAGAATTTTCTCTCAACCCATGGCCCTGCGGCCGGTCTGTTTCTTTTCTGCAAGTTTACTCCTATACTGATGGCCAGCTAGCCACCTAGATTCTGGGGTGGCGTGCTGTTGCTGACCCTGACGGGATGATGCTCTAATCACACAACGTTACTTCTGATGTTCTACTGACGTACCCAAGGTGCCCCATGGTGAGAGGAAAGAAAGGATCGCAAGGGAGAGGAAGGAAGTCACATACACCCACCCCGACGCGTGCAATGGATACTCCGACCTCGAGTGACATGAGACAATTTTTTCTCCCCCAGGGCTCCGCCCCTACGGTGGATGCCTCCCTACCCTCGACCCCACGTCTCTCGCCTGTCTCGGACTCGGCTTCCCAAGTGGGATCACAGGCGGCAGCCCCACACGCCACGACAGACCCGGGAAGTCTCGCCCAGATTCTGAACCTGCTTCAGGACTTTCCAACTGAGCAGGACTTTGAGCACTTGGAGGGGAGAGTCCGGGAAACGGTCCGCTCAGAGATTGCTGCGGTTCAGGCAGAAATAACACACATCGGCTCCCGCCTGTCTACGCTGGAAGGCTTCTCCTCAGACACAGCAGCAGCACATAACGCCCTCAGGGCCACCGTTATCAAACAGGCGTCCTGCCTTCAACAGCTCCAAGACCGTGTAGAAGATTTGGATAACCGCGGAAGGAGAAATAACCTGAGGGTCAGAGAGGTGTCGGAGGATATTGCACCTGCCTGCCTCACTGACTTCCTCATGTCTGTTTTCAATGAAATTCTGGGCCGTGATCCCGCTTCCATAATCGAGTTCGACAGGGCCCACCGAGCTTTGAGACCAAGGGGCACCGTTTGATCGCCCTCGCAACATTATCTGTCGGCTCCATTACTACACGGAAAAAGAGGAGATCCTCCGCAAAACCCGCCACATGGATGTGATAGAGACTGCCTCTCATAAACTCCAGATCTTCCAGGACCTATCGTGGACGACCCTTCAGAAGCGCAGAGCCTTACACCCGCTCACTATAGAACTTCGGAAGCTGGGCATTAAATATAGATGGAGCTTCCCTTTTGGCCTTCAGACCTCGCACAACGGGACTCTATATACCTTTAATGACCCCTCCGACCTGCCCCTTTTCTGCCAAGCGTTTGGAATACCACAGGTCTCTCTTCCAGAATGTCAGGGGCCCCTGACCGACGGCGCCCCACCTGAACTCTCCCACCCCGACAACGACTGGCACCTTGTCCACCGCAACCCGAGACCCCCTAGGGAGCAGCGTTCCTCCACGCAGTCGACGAAGAGATGAAGGTCGCAGCCTGGTTCGGAACATTCACTTGAGAAATTTCAGGTGGTCCTTCCTTAGCTTAAAAGAACTATTTCCGACTCGGGGGATCTCCTTGCCGTGCGGCACACTCTCCCTGACGGGAGGTGGTCGGGGCATCGAGATCGTACTCGACTCAACGAATGTTCACCAATCCTGTACGAGTTGGAAATACCTGTTCCTGGTTAAATTCCATTTCTTTTCAGCGGTTGTTCTTCTTAGTTGTTCTTACTGATTGTGATGTTATATTCCCTGTTGGGATCGGGACTGGCACTGACCCCCCAGTTCGCCCCTGCACCGCCTGAGTATTCTTGGTCTCCGACGCGATTAGCGCGTCCGAGCTCCCAGGAGGCGGTAGAGTTGTCATTTATTCAGTTTATTTTTTCAGCTGATATTTGCATATGCTAGGTCTATCAACCTACCTTCTTTATGTTTTCTTTGTTTCTATTTCTTTCTTCCCCTCTCCTCCCCCTCTCCCCCTACTGTGTGTCTTTCTGCTGTGCGAGTTGCCGTGTCTTCCTGGTCGGACTAAGCATTCCCTATATGTTTCTAGACGATGGCGGTAGACCCTAAACTGACAAATATAAAATTGGTTTCCCTTAATGTGAAGGGCCTCAATGTCCCGGAGAAACGCTCGAGGTTGCTTAGGGACCTTTTTGCATTCAGAGCTGATGTGGCTTTTTTACAGGAAACCCACTTCAAAGTGGGAGTGGCCCCGGGTCTCAAGGACCGTAACTACCCACATTCCTTCTACAATAACAACAGCAAAGGTAAATCTCTGGGAGTAGCTATTTTGCTATCTAAACGTTTGCCTTTCCGAGATATAACGTCCGAATCCTTGGGGGAGGGCAGGATACTCCTAGTGAAATGTACACTGTTCGATCAGCTGTATACATTTATTAACCTATACGCTCCCAATCAATCACAACCCAGTTTCTTGGCGAAGGCTCTCAATCGCGTTGCCCCCTTGGTAGCGGGTATCCCAGTTATTGGAGGCGATCTTAATTGGACCCTCCAACCAGAGGTGGACATCTCTGGGACGCCGGCAAGGCCCTCCCTAGCATCGCACCGTAGGGTGCGGCGGTCTCTCCATGACCACCAGTTGATTGACACCTGGCGGCTCCAACACCCTGGGGACAGGGACTATACGTTCTATTCCAGACCCCACAACATTTACTCTAGATTAGACTACTTCCTCCTACCTCACAGATTCCTACATTTAGTTAGGGAAACAGCTATTGGACTAATCACTTGGTCGGACCACGCTCCTGTCAGCCTGACCCTGGGGACATCCCATCCACACTCCAAGCAATGTACCTGGCGGTTGAATGAACAACTTCTAATGGATACGAGGTTCCAACCCCAGCTGCTTGAGACTTTGGAGAATTATTTTCTAGATAATGAGACGCCAGATGTCTCCCGGGTCACGGTGTGGGAGGCCCACAAGTGTGTTCTAAGGGGGAAGCTCATACAGCTAGGCTCCATGCTGAAAAAAGAGATACTCGTGGAAAAGACTACTTTACTCCAGCGGCTTAAGGACTTAGAAACATCACACAAAACGAACCCCTCCCCATCGGTGCTGACCGCCCTGACCGAGACGAGATCTGCTCTCAACACATTGTTGTTTGCAGACATTAAGAGGGACTACAGGCTCTGTAGAAACCGCTTTTATCAATGGGGCAACAGGCCAGGGAAGCTACTGGTTAGGGCGCTCCGCGCGCAGAGGGCCACGCTATTTATACAGTCGGTACAGGATGCAGCGGGGGACCCGCCGCACCCTTACAACAGACATCGCTGAAACCTTCCACGCTTACTACACCAAACTATATAATCTCCGGACACCAGGAACCCCGACATCCCTGTCGACAACTCGAGACCTGGTGGAGGGATACCTTGGTGACGCGGGACTCCCTAGAATATCTGCAGATAGAGTGCTTGGCTAGACTCCCCCTTTTCCCTCCCGGAACTGGAACAAGCCCTTAAGGAAGCTCCTTCCGGGAAGAGCCCAGGCCCAGATGGCTATACAGTTTCTTATTACAAGCTCTTTAAGAGCGCTCTCCTGCCCAAAATGCTACTGGCATTCAATGAGATCTCTGACGACCGGGGTTTCTCCCCTCAATCATTAGAGGCATTCATTACGGTTATACCAAAGGATGGGAAAGATCCGGCTCAATGTGCTAGTTACCGACCCATATCCCTCCTCAACACAGACGTCAAGCTGTTTGCTAAACTTATAGCAAACAGATTGAAGCTGCTACTCCCCAACATTGTGCATTCGGATCAGGTGGGTTTCATACCCGGAAGAGAGGCGCGCGATAACACCACCAAGATCATTGATTTGATGCACTTGACCTCGAGCAAACATGAACCGATGGTGGTGCTTTCTACCGATGCCGAGAAGGCTTTCGACAGAGTAGATTGCGTCACCTGGGGCTGGGACCGGTCAGTTTGAGACGCATTTTAGCACTTTATAACTCCCCCTCTGCAAGGATTAGAATTAATGGAGACTTGTCCCGCCCGGTTCCGATAAGGAATGGCACTAGACAAGGATGTCCCCTCTCGCCACTAATTTTTGTCCTCTGTATGGAGGCCTTGGCGGGAGCCATTAGATTAAATCCGAACATCTCGGGACTCGCGGCTGGGGGTAGAGAATTCAAACTCGCACTGTTCGCAGATGACTTGTTAGCTATCTTGTCGAACCCGGTGGTGTCTGTCCCCAACCTGATGAACGAGCTTGACAGATTTGGATCCATGTCAAACTTCAAGATTAACCTCTCTAAGTCAGTGGCAGTGAACGTGTCAAAGCCCTCCCAAGCTCTTGATAACCTTAAACAATCCTTCCCCTTCCACTGGCATCCCTCTAGCTTCAAATACTTGGGGATCACACTCCATAAAGACCTATCACGCCTTTTTGACGAAAACTTCAAAAAACTATTGACCTCACTCCGTTCTGAGTTCCGGGACTGGGGTAACAGAAGGCTGTCCTGGTTGGGGAGGCTTAGTGTCATCAAAATGAATGTTCTGCCGAGAATCCTTTATCTCCTCCAGGCGCTCCCGATATCCATTCCCAAAGCATGGTTCAGAGATTTACATAATTTGGTGAGGGACTTCGTCTGCGGAGATAAATGGCCTCGTTTCCAGCACGACATCCTTTTTCACCCTAAACATAAGGGGGGCCTTCAGCTACCGCACTTTACTCTGTACTATGAGGCCATTATCCTCCACCGAATTATGGAATGGTCGCGCCCACATGACCTAAAACAGTGGGTTCATATCGAGGGAACAGTGATGCCTGCCCCCATTGCATACTACCCCTGGCGCTCAAGGATGCCACATGTAGACCATCCTACTATTGGCCCTACACTTACACGCTGGGGCAGACTTGGGGTACTACCACATATATCTTCTAAATACTCCCCTCTGACCCCACTGTTCAATAACCCAGATTTCCCACCGGCTGCCTCAGGCCGGGGATTCGACTCTTGGAAAAGGGTGGGGGTGACACGTGTTGGTGGGCTGGTGGAGCGTGGAGAGATGGTCCCTTTCCCCTTAATGCAATCCAAGTGGAACCTTTCGCCTTCAGAGATCTGGAAATATCTCAATTAAAACATTTTGCCATGGGGAGCGCTATACGCCCGAGCCTGAGTAGACCATTAACAGCTTTTGAGAGCCTCTGCCTGGAGCCTTCTCGCCCACCACACTTCCTCTCAAGGTGCTATAGAATACTGACTGAGAATAAATTCCCAGATCTACCCAAATATGCTAGAGACTGGGGCCATGATGTGCAGATAGACTTGTCGGAGGAGGACTGGGAGAAGAGCTTTAAGGCCACCTTTGCCAGCTCCTCTAGTTATTCGGTCCTCGAGACGCATTTTAAAGTCTTATCTCGTTGGTATAGGTGTCCCCAAACATTAGCTAAAATGTTTCCCAATGTACCAGATGCATGCTGGAGATGTAACAACCATCCAGGCTCCCCGATGCATATCTGGTGGAGCTGCCCCGAACTTCGTCTCTTTTGGGACAAGGTTATAGAAATTTCAAAATTGTTAGTGGATCCAGGGGTCCCTTCGGAGCCTACTTTCTGGCTTCTCAACTGTACTTCATGGCCCCTGTCAACATATAAAAAAATCTCTATTAAAGTTTCTTAATAGCGCAGCTAAAGCGGTCATTCCGGTTCACTGGCGATCGACTAACCCTCCTACCGTGGGGGAGTGGGTCGCCAGAGTAGATTGGTATATGACTATGGAGGAATTGCGGGTGACACCGGAGACGAACCAAAGGTTTACGACTACTTGGTCCCCTTGGCTCGAATTTAAGGCCTCACAAGCTTACTCGACATTGCTGTAATGACCTAGACCATTTACCTTGGTCCCCTACCTGGGCTCCTCTGCTGTCCCTCTTGGGAACGACTGAAGCTGGAAGCATACACCTCAGACCCCCGACCAGACTAGACACGGAAGATTCGCTGTGACCTCCCCCCCTCTTTTCCCCCCTCTTCTCAGATTCTCTAACCCCTCCCTTTTCCTTTTTTTTTTTATTTTTTTTTTTATTTTTCTCATCTTCCTTTCCACACTATACTCTTCTGTTTTGTTTTCTTGAACTGTTTTCAAATTTGGAAATGTTTTATTGAGACAGCTAGCAACTAGAATGGTCGGAAGCGACCTTGAATTTCAGATAAGGCTCTAGTCAGGGAGCTCCCCAACAGCAGGCCATATTAAGTTTGTAAACAGTCATTGCTTGTATCAAATGGACTTATTGATATTTGAATTGTAAATGCTGTCTTCTATTACTCGCTATAATATGTTCTTACCTTTAATCAATAAACATTTATTGAAAAAAAAAAAAAAAAGAGTGGTCCCTGGGACCCACTTTTTTTGTGGCTCAGCGCGATCACTGGTCAGACCTCTCTGTAGGAGATCTTGACGTGAGAAGGGTTTCTGTATATATAATTTTTCACAAAGACAAGGTATGAAGAGAGCCATCCTGTCTGCATAAAATAGTATCCCGTTTCCACCATAGTCGAGGTCAGTCTTCCAACGTTAAGGCTCCATTGTCTTGATAAATGTTGTCAGGACTCTGAGAACATATATTTATAGGGGTGGTATTCATGTGACCGGCGGTCGGGAGCCCGACAGTCACGTGACCTCCTCCACCATCCCGATGGCTCACTATCCCGATGGTCGGCATGCCGACCAACAGGAACTATTCCCACTCGTGGGTGTCCACGACACCCATAGAGTGGGAATAGAAACCGCGGCGACCGCCTCTCCCCGTCGGGATCCGGGCGTCGGTATGCTGCCGGGATCCCGGCGTCGGTAAGCGGACCTGCGGTCTCCTGACCGCCGGTCAGCCGTACTACACCCATTTATAGAATTTGGGAAAACAGATTATGTTTTGGTCTTCTATAATTGAGAGTTTGGCAGACACATTATTAGATTGATCTCTTCAACAGTTAGGATTACATTGGATCAGAGAAGCCTATTCTCAGAAATGTGCGAGTACGTTCTGGTTAGCTGGGGAGTGCCTCCTGGGGAGCTTGGCACAGGACCTTGATTGAGCAGTTATGTCTGATGATCACCTGGTGATCTATCTGTCTAAAAAATGCGCTGTTTTTACACCCAAGGAAGTTAATTTTGTATTTAAGGATTATGCGCATACTCCCCTGTAGACATAGTTTTGTGGAGTCCCAAACGTTCATTATGTAAAGGGCCCCATACACTACAACGATATGTCTGAGGCTGAAGTCGGAGGCGATTTCCCTTGAACACTCCCAGGAGCTTCCCGGGAGTAGTTCCATTTGATTCCATACGATTTGGAACATTTTGCATGCGATATATCGTATGCGATCCCAGCCATGCCTACGGGAACTGACATATCACGAGTGCAGCACTAACGATCTAGGGGAGCCAATCCAACCCTCAAGGGAACGCGCATCGGATCGGATCGAAAACACCTCCAAAATGCCAGATTTCACCCGATATATCGGCCCGAATTTGGATGAAATCGGGCATTATCGTTCTATTGTATGGGGCCCTTTAGCCGTAGTAAGAAAAGTGTTGGTACTGAATATATATATATATATATATATATATATATATCTAGCTCGGGTGAAATCGGGCATTTTGAATGCGTTTCCGATCCGTTGTGAGACGCCGATGGATTCACTATCTTCTTACATGGTATAAAGGTATGTCTTTTTTGTTTGATCACTTGTTTACTGTAACCTGCAGCCTAAGTACGGAGTAAATTCCGAAACGTCGCTGGACCAGGGTGTCTTGAGTTTCATTTTAAGTCCACTAGGAGTGCTGCTGTTTGTTCTATATGTTTATCTCCATGAGCTATGCACTGAGGCAGACTTGGAGTGCCTACTAATTTGGACACTATATATATATATATATATATATATATATCCCTGTGTACAGGATATTGTGTCCCAGGGGTAGAGACTGGAGTTTCAAGAATTCCGCCACACCGATTCTTTAATTCAGGCTTTGCCAGTTTTGCTGGCAGACAGGGCTATCCTACAGGAAGCCATCCAAAAGTTGGAAAAGTCACAGGTCATTGTTCCTGTTCCACCTCATATGCAAACCAAGGGGTATTATTCAAACCTTTTCGTGGTACCAAAACCAGATGGTTCGGTCAGACCGATTTTGAACTGGAAATCGTTAAACCCTTATCTGAGGGAGTTCAAATTCATAATGTAGTCTCTGAGAGCGGTGATCTCAGGTCTGGACGAGGGAGAGTTTCTGGTATCCCTGGATATCAAGGATGCTTACCTCCACATTCCAATTTGGACGCCACACCAGGCTTATCTCAGATTTGCACTGTTGGACTGTCATTATCAGTTCCAGGCGCTGCCATTCGGTCTCTCCACGGCACCGAGGGTGTTAACCAAGGTGATGGCAGAGACGATGGTTCTCCTCCGCAGACAGGGGGTTAACATAGTTCCATAGCTGGACGATTTGCTGATAAAGGCATCGTCCAGGGAGAAGTTGTTAGTCCATTGCTCTCACGACTCATCTACTCAGGGAGCACGGTTGGCTCCTGAACCTTCTGAAGTCACATTTAGAGCCGACAAGGAGATTGTCGTTCCTGGGAATGATCCTCGACGCAGAGGTGCAGAGGGTGTTTCTACCGAAGGAGAAAGCGTTGGTGATTCAAACAATGGTCCGGGATGTCCTGAAACTAGCCCGGGTATCGGTTCATCAGTTAATTTGCCTTCTGGGGAAGATGGTTGCCTCTTACGAGGCTCTACAGTACTGAAGATTTCATGCTCTGTCATTCCAACTGGATCTCCTAGACACGTAGTCGGGATCTTGCCTACACATGCACCAGAGGATACGTCTGTCGCCAAAAGCAAGGATTTCACTCCTCTGGTGGCTGCATCTGCCTCACCTTCTGGAGGGCCGCAGGTTCGGGGTTCAGAACTGGATCCTTTTAACCACGGATACAAGTCTCAGAGGTTGGGGCGCAGTCACCCAAGGGGAAACCTTCCAAGGAAGGTGGTCATGTCAGGAATCCCTTCTTCCAATAAACATCCTGGAGCTAAGAGCTGTTTACAATGGTCTTTTACAAGCAGCACAACTTCTGCAAGATCAGGCCATTCAAGTGCAGTCGGACAATGTAACGACGGTGGCCTACATAAACCGACAGGGCGGAACGACGAGCAGAGCTGCAATGTCAGAAGTAACAAAAATCCTCCTCTGGGCAGAAAGGCACGCAGTGGCACTGTCCACAATCTTCATTCCGGGAGTGGACAACTGGGATGCGGACTTTCTCAGCAGTCACGGTCTCCATCCAGGAGAATGGGGCCTCCATCCGGAGGTGTTCATGGAGGTGACCAGTCATTGGGGTGTACCTCAAATAGACATGATAGCCTCGCGTATTAACAATAAACTTCGGAGGTACTGTCCCAGGTCGAGAGACCCACAAGCAGTGGCGGTGGATGCCCTGGTAACACCGTGGGTGTTCAAGTCAGTGTATGTGTTCCCTCCACTTCCACTCATTCCAAGAATTCTAAAGCTTGAAAAAGAATAAATGTTCAGGCGATCCTCATTGCTCCGGACTGGCCAAGGAGGGCTTGGTACGCAGATCTTCTGGATCTACTGCTGGAAGATCCAAGGCCTATTCCTCTTCGGGAGGGTCTTCTTCAACAGGGGCCGTTCGCTTATCAAGACTTACCACGGCTATGTTTGACGGCATGGATTTTGAACGCCAGATATTAGCTCGGAAGAGCATTCCGAACAAGGTTATTCCTACCCTGATACAGGCTAGGAAAGGAGTTGCGTCTAAACATTACCATCGCATTTGGAAAAAGTATGTGTCTTGGTGTGAATCCAAGAAGGTTCCTGCGGTGGAGTTTCAACTTGGTCGATTTCTCCTCTTCCTGCAAGCAGGTATGGATATGGGCCTGCGTTTGGGATCCATAACGGTCCAGATTTCGGCTTTATCCACTTTCTTCCAGAAACAATTGGCTGTCCTCCCTGAGGTTCAGACCTTTTTGAAAGGGGTTCTGCACATCCAGCCTCCCTTTGTGGCGCCGACGGCACCCTGGAATCTTAACGTGGTGTTGCAGTTCCTGCAATCGGATTGGTTTGAGCCCTTACAGGAGACTGAGGTCAAGTTTCTCACGTGGAAGGCTGTCACTTTGTTGGCCTTAGCTTCTGCTTGACGTGTGTCGGATTTGGGGGCTTTGTCCTGTAAAAGTCCCTACTTAATCTTCCATGAAGATAGAGCTGAGCCCAGGACGCTTCAGCAGTTTCTTCCAAAGGTTGTGTCGGCTTTTCATATCAACCAACCTATTGTGGTGCCAGTGGCTACTGATTCCTCAATTGCATCAAAATCCTTGGATGTTGTGAGGGCTTTGAAGATCTATGTGCAGAGGACAGCTCAGCACAGAAAATCGGACTGTCTGTTTGTCCTTTATGATCCCAAGAATCTTGGGTGTCCTGCTTCTAAGCAGACGATTTCTCGCTGGATCAGGTTCACTATCCAGCATGCATATTCTACGGCAGGATTGCCGTTTCCAACATCTGTTCAGGCCCACTCTACTCGTAAAGTGCGGTCTTCCTGGGCGGCTTCCCGGGGTGTCTCGGCTTTGCAGCTTTGCCGAGCTGCTACTTGGTCTGGGTCGAACACGTTTGCTAAGTCCTACAAGTTCGATACTTTGGCAGATGGTATTAATGTGGACCCCAGCATCCTCTAGGACGTAAAAGAAAATAGGATTTTAATTACCTACCGGTAAATACTTTTTTCGTAGTCCGTAGAGGATGCTGGGCGCCCGCCCAGCACTTCGTTATCCTGCAGTGGTACTTTGGTTCAGTACTGCTTTGTTCTTAGTTAAGTACTGCGTTTCTTTGCTGGGTTCAGTAATGTTTCAGCTGTTCTGAGTTTTCAGGCTAGTTAGCGTGGTTTGCCTTGTGCGTGTGAGCTGGTATGAATCTTGCCACTATCTGTGTATTTCCTTCTCTTGAAGTATGTCCCTCTCCTCGGGCACAGTTTCTAGACTGAGTCTAGTAGGAGGGGCTTAGAGGGAGGAGCCAGCCCACACTATTAAACTCTTAAAGTGCCAATGGCTCCTAGTGGACCCGTCTATACCCCATGGTACTAATGTGGACCCCAGCATCCTCTACGGACTACGAGAAAAGTATTTACCGGTAGGTAATTAAAATCCTATTATATGTGCGTGTTTGTATAAATAATTTATTTGCACACATATACTGCCGCAGTTGGAGCATAATGTAAATCTGTGTGATGACCTAATAGATATCTGGCTCCAATTTTATAATTGATTTTACTAATCTGTGTGTGTACTGTATAGTTAATTTTCCCAAATCACCAATTTATTATGCCTTTCATTAAAAGGAATTGCACTATTAATGGGAAAACAGAACCATAGCTTGCTAAGCTGATTAACGGGCACTTTTTGGGTTCTTACTGATAATGTCTGCAAGGGGCATGTGAGGGGTGTTGCACAAATACTAATATATCTTCAGCAGAGTGAAACGCATTGCTGAAGAATTAACTATTTCCATCAACCAGTAATGGTGTCTAAATCACTCGGGCTCCAGGTCATGTCTGGGCAGCAATAAGTCAAGTCTTTGGTTCCCAAACGTTTTTGAGTCACGGCGCCCTAGAGTATCAGAATTTTTCACGGCGCTCATAGACCAAAATTTTCTTAATTTAATATTTCTTTCTCTTACGTCCTTGAGGATGCTGGGGACTCTAAGGACCATGGGGATAGACGGGCTCCGCAGGAGACATGGGCACTTTAAGAAAGACTTTAGGTATGGGTGTGCACTGGCTCCTCCCTCTATGCCCCTCCTCCAGACCTCAGTTTACTACTGTGCCCAGAGGAGATTGGGTGCATTTCAGGGAGCTCTCCTGAGTTCCCTGTCAGAAAGTATATTTGTTAGGTTTTTTATTTTCAGGGAGCCTGCTGGCAACAGACTCCCTGCATTGAGGGACTGATGGGAGAGAAACAGACCTACTTTAATGCTAGGCTCTGTTTCTTAGGCTACTGGACACCATTAGCTCCAGAGGGATCGGTACGCAGGTCTCACCCTCGCTGTCCGTCCCAGAGCCGCGCCGCCGTCCTCCTCGCAGAGCCGGAAGATAGAAGCCGGGTGAGTATGAGAAGAAAAGAATACATCAGAGGCGGCAGAAGACTTCATGATCTTCACTGAGGTAACGCACAGCAGTAAAGCTGTGCGCCATTGCTCCCATACACCTCACACACGGCAGTCACTGTAAGGGTGCAGGGCGCAGGGGGGACACCCTGGGCAGCATATGAACCTCTCTTTGGCAAAAACATATATATACACACACACACACACACACACACACACACACACACACACACACACACACACACACACACACACACACACACACACACACACACACACACAGCTGGGCACTGTATATATAAAGAGCCCCCGCCAGTTTTTTAGTATATTTGAGCGGGACAGAAGCCTGCAGCCGAGGGGGAGGGGCTTCTCCCTCAGCACTCACAGCGCCATTTTCTCCACAGCACAGCGCTGAGCGGAAGCTCCCCAGACTCTCCCCTGCTTATTCCACGGTGAAAGAGGGTTTTAAAGAAGGGAGTAGGGGCGGGGGGGGGGGGAAGTATTGTGTTTTTTCCTGGGTCATATAGCGTTGGGTGTTTGCTGGCATACTCTCTCTGTCTCTCCAAAGGGCCTTGTGGGGGAACTGTCTTCAGATAAGAGGATTCCCTGAGTGTGTGGTGTGTCGGTACGCATGTGTCGACATGTCTGAGGTAGAAGGCTTGCCTAGGGAGGAGGGGGAGCAAATGAATGTGGTGTCTCCGTCGACAACGCCGACACCTGACTGGATGGATATGTGAAATGTTTTAAGTGCTAATGTAAATTTATTGCACAAAAGATTAGACAAAGCTGAAGCTAGGGAACAGCCAGGGAGTCAACCCATGTCTGTCCCTATGTCGCAGGGACCTTCGGGGTCTCAAAAGCGCCCACTATCCCAAATAGTTGACACAGATCCCGACACCAGTGTCGACTACGATGATGCAAAGTTGCAGCCAAAAGTGGCAAAATGTATTCGATATATGATTATTGCAATAAAAGATGTTTTGCATATCACAGAGGAACCCCCTGTCCCTGACACGAGGGTACACATGTATAAGGGAAAGAAACCTGAGGTAACCTTTCCCTCCTCACATGAGTTGAACGAATTATGTGAAAAAGCTTGGGAATCTCCAGACAAAAAACTGCAGATTCCCAAAAGGATTCTAATGGCGTATCCTTTACGCCTACGGACAGGATACGGTGGGAATCCTCCCCTAGGGTAGACAAAGCATTGACACGCTTATCCAAAAAGGTAGCGCTGCCATACCAAGATACGGCTACCCTCAGGGATCCTGCTGACTGCAAGCAGGAGGTTACCTTGGAGTCCATTTACACACATTCTGGTACCTTACTCAGACTGGCAATTGCGTCGGCTTGGGTTTTTAGCGCTGTAGCAGCATGGACAGATACCTTATCAGTGGAAATTGAGACCCTAGATAAGGATACCATTTTATTGACCCTAGGGCATATAAAAGATGCTGTCTTATATATGAGAGATGCTCAAAGAGACATTAGTCTACTGGGTTCTAGAATCAACGCTATGTCGATTTCTGCTACATGAGTCCTATGGTCCCGGCAATGGACAGGTGATGCCGATTCAAAGAGGCATATGGAGGTTTTACCTTACAAGGGTGAGGAATTGTTTGGGGAAGGTCTCTCGGACCTGGTCTCCACAGCTACAGCTGGTAAATAAAATTTTTTGCCTTATATTCCCTCAGCCTAAAAAAGCGCCACATTATCAAATGCAGTCCTTTCGATCACAAAGAAACAAGAAAGTACGAGGCGCGTCCTTTCTTGCCAGAGGTAAGGGCAGAGTAAAAAAGCTGCACAACTCGGCTAGTTCCCAGGAACAGAAGTCCTCCCTGACCTCTACAAAATCCACCGCATGACGCTGGGGCTCCGCTAAAGGAGTCCGCCTCAGTGGGCGCACGTCTTCGAGTTTTCAGCCACATCTGGGTTCACTCACAGGTGGATCCCTGGGCAATGGAAATTGTTTCTCAGGGTTACAAGCTGGAATTCGAAGAGGTGCCTCCTCGCCAGTTTTTCAAATCGTCCCTACCAGCTTCTCCCCCAGAGAGGGAGATAGTGTTAAATGCAATTCACAAATTGTATCTTCAACAGGTGGTGGTCAAGGTTCCCCTGCATCAACAAGGGAAGGGATATTACTCAACCCTGTTTGTAGTCCCGAAACCGGACGGTTCGGTCAGACCCATTTTAAATTTAAAATCCATGAACCTATACTTGAAAAGGTTCAAGTTCAAGATGGAATCGCTAAGAGCGGTCATCGCCAGCCTGGAAGGGGGGGATTTTATGGTATCTCTGGACATAAAGGATGCATAACTTCATGTTCCCATTTATCCACCTCATCAGGCGTACCTGAGATTTGCGGTACAGGATTGTCATTACCAATTTCAGACGTTGTCGTTTGGGCTTTCCATGGCCCCGAGGATTTTCCCCAAGGTAATGGCGGAAATGATGGTGCTCCTGCGCAAGCAAGGTGTCACAATTATCCCGTACTTGGACGATCTCCTCATAAAAGCGAGATCAAGAGAGCAGTTGCTGAACAGCGTCTCACTTTCACCTTCACTTTCACTGAAGCAACACGGCTGGATTCTCAATATCCTGAAGTCGCAGTTGGTTCCTACGACTCGTCTAACCTTCTTGGGCATGATTCTGGATACAGACCAGAAAAGGGTTTATCTTCCGATAGAAAAAGCTCAGGAACTTATGACTCTGGTCAGGAACCTATTGAAGCCAAAACAGGTGTCAGTGCATCACTGCACTCGAGTCCTGGGAAAGATGGTGGTATCGTACAAAGCCATTCCCTTCGGCAGGTTCCATGCGAGGACTTTCCAATGGGACCTACTGGACAAGTGGTCCGGGTCACATCTACAAATTCATCAGTTGATCACCCTGTCCCCCAGAGCCAGGGTATCTCTCCTGTGGTGGCTGAAGAGTGCTCACCTTCTAGAAGGCCGCAGGTTCGGCATTCAGGACTGGATCCTGGTGACCACGGACGTGAGCCTCCGAGGGTGGGGAGCAGTCACAGAGGGAAGAAACTTCCAAGGTCTTTGGTCAAGTCAAGAGACTTGTCTTCACATCAACATCCTGGAACTGAGGGCTATATACAACGCCCTACGTCAAGCGGAGACCTTACTTCGCGACCAACCAGTTCTGATCAGACAACATCACCGCAGTGGCACATGTTAAACCACCAAGGCGGCACAAGGAGCAGAGTGGCAATGGCGGAAGCCACCAGGATTCTTCGCTGGGTGGAAATCATGTAAGCGCAATGTCAGCAGTGTTCATTCCGGGAGTGGACAACTGGGAAGCAGACTTCCTCAGCAGACGCGACCTGCATCCAGGAGAGTGGGGACTTCATCAGGAAGTTTTCGCACAGATTGCAAGTCAGTGGGGACTGCCCCAGATAGACATGATGGCATCCCGCCTCAACAAAAAGCTTTAGAGGTATTGCGCCAGGTCAAAAGACCCTCAGGCGGTAGCTGTAGACGCCCTAGTGACACCGTGGGTGTTCCAGTCGGTCTATGCGTTTCCTCCTCTTCCTCTCATACCCAAGGTGTTGAGAATAATAAGAAAAAGAGGAGTGAGAACAATTCTCATTGTTCCAGATTGGCCACGAAGGACCTGGTATCCGGATCTGCTGGAAATGCTCACAGAAGATCCGTGGCCTCTTCCTCTACGGCAGGACCTGTTGCAACAGGGGCCCTGTCTGTTCCAAGACTTACCGCGGCTGCGTTTGACGGCGTGGCGGTTGAACGCAGGATCCTAGCGGAAAAAGGCATTCCGGATGAGGTCATTCCTACGCTGATAAAGGCTAGGAAGGACATGACAGCTAAACATTATCACCGTATATGGCGAAAATATGTTTCTTGGTGTGAGGCCAGGAATGCTCCTACGGAAGAATTCCATCTGGGCCGTTTCCTTCACTTCCTACAGACTGGAGTGAATTTGGGCCTAAAATTAGGCTCCATTAAGGTTCAGATTTCAGCCTTATCCATTTTCTTTCAAAAAGAATTGGCTTCTCTCCCAGAAGTACAGACCTTTGTGAAGGGAGTGCTGCATATTCAGCCTCCTTTTTATACCTCCGGTGGCGCCTTGGGAGCTTAACGTGGTGTTGAGTTTCCTTAAGTCGCACTGGTTTGAACCACTTCAAACGGTGGAGTTAAAATATCTCACTTGGAAGGTGGTCATGTTATTAGCCTTCGCTTCGGCTAGGCGAGTGTCGGAATTGGCGGCTTTGTCTCATAAAAGCCCCTATCTGGTTTTCCATATGGATAGACCGGAATTGCGGACCCGTCCTCAATTTTTACCTAAGGTGGTGTCATCTTTTCATATGAACCAACCTATTGTGGTGCCTGTGGCTACGCGAGACTTGGAGGATTCCGAGTACCTTGATGTAGTCAGGGCTTTGAAAATTTACGTGGCCAGGATGGCTAGAGTCAGAAAAACAGAAGCACTGTTTCTCCTATATGCAGCCAACAAGGTTGGCGCCCCTGCTTCTAAGCAGACTATTGCTCGCTGGATCTGTAACACGATTCAGCAGGCGCATTCTACGGCTGGATTGCCGTTACCAAAATCGGTCAAGGCCCATTCCACTAGGAAGGTGTGCTCGTCTTGGGCGGCTGACCGAGGGGTCTCGGCATTACAACTATGCCGAGCTGCTACTTGGTCGGGTTCAAACACCTTTGCAAAGTTCTATAAGTTTGATACCCTGGCTGAGGAGGACCTCATGTTTGCTCAATCGGTTCTGCAGAGTCATCCGCACTCTCCCGCCCGTTTGGGAGCTTTGGTATAATCCCCATGATCCTTACGGAGTCCCCAGCATCCTCTAGGACGTAAGAGAAAATAAGATTTTAAACCTACCGGTAAATCTTTTTCTCGTAGTCCGTAGAGGATGCTGGGCGCCCGTCCCAAGTGCGGACTACTTCTGCAAGACTTGTATATAGTTTTGCTTATTTAAGGGTTCTGTTATAGTTTTCATCGGTTTTGGACTGATGCTACGTTATTTTCATACTGTTAACTGGTTAGTATATACACAAGTTATACGGTGTGATTGGTGTGGCTGGTATGAATCTTGCCCTTAGATTAACAAAAATCCTTTCCTCGTACTGTCCGTCTCCTCTGGGCACAGTTTCTCTAACTGAGGTCTGGAGGAGGGGCATAGAGTGAGGAGCCAGTGCACACCCATACCTAAAGTCTTTCTTTAAGTGCCCATGTCTCCTGCGGAGCCCGTCTATCCCCATGGTACTTACGGAGTCCCCAGCATCCTCTACGGACTACGAGAAAAAGATTTACCGGTAGGTTTAAAATCTTATTTTCTAAATTTCTCAATTAGTAAACTGTATTTTATATGTCATCCTTAGGTCGTCCTCCTCTTTAGAATGTATGCTCTCACGAGCAGGGCTCTCAACACTTGTGCTTATCCTTCTCTTACCTAAACCATCCTCGACGGCACCTAATCCCGTGGTTTTCTGCCACTCTTACACTTATGTCAGTGTTATTTACCCTGTACTTGTCCTATGTTATCTTCAACTGAAAGTCACTATTGTCCTGTTTTGATTTTTCATTTATGTACTCTGTACTTGGACGCTGCAGATTGCTTGTGGCACAAAATAAATAAAGGATAATAATAATTAGGTTCAGTTGTGTGGTGAGGAACAAGAATTGCTTCTGTTTGCTCACATATTTTATGATTGGCAGCGATATAATTAGCACTGGTTACATTGATCATATATAAATTTAATTGGGCCTGGACCGCCAACCCAAGGCACCCCTGCAAGTGCCCTTAGGCACTGAGTCAGGTTCCTTTTTCCTGTAGTAAAACAAATTTCCTGCAGGAAAGAGACAAACTTGTTTTTTCATCTTGTCTGCTCAGTGACTCTCAACCTCTCTCTCCACTTCCTTTCCTTTCACAGGACGTGACCTTCTAATTCACAGCATATAATTTCCATGTCTTTTGATGTACATGAGATTACGTTATTCGTCATCTTAATTGCACGTATATTAGTTTGAGTTAATGCTGTTTACACATGTATGACGTGATGTCAAAATGATCTTCCCAATGTGTAAATAACCTTAGGTATGATGTGACTCCCGTGTTCAGTGATTGTGCAGTAAAACAGTCATGAAAGCACAGATGCTGCCACTTGAGCTTTGGGCAATGAAGGTGTTCCAGCAGTTAGGACAGTACTTTATATGGAACAAAACTATGCAATTACATATTTTTTCTTAATAATGTTTGCAAAGTTGTATTCAAATTAAGAACAAGATCATTCCTTATTTCATTTCTTACATATTTAGGGTAAGAGGGAAAACAAACCGGTTTCTTAAAGTCTGTGAAACATTTTATTATTGGTCCTGTTTAATATTTGCTCCTCTAATGATGTACAGAAACCCTATGTCCACCAACTAACTCCGATATGATTGGATGGGAGGTAGATAATCGATAGTTACGCTGTCAACAGTATAATCTTGACTGCAGAGTGACAATGTGGTAGTAATGCTATTTAAAGCACTTTGTGTCGGCCTTATAACATTAAACATGTATCATGTTTAAAGTTATAATGATGATACTGTAAAAATGCTGTAGATCAGCATTACTTCTGCAGTCGACATTACACTGTTGACAGCGTAACAAAATATCAACTATCTACCTCTCAATCATATCTGAGCACGTTGGTTGACATTGGGAAGTAATTCCATAGGGCTTTTGTTCGACATTGGGTGTTACACGAAAGGAAATTTCTTTTAAAAAGCTGTGTGTCTGTTTTTAGCCTCCGCAGGCTCCAGAAACCATCTCCGTTGCCACCTCCCCTCTGAAGCTGGCAGTGCAAGAGCAGACGCTCACACCTCCTGGCAAGGTCATCACCCTTCTCTCCCGGAACCCAGACTGCCTGGGGACACAGTCTGCACACATCCACCCAAACTTCTCGTCAACGTGTAATACCTCAGGTGAAAGGGGGACTCGGGGACCATTAATTCAATTAGTTCTTCTCCTATTTCATTATTTTCCATGGACCTCAACGCCTGAGGCCGAGAGATGTGAATAAGAGTGTGAACTGGGCATGAGGAATTAGTGGAGCTTCCATGTCACCTTAATTTTTACTTTGAGCCTTTAATAATGAACCTTGTCGCTCAGCTGTGTTTTACTGGGCTGGCCCCCAGCCACATTATCCTTCCTGATAACTTGGTTCTTGGTTAGGTAATAGCTTGTCATTCTTTAGTAGTATTCTGAAGCTGGCTACAAAGAGTACATATTGTTAAATCTTTTCCCACCTGCAAGTAGAACAAAGACTTCCGGTCTTCAGTGGGTAGATTACTAAAGCTTCTAATTTACACAAGTGTTGGTGTTGCCCATAGCAACCAGTTAGATTCTGTCTTTCTTCTAGAATGCAATGGGGAAACAATAGCTGGAATCTGGTTGCTGTCGGCAAGACCACCACTTGTGTAATTTAGAAGCTTTAGTAAATCTTCCCCGCTGTACTCTTGCCGTGCCAGGAATGGGACCCGGACATCCCTTACGCTGCACATAGGAACTTGTGCTATTCTATTTGTTCTTCAACTCCTGTAGTTTTGGTTGGAATGTTTTAATTACTCCAATGAACTGATTGGTCTTTTTGGATGTAGGTTTAAGGAATCTATCTCGTCCACTTCTATTTGGCGGTCCCTTGGGATCCGTGTCTACCAGCAGCGATGGGGCAGTGTTTGCGGTTCCCAACATGCTCCCTCCGAACAGCCGCCACACAAAGGTTTCCTCAGCAAACAGCGAGCCTGAGGTCACAGGCCGTCAGCAGTTGGATGCTGTCAGTGTGAGTATAGGTCAGGTGTGATTATAAAGAGAAAAGCAGATAACATTTTACAGCAGAAAGAAAGATGAATTGCTTACTGATTTCAGGGAATGGCTGTATTTGGAGGCTCCAGTCTCCGCTTTATTAAATGATTCAAAACATTAGCACTCTTAACAGCTGTGTGTAGATGTCCTCAGGTAGAGTTCATGCTTTATTTTTATGGTCTGTAATGGACTTTTGTATGCCAGAATGGCTTATGTGTATCAGCTACTTCAAAAACCAACAGAGAAGTGTCCGGAAGTGAGATGATTGAGGCCCCACGGGCCCGTCCCTTCCCTCATCTTGTTATCTGGTTGTTATATCCTCCCTACAGCAAGCTCTACATGACAATAACCACCTCTCCTTTTTCCCATGCAGTCTGATTTCTTCTTGCCGAAGCAGAGAAGCAGACACCCTCGGAAGCCCTTAGTTGTCCAGGTGAGACTTCTTCAAAGTGGGTCAAATCAACTTGAGCTATGTTTTTATCAAATACAGCAAAACAAGAGCAAAAGCAAGTTTGATACAGCCATACATACTGCTATCTGCCTGTGTGAGCTGTGCTTTTCTGACGGTTCTAACATGCCCCTGCGAGCCCATCTGTATGATATCCATCTTCTGTGAGGCACAGCCAGGCATTACGTGTCTAAGTGGTTTGCCAGAATGGGCTTAGTAACTGAGATCTTCAGCCGGAGCTTTAAGTCTTATATTATTGGACCAGTTTGTACTTTCATCAAGATAACTGCCTCAAGTGTGACACAGCCCACAATACATGAGGTGCAGATAGTTCAGTAACTTTTATGTTTATCACATGCCCCCTAGACAGGAAGAAAGTTCTTTAAGCCTAAGTGGCTCACTAGGCTATGGTAACAAATTAATTCCGGCTTTTGAGCATTGAGAAATAAATATCTGAAATTGCATCCCTCTGCGTTTAGAACTGACCATTATTTCTGACTTCTCACTTCACAGAGGACACTTCTCCCTCGGCCGTCTGGCAGTTCCTTGCCACATGTCTGCTCCTTCTCTATCCTCTCCAACTCTGCAGTAACAGGTAATGTAGCAAGACAGAACAGCCCATCCGTTTTTCTGAGTTTCCACTATAGCAAACAAATTAAGGCAGTATTTCAGGTGACTGCAGGATCCTTGTCTAAACCTGAATGAGTGCTCTTCAATGTCAGAGTCTTCTATTGCCTGCCCTTTCCTTGGGAAGAGCTTTCAGACTGATTGTCCCTTAGATTGGGCAAAGACAGAACTGAGACATTTTGGTGACTTAGCTGGTGAAGTGGTCACTACATTTTGGCAAGGCTGTATACTGATTTGCTCAAGCATTGTGCCCGAAACGGTTCCTAATATAGAATCTCTTAAGTTACCTACTACCCCTCTGGCTAAATGCACCTAGGTGCATGGGTTCATCCGCTGAAGAGTTAGTGTAGGAGGTGGCTGGACGGGCTCCTTCCACTGCGACTTTGGGTTGCACGGCAACATGCACAAGCTCAAAAATTTCCAACATTAATAGTTTAAGCCAGGATTGTTTAACCAGGTCAATGGCTATGGAAGGATGGGGACTTGTATTTCCATTATTACAACGCTTCTCCCATTATCCTGGTATTCACCATCCACAGTTGCCATAAGTTATCCCATTACTGTTTAGCCTAAGTCTGTTATGACCTTGGAGAAGGGCTGCCACATGGTTTTTGTTAGCTTTATTTCCCCTGAAAAGTCTGCGGCTGACCCACGTTATGACAGGGGAGCCTGTATGCTTCTACTGTTCTCCCTGTTAGTGTAACCAGCCCAAGTTTGCATAGCCTGGGGCCGATTGTCACTTATGGGGGACCCAATGCTCCCTCTGTCCCCATGTATTAGCAGAAAACAGCCTAGGCTATAGTTCTGGCAGATATATGCTGCTGCACCTTCACGGTAAGCATAACTCTTAAAGCTCCTGCATTATATTGGTACATTCACAGTGCAGCAAAGTGTAGATTTAATGTCCAACACGCAATAGGACCCACGTTAAATTCCACTCGTATTTTTGGCTAGAAGAAGAAAAAGTTCTGGTGTTTCAATACTGATATTCTTAACAATTTAATGTCCAGATTTTCTTTCTTTTTTACAATACTACAAAATGTATGACTTATTCAGAAGAAGTATTATAGCTGTTTTCTTATTTCCTATTGAGCCGTTTATATTGTATGGGTTTTGTTTTTGTTTTTTTAATCCCGTCCAGATCTTCTGGTTTGACAACATAAAATGATGGTTGAATAACATTCTCCCTCCTCATTTCAGGGCGAGGCTCCTTCCGACCCATCCACTCCACCCTCCGTAAAGCTGCCTCTCAACCCATTGTCCCTAAAGGACTGCCTGCCACAACCACAAATTCTCTAGCCAGTGAGTATTAATACATGAGAGCATTGTGCAGAAGTACTCATAGCTGCCGGTCAGGCATTCACTGCCTTTGCTTTTGGGGTAGCTTGGTTATCTGTACAGTACGTAGTCATTGTTAGATGGTTGTAATTGTGCCTGGCTTATGGACAGAGGCTTAATTTATATAGAATAGTCTAAAGAGTCATGTGTATGCATACACGTGTACGATTTTCTGTGTGCTTAGCGATGGCCAGCCTGATTGGCTTGTTATTTCCCCTGCCATATACTATTTAATAAGTGTTTTTCGGCATCAAATTTCATAACTGCTTTTTAACTTTTCATCGGTTTGTCTTTGTTAACTCTTTAGGTGCTATTAACTTGGCGGCGAAGAGTGCAGGTATTATCCCAGGTGCTTCTTTGCCAGTTCTGGAGACGGACAGCCTGGTGGGGATTGGACCCTTGCCTTCAGAGGGGTTGACTGGTACTGTGACAGAGCCCAGGTTAGAGGGAACCAGTGAGGATCCCATGCCAGCAGTTACAGTCTGCCCTGAGGTGAGGACGTCCGCCTCTGCTTTTAACATACTTGTTTTTGTTTTTTGTTTTTTGCAATTCCAGCACTTATCTCTTTTTTTATACCCTTTTGCTGTGTTTGAATTACTTACTTACATATCCTCAATCTCCATTGTAGGTTCCTTTCATTGCGCTTTCCACAACTCCTGTGCAAGAGACACCCCAGCCATTGCAGGTACTGCTCTGCTCCAGTCTTTAGCATCTGTGAAGCTCGCCCGAGGGCATCTGCCCTAGTGATAAGCATCCCAACATGTTTATTCTATATAATTGTTGTGGATGAGTAATTTCATGTATGCCGTCGTTCTTCTGGCACCATAGTAACATCATGATTATATAACCAATAATTGTCCCAGTATATAAAATATATATTGTTCTTAGCCCCCAAGAAGTTCTCTGACCAATATATATAAGTGCAAAGCCATGAGTGCAGTGCTTTTGTTTCGAGTCTTTGAGCTCCAAGGTGACTACTATACATGTACAGTGAACGCTGCCAGCTATAAAGACACAACCGTTTCTTGACTGAAACAATTCTTAGAGGTTTCAGCTTTTAAGTTCATAATAAGCCACTGATATGTCTTTGTCCTGTTGAAGCTGTTTGTTCCATCCAAAATAGCACATATGCCTTAAAAATGGTACAACGTTTTGTTTGGGGATCTAAAAGGGAATGTCTACATTTACTTAGTTTAAAATATATTTCTGTGACGTCCTAGTGGATGCTGGGGACTCCGTAAGGACCATGGGGAATAGATGGGCTCCGCAGGAGACTGGGCACTCTAAAGAAAGATTTAGGACTATCTGGTGTGCACTGGCTCCTCCCCCTATGACCCTCCTCCAAGCCTCAGTTAGATTTCTGTGCCCGGCAGAGCTGGTTGCACACTAGGGGCTCTCCTGAGCTCCTAGGAAGAAAGTATAGTTTAAGTTTTTTATTTTACAGTGAGACCTGCTGGCAACAGGCTCACTGCAGCGAGGGACTAAGGGGAGAAGAAGCGAACCTACCTAACTGGTGGTAGCTTGGGCTTCTTAGGCTACTGGACACCATTAGCTCCAGAGGGATCGAACACAGGACCCGACCTTGTCGTCCGTTCCCGGAGCCGCGCCGCCGTCCCCCTTACAGAGCCAGAAGCAAGAAGGTCCGGAAAATCGGCGGCTGAAGACTTCTGTCTTCTCCAAGGCAGCGCACTGCAGCTGTGCGCAATTGCTCCTCATGCACACCACACACTGCGGTCACTGATGGGTGCAGGGCGCTGGGGGGGGGGCGCCCTGAGCAGCAATATTAACACCTTGGCTGGCGAATTAACACCATATATAGCCCCATATATAGGTGTAAATTAACCCCTGCCAGACGTTTTAAAATAGCGGGAGAAAGCCCATTTTCCCTCACAGCTCCGCTGGAAGGATCGCTCTCTGGCTCTCCCCTGCAGTCCTGCACTACAGAAAGGGTAAAAAAGAGAAGGGGGGGCACAATTTAGGCGCAGTATATAAATATATAGGCAGCTATAAGGGAAAACACTCTTTATAGGTGATATCCCTGTGATATATAGCGCCCTGGTGTGTGCTGGCATACTCTCCCTCTGTCTCCCCAAAGGGCTTTGTGTGGTCCTGTCCTCTGTCAGAGCATTCCCTGTGTGTGTGCTGTGTGTCGGTACTGCTGTGTCGACATGTATGATGAGGATAATGATGTGGAGGCGGAGCAAATGCCTGTGAATGTGATGTCACCCCCTGCGGGGTCGACACCTGTGTGGATGGACTTATGGAAGGAATTACGTGACAGTGTCAGCTCCTTGCATAAAAGGTTTGACGACATAGGACAGCCGGCTACTCAGCTTGTGCCTGTCCAAGCGTCTCAAATGTCATCAGGGGCTGTAAAATGCCCGCTACCTCAGATGACAGATACAGATGTCGACACGGATACCGACTCCAGTGTCGACGATGATGAGACGAGTGTACCCTCCAATAGATCCACCCGTTACATGATTGAGGCAATGAAAAATGTATTACACATTTCTGATACCCCAGGTACCACAAAAAAGGGTATTATGTTTGGTGAGAAAAAACTACCAGTAGTTTCTCTGACGTCCTAGTGGATGCTGGGGACTCCGTCAGGACCATGGGGATTAGCGGCTCCGCAGGAGACAGAGCACAAAAATAAAGCTTTAGGATCAGGTGGTGTGCACTGGCTCCTCCCCCTATGACCCTCCTCCAAGCCTCAGTTAGGTTTTTGTGCCCGTCCGAGCAGGGTGCAATCTAGGTGGCTCTCCTAAAGAGCTGCTTAGAAAAAGTTTTTAGGTTTTTTATTTTCAGTGAGTCCTGCTGGCAACAGGCTCACTGCATCGAGGGACTTAGGGGAGAGAAGTGAACTCACCTGCGTGCAGGATGGATTGGCTTCTTAGGCTACTGGACACCATTAGCTCCAGAGGGAGTCGGAACACAGGTCTCACCCTGGGGTTCGTCCCGGAGCCGCACCGCCGACCCCCCTTGCAGATGCCGAAGATGGAAGAGGTCCAGAAGCAGGCGGCAGAAGACTTTTCAGTCTTCCTGAGGTAGCGCACAGCACTGCAGCTGTGCGCCATTGTTGTCAGCACACTTCACACAGCGGTCACGGAGGGTGCAGGGCGCTGGGGGGGCGCCCTGGGCAGCAATGTATAATACCTTTTCTCTATCGTCCTAAGTGGATGCTGGGGTTCCTGAAAGGACCATGGGGAATAGCGGCTCCGCAGGAGACAGGGCACAAAAAAGTAAAGCTTTACTAGGTCAGGTGGTGTGCACTGGCTCCTCCCCCCATGACCCTCCTCCAGACTCCAGTTAGATTTTGTGCCCGAACGAGAAGGGTGCAATCTAGGTGGCTCTCCTAAAGAGCTGCTTAGAGAAAGTTTAGTTTAGGTTTTTTTCTTTACAGTGAGTCCTGCTGGCAACAGGATCACTGCAACGTGGGACTTAGGGGGAAAGTAGTAAACTCACCTGCATGCAGAGTGGATTTGCTGCTTGGCTACTGGACACCATTAGCTCCAGAGGGATCGAACACAGGCCCAGCCGTGGAGTCCGGTCCCGGAGCCGCGCCGCCGACCCCCTTGCAGATGCTGAAGCGTGAAGAGGTCCGGAAACCGGCGGCTGAAGACTCCTCAGTCTTCATAAGGTAGCGCACAGCACTGCAGCTGTGCGCCATTTTCCTCTCAGCACACTTCACTGGGCAGTCACTGAGGGTGCAGAGCGCTGGGGGGGGGCGCTCTGAGAGGCAAATATAAACCTTATACAAGGCTAAAAATACCTCACATATAGCCCATAGGGGCTATATGGAGATATTTAACCCCTGCCTGACTGGAAAAATAGCGGGAGAAGAACCCGCCGAAAAAGGGGCGGGGCCTATCTCCTCAGCACACGGCGCCATTTTCTGTCACAGCTCCGCTGGTCAGAACGGCTCCCAGGTCTCTCCCCTGCACTGCACTACAGAAACAGGGTAAAACAGAGAGGGGGGGCACATTAATGGCTATATATATATATATATTAAAGCAGCTATAAGGGAGCACTTAATATAAGGATATCCCTTGTATATATAGCGCTTTGTGGTGTGTGCTGGCAGACTCTCCCTCTGTCTCCCCAAAAGGGCTAGTGGGTCCTGTCTTCATTAGAGCATTCCCTGTGCGTTTGCGGTGTGTGTCGGTACGTGGTGTCGACATGTATGAGGACGATATTGGTGTGGAGGCGGAGCAATTGCCAAATATGCAGATGTCACCCCCCAGGGGGTCGACACCAGAATGGATGCCTTTATTTGTGGAATTACGTGATGGTTTATCTTCCCTTAAACAGTCAGTTGAGGACATGAGGCGGCCGGACAATCAATTAATGCCTGTCCAGGCGCCTCAAACACCGTCAGGGGCTGTAAAACGCCCTTTGCCTCAGTCGGTCGACACAGACCCAGACACGGGCACTGATTCCAGTGACGACGGTAGAAATTCAAACGTATTTTCCAGTAGGGCCACACGTTATATGATTTTGGCAATGAAGGAGACGTTACATTTAGCTGATACTACAGATACCGTAAAACAGGGTATTATGTATGGTGTGAAAAAACTACAAACAGTTTTTCCTGAATCAGAAGAATTAAATGACGTGTGTGATGAAGCGTGGGTTGCTCCTGATAAAAAGTTGATAATTTCAAAAAAGTTATTGGCATTATACCCTTTCCCGCCAGAGGTTAGGGCGCGCTGGGAAACACCCCCTAAGGTGGACAAGGCGCTCACACGCTTATCCAAACAAGTGGCGTTACCCTCTCCTGAGACGGCCGCACTTAAGGATCCATCAGATAGAAAGATGGAAGTTATTCAAAAGAATATATACACACATGCAGGTGTTATACTACGACCAGCTATAGCAACTGCCTGGATGTGCAGTGCTGGAGTAGTTTGGTCAGAATCCCTGATTGAAAATATTGATACCCTAGATAGGGACAATGTTTTACTGTCGTTAGAACAAATAAAGGATGCATTTATCTATATGCGTGATGCACAGAGGGATATTTGCACACTGGCATCTCGGGTGAGTGCTATGTCCATTTCAGCCAGAAGAGCCTTATGGACACGACAGTGGACAGGCGATGCGGATTCAAAACGTCACATGGAGGTTTTGCCGTATAAAGGGGAGGAGTTATTTGGAGTTGGTCTATCAGACTTGGTGGCCACGGCTACTGCCGGGAAATCCACTTTTTTACCTCAAGTCACTCCCCAACAGAGAAAGGCACCGACCTTTCAACCGCAGCCTTTTCGCTCCTACAAAAATAAGAGAGCAAAGGGCTTGTCGTACCTGCCACGAGGCAGAGGAAGAGGGAAGAGACACCAACAGGCAGCTCCTTCCCAGGAACAGAAGCCCTCCCCGGCTCCTGCAAAAACCTCAGCATGACGCTGGGGCCTCTCAAGCGGACTCGGGGACAGTGGGGGGCCGTCTCAAAAATTACAGCGCGCAGTGGGCTCACTCGCAGGTAGACCCCTGGATCCTGCAGATAATATCTCAGGGGTACAGGTTGGAATTAGAGACGGATCCTCCTCATCGTTTCCTGAAGTCTGCCTTACCAACCGTCTCTTCCGAAAGGGAGAGGGTGTTGGAAGCCATTCACAAGCTGTACGCTCAGCAGGTGATAGTCAAAGTACCCCTATTACAACAAGGAAAGGGGTATTATTCCACTCTATTTGTGGTACCGAAGCCGGATGGCTCGGTAAGGCCTATTCTAAATCTGAAGTCCTTGAACCTCTACATAAAAAAGTTCAAGTTCAAGATGGAGTCACTCAGAGCAGTGATAGCGAACCTGGAAGAAGGGGACTTTATGGTATCCTTGGACATCAAGGATGCGTATCTACACGTTCCGATTTACCCCGCACACCAGGGGTACCTCAGGTTCATTGTTCAAAACTGTCACTATCAGTTTCAGACGCTGCCGTTCGGATTGTCCACGGCGCCTCGGGTCTTTACCAAGGTAATGGCCGAGATGATGATTCTTCTTCGAAGAAAAGGCGTATTAGTTATCCCATACTTGGACGATCTCCTAATAAGGGCAAGGTCCAGAGAACAGCTGGAGACAGCTTTAGCACTATCTCAAGAGGTGCTAAGACAACACGGGTGGATTCTGAATATTCCAAAATCCCATTTAATCCCGACAACTCGTCTGCTGTTCCTAGGAATGATTCTGGACACGGTTCAGAAAAAGGTTTTCCTTCCAGAGGAAAAAGCCAAGGAGTTATCCGATCTGGTCAGGAACCTCCTAAAACCAGGAAAAGTGTCAGTACATCAATGCACAAGAGTCCTGGGAAAAATGGTGGCTTCTTACGAAGCAATTCCATTCGGCAGATTCCATGCAAGAATATTCCAAAGGGATCTGTTGGACAAATGGTCAGGGTCGCATCTGCAGATGCACCTGCAAATAACCCTGTCACCAAAGACAAGGGTGTCACTTCTGTGGTGGTTGCAGAAGGCTCACCTATTAGAAGGCCGCAGATTCGGCATTCAGGATTGGATCCTGGTGACCACGGACGCCAGCCTGAGAGGCTGGGGAGCAGTCACACAAGGAAGAAACTTCCAGGGAGTATGGACGAGTCTGGAAAAGTCTCTTCACATAAACATTCTGGAACTAAGAGCAATCTACAATGCTCTAAGCCAGGCGGAACTTCTCCTGCAAGGAAAGCCGGTGTTGATTCAGTCGGACAACATCACGGCGGTCGCCCATGTAAACAGGCAGGGCGGCACAAGAAGCAGGAGTGCAATGGCAGAAGCTGCCAAGATTCTTCGCTGGGCGGAGAATCACGTGATAGCACTGTCAGCAGTGTTCATCCCGGGCGTGGACAACTGGGAAGCAGACTTCCTCAGCAGACACGATCTTCATCCGGGAGAGTGGGGTCTACATCCAGAAGTCTTCAACATGTTAATAGACCGTTGGGAAAGACCAATTGTAGACATGATGGCGTCTCGCCTCAACAAGAAACTGGACAAATATTGCGCCAGGTCAAGAGATCCACAGGCAATAGCTGTGGACGCACTGGTAACTCCTTGGGTGTACCAGTCAGTGTATGTGTTTCCTCCTCTGCCGCTCATACCAAAGGTATTGAAGATCATACGGCAAAGAAGAGTAAGAACAATACTAGTGGTTCCGGATTGGCCGAGAAGGACTTGGTATCCGGAACTTCAAGAGATGCTCACGGACGAACCGTGGCCTCTACCTCTGAGAAGGGACCTGCTACAGCAGGGTCCCTGTCTTTTTCAAGACTTACCGCGGCTGCGTTTGACGGCATGGCGGTTGAACGCCAGATCCTAAAAGGGAAAGGCATTCCAGAAGAAGTCATTCCTACCTTGATTAAGGCACGGAAGGAAGTCACCGTGAAACATTATCACCGCATTTGGCGAAAATATGTAGCGTGGTGCGAGGATCGGAGGGTTCCGACGGAGGAATTCCAACTGGGTCGTTTCCTACATTTCCTGCAATCAGGATTATCTATGGGTCTCAAATTGGGATCCATTAAGGTTCAAATTTCGGCCCTGTCAATATTCTTCCAAAAAGAATTGGCCTCTGTCCCTGAGGTCCAGACTTTTGTCAAGGGAGTACTGCATATACAGCCTCCTGTGGTGCCTCCGGTGGCACCGTGGGATCTAAATGTAGTTTTAGATTTCCTCAAATCCCATTGGTTTGAACCATTGAAAAAGGTGGATTTTAAATATCTCACATTGAAAGTGACTATGTTACTAGCCCTGGCCTCTGCCAGGAGAGTATCTGAATTGGCGGCTTTATCTTATAAAAGTCCTTATCTAATCTTCCATTCGGATAGGGCAGAACTGCGGACTCGTCCGCATTTTCTCCCTAAAGTGGTATCAGCATTTCATCTGAACCAACCTATTGTGGTGCCTGCGGCCACTAGCGACTTGGAGGACTCCAAGTTGTTGGACGTTGTCAGAGCCTTAAAAATATACATTGCAAGGACGGCTGGAGTCAGAAAATCTGACTCGCTGTTTATATTGTATGCACCCAACAAGTTGGGCGCACCTGCTTCTAAGCAGTCGATTGCTCGTTGGATTTGTAACACAATTCAACTTGCACATTCTGTGGCAGGCCTGCCACAGCCTAAAACTGTAAAAGCCCACTCCACAAGGAAGGTGGGCTCATCTTGGGCGGCTGCCCGAGGGGTCTCGGCATTACAACTCTGCCGAGCAGCTACGTGGTCGGGGGAGAACACGTTTGTAAAATTTTACAAATTTGATACCCTGGCAAAGGAGGACCTGGAGTTCTCTCATTCGGTGCTGCAGAGTCATCCGCACTCTCCCGCCCGTTTGGGAGCTTTGGTATAATCCCCATGGTCCTTTCAGGAACCCCAGCATCCACTTAGGACGATAGAGAAAATAAGAATTTACTTACCGATAATTCTATTTCTCGGAGTCCGTAGTGGATGCTGGGCGCCCATCCCAAGTGCGGATTATCTGCAATACTTGTACATAGTTATTGTTAACTAATTCGGGTTATTGTTAAGGAGCCATCTTTAAGAGGCCCTTTCTGTTGTCATACTGTTAACTGGGTTTAGATCACAAGTTGTACGGTGTGATTGGTGTGGCTGGTATGAGTCTTACCCGGGATTCAAAATGCCTCCCTTATTGTGTATGCTCGTCCGGGCACAGTACCTAACTGGAGTCTGGAGGAGGGTCATGGGGGGAGGAGCCAGTGCACACCACCTGACCTAGTAAAGCTTTACTTTTTTGTGCCCTGTCTCCTGCGGAGCCGCTATTCCCCATGGTCCTTTCAGGAACCCCAGCATCCACTACGGACTCCGAGAAATAGAATTATCGGTAAGTAAATTCTTATTTTTATGGCTAAAAATACATCACATATAGCCCTTGAGGCTATATGGATGTATTTAACCCCTGCCAGATCTCACAAACTCCGGAGAAGAGCCCGCCGAAATAGGGGGCGGGGCTTATTCTCCTCAGCACACAGCGCCATTTTCCTGCTCAGCTCCGCTGTGAGGAAGGCTCCCAGGACTCTCCCCTGCACTGCACTACAGAAACAGGGTAAAACAGAGAGGGGGGGCACTTTTTTTGGCGATATTACTATATTTAAGCTGCTATAAGGATACAACACTTATATAGGGTTGTTCCCATATATATTATAGCGCTTGGGTGTGTGCTGGCAAACTCTCCCTCTGTCTCCCCAAAGGGCTAGTGGGGTCCTGTCTTCAATAGAGCATTCCCTGTGTGTCTGCTGTGTGTCGGTACGTGTGTGTCGACATGTATGAGGACGATGTTGGTGTGGAGGCAGAGCAATTGCCGGTAATGGTGATGTCACCCCCTAGGGAGTCGACACCGGAATGGATGGCTTTGTTTATGGAATTACGTGATAATGTCAGCACATTACAAAAATCAGTTGACGACATGAGACGGCCGTCAAACCAGTTAGTACCTGCCCAGGCGTCTCAGACACCTTCAGGGGCTGTAAAACGCCCTTTACCTCAGTCGGTCGATACAGACCCAGACACGGACACTGAATCTAGTGTCGACGGTGAAGAAACAAACGTATTTTCCAGTAGGGCCACACGTTATATGATCACGGCAATGAAGGAGGCTTTGCATATCTCTGATACTACAAGTACCACAAAAAGGGGTATTATGTGGGGGGTGAAAAAACTACCTGTAGTTTTTCCTGAATCAGAGGAATTGAATGATGTATGTGATGAAGCGTGGGTTAACCCAGATAGAAAAGGGCTAATTTCAAAAAAGTTATTGGCATTATACCCTTTCCCGCCAGAGGTTAGGGCGCGCTGGGAAACACCCCCTAAGGTGGATAAGGCGCTCACACGCTTATCAAAACAAGTGGCGTTACCGTCTCCTGATACGGCCGCCCTCAAGGATCCAGCTGACAGGAGGCTGGAAACTACCCTAAAAAGTATATACACACATACTGGTGTTATACTGCGACCAGCCATCGCCTCAGCCTGGATGTGCAGTGCTGGGGTGGTCTGGTCGGATTCCCTGACTGAAAATATTGATACCCTGGATAGGGACAGTATTTTACAGACTTTAGAGCAATTAAAGGATGCTTTTCTTTATATGCGAGATGCTCAGAGGGATATTTGCACTCTGGCATCGAGAGTAAGTGCGATGTCCATATCTGCCAGAAGAAGTTTATGGACACGACAGTGGTCAGGTGATGCGGATTCCAAACGGCATATGGAAGTATTGCCGTATAAAGGGGAGGAATTATTTGGCGTCGGTCTATCGGATCTGGTGGCCACGGCAACGGCCGGGAAATCCACCTTTTTACCTCAGACCCCCTCCCAACAGAAAAAGACACCGTCTTTTCAGCCGCAGTCCTTTCGGTCCTATAAGAACAAGCGGGCAAAAGGACAGTCATATCTGCCCCGAGGCAGAGGAAAGGGTAAGAGAGGGCAGCAAGCAGCTCCTTCCCAGGAACAGAAGCCCTCCGCGGGTTCTGCAAAGCCCTCAGCATGACGCTGGGGCTTTACAAGCGGACTCAGGAACGGTGGGGGGTCGACTCAAGAATTTCAGCGCGCAGTGGGCTTGCTCACAGGTGGACCCCTGGATCCTGCAGGTAGTATCTCAGGGTTACAGGTTGGAATTCGAGAAGTCTCCTCCTCGCCGGTTCGTAAAGTCTGCTTTGCCAACGTCTCCCTCAGACAGGGCGACGGTATTGGAAGCCATTCACAAGCTGTTTTCTCAGCAGGTGATAGTCAAGGTACCCCTCCTACAACAGGGAAAGGGGTATTACTCCACGCTATTTGTGGTACCGAAGCCGGACGGCTCGGTAAGACCTATTCTAAATCTGAAATCTTTGAACCTGTACATACAAAAATTCAGTTTCAAGATGGAATCACTCAGAGCAGTGATAGCGAATCTGGAAGAAGGGGACTTTATGGTGTCCCTGGACATAAAAGATGCTTACCTGCATGTCCCAATTTGCCCTTCACATCAAGGGTACCTCAGGTTCGTGGTGCAAAACTGTCATTATCAGTTTCAGACGCTGCCGTTTGGATTGTCCACGGCACCTCGGGTCTTTACCAAGGTAATGGCCGAAATGATGATTCTTCTGCGAAGAAGAGGCGTATTAATTATCCCTTTCTTGGACGATCTCCTGATAAGGGCAAGGTCCAGAGAACAGCTGGAGGACGGAGTAGCACTAACCCAAGTAGTGCTGCAACAACACGGGTGGATTCTGAATTTTCCAAAATCTCAGTTGACCCCGACAACACGTCTGCTGTTCCTGGGAATGATTCTGGACACGGTTCAGAAAAAAGGTGTTTCTTCCGGAGGAGAAAGCCAAGGAGTTATCCGAACTTGTCAGGAACCTCCTAAAACCAGGAAAAGTGTCTGTGCATCAATGCACAAGAGTCCAGGGAAAGATGGTGGCTTCTTACGAAGCAATCCCATTCGGCAGATTCCACGCACGAACTTTTCAGTGGGATCTGCTGGACAAATGGTCCGGATCGCATCTGCAGATGCATCAGCGGATAACCTTATCGCCACGGACAAGGGTGTCTCTTCTGTGGTGGTTGCAGAGTGCTCATCTGTTAGAAGGCCGCAGATTCGGCATACAGGACTGGGTCCTGGTGACCACGGATGCCAGTCTGAGAGGCTGGGGAGCGGTCACACAGGGAAGAAACTTCCAGGGGGTATGGTCAAGCCTGGAGATGTCTCTTCACATAAATATACTGGAGCTAAGAGCGATTTACAATGCTCTAAGTCTGGCAAAACCCCTGCTTCAGGGTCAGCCGGTGTTGATCCAGTCGGACAACATCACGGCAGTCGCCCACGTAAACAGACAGGGCGGCACAAGAAGCAGGACAGCAATGGCAGAAGCTGCAAGGATTCTTCGCTGGGCGGAAGATCATGTGATAGCACTGTCAGCAGTGTTCATTCCGGGAGTGGACAACTGGGAAGCAGACTTCCTCAGCAGACACGATCTACACCCGGGAGAGTGGGGACTTCATCCAGAAGTCTTCCACATGATTGTGAACCGTTGGGAAAAACCAAAGGTGGATATGATGGCGTCTCGCCTCAACAAAAAACTGGACAGGTATTGCGCCAGGTCAAGAGACCCTCAGGCAATAGCTGTGGACGCTCTGGTAACACCGTGGGTGTTCCAGTCAGTGTATGTGTTTCCTCCTCTGCCTCTCATACCCAAAGTACTGAGAATTATACGGCAAAGGGGAGTAAGAACGATACTCGTGGCTCCGGATTGGCCAAGAAGAACTTGGTACCCGGAACTTCAGGAGATGCTCACGGAAAATCCGTGGCCTCTACCTCTAAGGCGGGACCTGATTCAGCAGGGACCGTGTCTATTCCAAGACTTACCGCGGCTGCGTTTGACGGCGTGGCGGTTGAACGCCGAATTCTAAAGGAAAAAGGCATTCCGGAAGAGGCCATTCCTACACTGGTTAAAGCCAGGAAGGAGGTGACTGCACAACATTATCACCGCATTTGGAGAAAATATGTTGCGTGGTGTGAGGCCAGGAAGGTCCCCACGGAGGAATTTCAACTGAGTCGATTCCTGCATTTCCTACAAACAGGATTGTCTATGGGCCTCAAGTTGGGGTCCATTAAGGTTCAAATTTCGGCCCTGTCGATTTTCTTCCAGAAAGAATTGGCTTCAGTTCCTGAAGTCCAGACTTTTGTTAAAGGAGTACTACATATACAGCCCCCGGTGGTGCCCCCTGTGGCTCCGTGGGACCTTAATGTAGTTTTGGATTTTCTCAAATCCCATTGGTTTGAGCCACTCAAATCGGTGGATTTGAAATATCTTACGTGGAAAGTAACCATGCTACTGGCCCTGGCTTCAGCCAGGAGAGTATCAGAATTGGCGGCTTTATCGTATAAAAGCCCATATCTGATTTTCCATTCGGACATGGCAGAACTGCGGACGCGTCCTCATTTTCTGCCTAAGGTGGTGTCAGCGTTTCATCTGAACCAGCCTATTGTGGTGCCTGCGGCTACTAGCGATTTGGAGGATTCCAAGTTGCTGGACGTTGTCCGGGCATTGAGAATATATATATATTTCAAGGACGGCTGGAGTCAGAAAATCTGACTCGCTGTTTATACTATATGCACCCAACAAGCTGGGTGCTCCTGCTTCTAAGCAGACGATTGCTCGTTGGATTTGTAGCACAATTCAACTTGCACATTCTGTGGCATGCCTGCCACAGCCTAAATCTGTAAAGGCCCACTCCACAAGGAAGGTGGGCTCATCTTGGGCGGCTGCCCGAGGGGTCTCGGCATTACAACTTTGCCGAGCAGCTACGTGGTCAGGGGAGAACACGTTTGTAAAATTCTACAAATTTGATACCCTAGCTAAAGAGGACCTGGAGTTCTCTCATTCGGTGCTGCAGAGTCATCCGCACTCTCCCGCCCGTTTGGGAGCTTTGGTATAATCCCCATGGTCCTGACGGAGTCCCCAGCATCCACTAGGACGTCAGAGAAAATAAGATTTTACTTACCGATAAATCTATTTCTCGTAGTCCGTAGTGGATGCTGGGCGCCCATCCCAAGTGCGGATTGTCTGCAATACTTGTACATAGTTATTGTTACAAAAAAATCGGGTTGTTATTGTTGTGAGCCGTCTGTTCAGAGGCTCCTACGTTTGTCATACTGTTAACTGGGTTCAGATCACAAGTTGTACGGTGTGATTGGTGTGGCTGGTATGAGTCTTACCCGGGATTCAAAATCCTTCCTTATTGTGTACGCTCGTCCGGGCACAGTATCCTAACTGAGGCTTGGAGGAGGGTCATAGGGGGAGGAGCCAGTGCACACCACCTGATCCTAAAGCTTTATTTTTGTGCCCTGTCTCCTGCGGAGCCGCTAATCCCCATGGTCCTGACGGAGTCCCCAGCATCCACTACGGACTACGAGAAATAGATTTATCGGTAAGTAAAATCTTATTTTTTCCTGCATCTGAGGAATTAAATGAGGTGTGTGAGGAAGCGTGGACTTCCCCAGATAAGAAATTGATAATTTCTAAACGGTTAATGGCAGCGTACCCTTTCCCGCCAGAGGATAGGTCACGTTGGGAAACACCCCCTAGGGTAGATAAAGCGCTGACACGCTTATCAAAGAAGGTGGCACTACCGTCTACGGATACGGCCGCCCTAAAAGAACCTGCAGATAGACAGCAGGAAAATACCCCAAAAGCTATATATACACACACACTGGCATTATATTGAGACCCGCTATTGCATCGACTTGGATGTGCAGTGCTGCAGCTGCGTGGTCAGATTCCCTGTCAGAAAACATTGATACCATGGATAGGGACAATATTTTGCTGACGATTGAGCATATAAAAGACGCTGTCTTATACATGCGTGATGCACAGAGGGATATTTGCCGGCTGGCATCAAAAATAAGCGCTATGTCCATTGCCGCCAGAAGGGGGTTATGGACTAGGCAATGGTCAGGTGATGCCGACTCAAAGCGGCACATGGAAGTTTTACCCTATAAAGGGGTGGAACTTTTTGGGGAGGGCCTTTCAGACCTCGTTTCCACAGCTACTGCTGGGAAATCGACCTTTTTGCCACAGGCTACCCCACAGCAAAAGAAAGCACCGTATTATCAGGTACAGTCCTTTCGGCCCCAGAAAAATAAGAGGGCTAGAGGCTCATCCTTTCTGCCGAGGGGTAGAGGTAGGGGGAAAAAGCTGCAGCACACAGCTAGTTCCCAAGAGCAGAAGTCCTCCCCTGCGTCCGGTAAGTCCACAGCATGACGCTGGGGCTGCTCAGGCGGAAACGGGAACGGTGGGGGCTCGTCTCAGGAATTTCAGCGCACAGTGGGCTCTCTCACAGGTGGTTCCCTGGGTCCTTCAAGTAGTATCTCAGGCGTACAGGCTGAAATTCGAGACGTCCCCCCCCCCGCCGTTTCCTAAAATCTGCCCTACCGGCAACTCCCTCTGCCAGGGAGGCAGTGTTGGTGGCTATTCAGAAACTATATTCACAGCAAGTGATTGTCAAAGTACCCCTCCTTCAACTAGGACATGGTTACTATTCCACAATGTTTGTGGTACCGAAACCGGACGGTTCGGTGAGACCCATCTTAAATTTAAAATCCTTGAACACTTATCTCAGAAGATTCAAGTTCAAGATGGAATTGCTCAGGGCAGTTATTGCGAGCCTGGAGGATGGGATTACATGGTCTCCCTGGACATCAAGGATGCGTACCTGCATGTCCCCATTTACCCTCCGCACCAGGAGTACCTCAGATTTGTGGTACAGGACTGTCACTATCAGTTCCAGACGCTGCCGTTTGGGTTATCCACGGCACCAAGGGTCTTTACCAAGGTAATGGCCGAAATGATGATACTCCTTCGCAAGAAGGGAGTTTTAATTATCCCGTACTTGGACAATCTCCTGATAAAGGCGATGTCCAAAGAACAGTTGGTAGTGGGGGTAGCACTTTCTCGGGAAGTGCTACAACAGCACGGCTGGATTCTCAATATTCCAAAGTCACAGCTGGTCCCGACGACACGTCTTCTGTTCCTGGGAATGATTCTGGACACAGACCAGAAAAGAGTGTTTCTTCCAGTGGAAAAAGCCGAGGAGTTGTCATCTCTAGTCAGAGACATCCTAAAACCAGGAAAAGTGTCGGTACATCAATGCACACGAGTCCTGGGGAAAATGGTAGCTTCATACGAAGCAATTCCATTCGGAAGGTTCCACGCAAGGACGTTCCAGTGGGACCTGTTGGACAAATGGTCCGGGTCCCATCTCCAGATGCAACAGCGGATAACCCTATCGTCAAGAACCAGGGTGTCGCTGCTGTGGTGGCTGCAGAGGGCTCATCTACTAGAGGGCCGCAGATTCGGAATACAGGACTGGGTCCTGGTGACCACAGATGCCAGCCTTCGGGGCTGGGGTGCAGTCACAAAGGGAAGAAATTTCCTATGACTGTGGTCAGATCAGGAGATTTCTCTTCACATAAATATCCTGGAGCTAAGGGCCATTTACAATGCCCTAAGCCAGGCAAGGCCCCTGCTTCAGAACCAGCCGGTACTGATCCAGTCAGACAACATCACGGGGTCGCCCATGTAAACAGACAGGGCGGCACAAGAAGCAGGATGGCGATGGCAGAAGCCACAAGGATTCTCCGCTGGGCAGAGAATCATGTGTTAGCACTGACAGCAGTGTTCATTCCGGGAGTGGACAACTGGGAAGCAGACTTCCTCAGCAGGCACGACCTCCACCCGGGAGAATGGGGACTTCATCCAGAAGTCTTCCAAATGCTGGTAAACCGGTGGGAAAGACCACAGGTGGACATGATGGCGTCCCGCCTCAACAAAAAGTTGAAAAGATATTGCGCCAGGTCAAGAGACCCTCAGGCGATCGCTGTGGACGCTCTAGTGACACCGTGGGTGTACCAGTCGGTTTATGTGTTTCCTCCTCTACCTCTCATTCCCAAGGTACTGGGAATAATAAGAAGGCGAGGAGTGAAAACTATACTCGTGGTTCTGGATTGGCCAAGAAGAGCTTGGTACCTGGAACTTCAAGAGATGCTTGCAGAGGACCCTTGGCCTCTGCCACTCAGACAAGACCTGCTGCAGCAGGGACCCTGTCTGTTCCAAGACTTACCGTGGCTGCGTTTGACGGCATTGCGGTTGAACACCGGATCCTAAAGGAAAAGGGTATTCCGGAGGAAGTCATCCCTACCCTGATCAAAGCCAGGAAGGATGTCACCGTAAGACATTATCACCGCATTTGGCGGAAATATGTTGCTTGGTGTGAGGCCATGAAGGCCCCGACGGAGGAAATTCAACTGGGTCGATTCCTGCACTTCCTGCAAGCAGGGATGACGTTGGGCCTCAAATTGGGGTCCATCAAGGTCCAGATTTCGGCTCTGTCGATTTTCTTCCAGAAAGAACTGGCTTCATTGCCTGAAGTTCAGACTTTTGTCAAAGGAGTTCTGCATATTCAGCCTCCTTTTGTGCCCCCAGTGGCACCTTGGGATCTCAATGTGGTTTTGGAATTCCTGAAATCACATTGGTTCGAACCACTTAAGACTGTGGATTTAAAATATCTCACGTGGAAAGTGGTCATGCTGTTGGCCCTGGCTTCGGCCAGGCGGGTTTCAGAATTGTCGGCTTTGTCTTGTAAAAGCCCTTATCTGATTTTCCATATGGATAGGGCAGAATTGAGGACTCGTCCTCAGTTTCTTCCGAAGGTGGTCTCAGCTTTTCACTTGAACCAACCTATTGTGGTGCCTGCGGCTACTAGGGACTTGGAGGATTCCAAGTTGCTGGACGTAGTCAGGGCCCTGAAAATTTATGTTTCCAGGACGGCTGGAGTCAGAAAAACTGACTCGCTGTTTATCCTGTATGCACCCAACAAGCTGGGTGCTCCTGCTTCTAAGCAGTCTATTGCGCGCTGGATTTGTAGCACTATTCAGCTGGCGCATTCTGCGGTGGGATTACCGCAGCCTAAATCAATAAAAGCCCATTCCACAAGGAAGGTGGGCTCATCTTGGGCGGCTGCCCGAGGGGTCTCGCCTTTACAACTTTGCCGAGCAGCTACTTGGTCAGGGGCAAACACATTTGCAAAATTCTACAAATTTGATACCCTGGCTGAGGAGGACCTTGAGTTCTCTCATTCGGTGCTGCAGAGTCATCCGCACTCTCCCGCTCGTTTGGGAGCTTTGGTATAATCCCCATGGTCCTTTCGGAGTCCCCAGCATCCACTAGGACGTCAGAGAAAATAAGAATTTACTCACCGGTAATTCTATTTCTCGTAGTCCGTAGTGGATGTTGGTGCCCATCCCAAGTGCGTATTGTCTGCAATACTTGTACATAGTTATTGTTACAAAAATCGGGTTGTTATTGCGAGCCATCTATTCAGAGGCTCCATTGTTATCATACTGTTAACCGGGGTTCCTATCACGTGTTATATGGTGTGGCTGGTATGAGTCTTACCCGGGATTCAAAATCCTTCCTTATTGTGTCAGCTCTTCCGGGCACAGTTCCTAACTGAGGCTTGGAGGAGGGTCATAGGGGGAGGAGCCAGTGCACACCAGATAGTCCTAAATCTTTCTTTAGAGTGCCCAGTCTCCTGCAGAGCCCATCTATTCCCCATGGTCCTTACGGAGTCCCCAGTATCCACTACGGACTACGAGAAATAGAATTACCGGTGAGTAAATTTTTCTCTTACGTCCTAGAGGATGTTGGGGACTCAGTAAGGACCATGGGAATAGACGGGCTCCGCAGGAGACATGGGCACTAAAATGAACTTTAGATATGGGTGTGTATTGGCTCCTCCCTCTATGCCCCTCCTCCAGACCTCAGTTTGATACTGTGCCCAGAGGAGACTGGGTGCATTACAGGGAGCTCTCCTGAGTTTCCCTGAAAGAAAGTATTTTGTTAGGTTTTTTATTTTCAGGGAGCCTGCTGGCAACAGGCTCCCTGCATCGTGGGACTGAGGGGAGAGAAGCAGACCTAGTTAAATGCTAGGCTCTGCTTCTTAGGCTACTGGACACCATTAGGTCCAGAGGGAGTCTGAACGCAGGTCTCTCCTTGCAGTTCGTCCCGGAACCGCGCCGCCGTCCTCCTCGCAGAGCCGGAAGATAGAAGCCGGGTGAGTATATGAAGAAAGAAGACTTCCTAGGCGGCAGAAGACTTCGGATCTTCACTGAGGTAATGCGCAGCGGTAACGCTGGGCGCAGGGGGGGCACCCTGGGCAGCAATTAAACCTCTTCTCTGGCATATTGGCTTTGCTCTGTATATATGAGAGCCCCAGCCAGTTTTTCAAAACAATCGAGCGGGACCGAAGCCCGCCGCTGAGGGGGCGGGGCTTGATCCTCAGCACTCACCAGCTCTATTTTCTCCACAGCACACGCTGAGAAGCTGGCTCCCCCGGACTCTCCCCTGCTGAACACGATGACAGAGGGTTTGACGGGGGGGGGGGGGGGGGGGGGGGAACATAATTTGGCGCAGTGTTTTTTATATATATGTATATATATATATATTTGTAAAAAGCGCTATCTGGGTAATTTGTTTGCCTGGGGGTCATTGGCGCTGGGTGTGTGCTGGCATGCTTTCTCTCTGTCTCTCCAAAGGCCCTTGTGGGGGAGCTGTCTCCAGATAGAGAATTCCCTGAGTGTGTGGTATGTCGGTACGCGTGTGTCGGCTTGTCTGAAGCGGAAGGCTCTTCTAGGGAGGAGGTGGAGCAAATGAGTGTGGTGTCTCCGTCGGCAACGCCGACACCTGACTGGTTGGATATGTGGAATGTTTTAAATGCAAATGTGAATTTATTGCACAAAAGGTTGGACAAAGCTGAGTCCAGGGAAGGTACAGGGAGTTTAGCCCTGCCTTTCACTATGTCACAGGGACCTCCTGGGTCTCAAAAGCGGATACCGACACGGATTCTGATTTCAGTGTCGACTACGATGATGCAAAGTTGCAGCCAAAATTGGCTAAAAGTATTCATTATATGATTATTGCTATAAAAGAGATGTTGAATATCACGGATGAACCCTCTGTCCCTGACACGAGGGTCCACATGTTTAAAGAAAAGAAACCTGAGGTAACCTTTCCTCCATCTCATGAGCTGAACGAATTATTTGAAAAGGCTTGGGAATCTCCAGATAAAATAACTGCAGATTTCCAAAAGGATTCTTATGGCGTATCCTTTCCCGACTAAGGACAGGATACAGTGGGAATCCTCCCCAAGGGTAGACAAAGCGTTGACACGCTTATCCAAAAAGGTAGCGCTGCCATCTCAATATACGGCAACCCTCAAGGATCCTGCTGATCGCAGGCAGGAGACTACCTTGAAGTCTATTTACACACATACTGGTACCTTACTCAGACCGGCGATAGCGTCGGCTTGGGTTTGTAGCGCTGTAGCGGCGTGGACAGATACCTTATTTGCTGATATAGATTCGCTGGATAAGGAAACCATTTTATAGACCCTGGGTCATATTAAAGATGTTGTCCTATATATGAGAGATGCTCAGAGAGACATTGGCCTACTGGGTTCCAGGGCCAATGCTATTGCGATTTCGGCTAGGCGAGCCCTATGGACCCGACAATGGACGGGTGATGCCGACTCGAAGAGGCATATGGAGGTTTTCCCTTACAAGGGTGAGGAATTATTTGGGGGAGGTCTCGCGTACCTTTCCTTCGCATAAACCCAAGAGAGTGCGGGGATCTTCCTTTCTTGCCAGAAGTAAGGGCAAGGGGAAAAAGCTGCCAGCCACAGCTAGTTTCCAGGAGCAGATGTCCTCCCCGGCCTCTACCAAATCCACCGCATGACGCTGGGGCTCCGCTGAGGAAGTCCGCCCCAGTGGGGGCACGTCTTCGACTTTTCAGCCACATCTGGGTTCAATCACAGGTGGATCCCTGGGTAATAGAAATTGTTTCCCAGAGTTACAAGCTGGAATTCGAAGACGTGCCTCCTCGCCGGTTTTTCAAATCGGCCCTACCGGCTTCTCCCCAGAGAGGGAGATAGTGTTAAAAGGTATTCAAAAATGTTGTCTTCAACACGTGGTGGTCAAAGTCCCCTTGCTGCAGCAGGGGATGGGTTATTACTCAACCCTGTTTGTAGTCCCGAAACCGGACGGTTCGGTCAGGCCCATTTTGAATTTAAAATCCTTAAACCTATACTTAAAAAGGTTCAAGTTCAAGATGGAGTCGCTCAGAGCGGTCATCGCCAGCCTGGAAGGGGGGGATTATATGGTGTCCCTGGACATAAAGGATGCATACCTTCATGTCCCCATATATCCGCCTCATCAGGCGTTCCTGAGGTTTGCTGTACAGGATTGTCATTACCAATTTCAGACGTTGCCGTTTGGGCTTTCCATGGCCCTGAGGATTTTCACCACGGTAATGGCGGAAATGATGGTGCTCCTGCACAAGCAGGGTGTCACAATTATCCCGTACTTGGACGATCTCCTAATAAAAGCGAGATCGAGAGAACAGTTGCTGAACAGCGTATCACTCTCCCTGAGAGTGTTGCAACAGCACGAAGTCACAGTTGAGTCCAACGACTCGTTTGCCCTTCTTAGGCATGATTCTGGATACAGACCAGAAAAGGGTTTATCTTCGATGGAAAAGGCCCAAGAACTCATGTCTTTGGTCAGGGAACTATTGAAACCAACGAGGGTGTCGCTGCATCACTGCACTCAAGTTCTGGGAAAGATGGTGGCGACTTACGAGGCCATTCCATTCGGCAGGTTCCATGCGAGAACTTTTCAGTGGGACCTTCTGGACAAGTGGTCCGGGTCACATCTACAGATTCATCAGATTCACCATGTCCCCCAGGGCCAGGGTATCTCTCCTGTGGTGGCTGCAGAGTGCTCACCTTCTGGAGGGTCGCAGGTTCGGCATTCAGGACTGGGTTCTGGTAACCACGGACGCGAGCCTCCGAGGTTGGGGTGCAGTCACACAGGGAAGAAACTTCCAGGGTCTCTGGTCAAGCCAGGAGGCTTGTCTTTCACGTCAACGTACTGGAGTTGAGGGCCATATACAACGCCCTTCGACAAGCGGAAAATTTGCTTCGCGACCTACCGGTTTTGATCCAGTCAGACAACATCACCGCAGTGGCCCATGTAAACTGACAAGGCGGAACAAAGAGCAGAGTGGCTATGGCGGAAGCCACCAGGATTCTTCGCTGGGCGGAAAATCATGTAAGCGCCCTGACAGCAGTCTTCATTCCGGGTGTGGACAACTGGGAAGCAGATTTCCTCAGCAGACACGATCTACATCCAGGAGAGTGGGGACTTCATCAGGAAGTCTTCGCAGAGATTGCAAGTTGGTGGGGACTGCCTCAGATAGACATGATGGCGTCACGCCTCAACAGGAAACTACCGAAGTATTGCGCCAGGTCGAGGGACACTCAGGTAGTGGCGGTGGATGCCCTAGTGACACCATGGGTCTTTCAGTCGGTCTATGTGTTCCCTCCTCTTCTGCTCATCTCAAAGATATTCAGAATAATAAGACGAAGAGGAGTACAGGCAATTCTCATTGTTCCAGATTGGCCGCGAAGGGCCTGGTATCCGGATCTGCAGGAAATGCTCACAGAAGATACGTGGCCTCTTCCTCTCAGAGAGGACACCTGTTACAGCAGGGGCCCTGTCTGTTCCAAGACTTACGGCGGCTACGTTTGACGGCATGGCGGTTGAACGCCGGATCTTAGCTGAAAAGGGCATTCCGGATGAGGTCATTCCTACTCTGATAAAGGCTAGGAAAGATGTGACAGCGAAACATTATCACCGTATATGGAAAAAGTACGTATCTTGGTGTGAGTCCAGGAATGCTCCTCCGGAAGAATTCCATTTGGGCCGTTTCCTTCACTTCCTACAAACGGGAGTGAATTTGGGCCTAAAATTAGGCTCCATTAAGGTTCAGATTTCGGCCCTATCCATTTTCTTTCAGAAGGAATTGGCTTCTCTCCCAGAAGTCCAGACTTTTGTGAAGGGAGTGCTGCATATCCAGCCTCCTTTTGTACCTCCAGTGGCACCCTGGGACCTTAACGTGGTGTTGCGGTTACTTAAGTCTCACTGGTTTGAGCCACTTAAAACAGTGGAATTAAAATATCTCACTTGGAAAGTGGTCATGTTGTTGGCCTTGGCATCGGCAAGGCGAGTGTCCGAGTTGGCGGCTTTATCTCACTAAAGCCCCTATCTGATTTTCCATGTGGATAGAGCAGAGTTGCGGACTCATCTTCAATTTTTGCCTAAGGTGGTTTCTTCGTTTCATATGAACCAACCTATTGTGGTACCTGTGGCTACACGGGACTTGGAGGATTCCGAGTCCTTTGATGTGGTCAGGGCATTGAAAATGTATGTGGCGAGAACGGCCCGGGTTAGGAAAACAGAGGCACTGTTTGTTCTGTATGCAGCGGACAAGGTTGGCGCTCCTGAAAGTCAAGGGTGTTCAAAGGGAATACTCTTACTTGTCCTGATTGTGCCTGCCCTGGGCTGCCTCCTCCCACCTCACTGTCCCAGGGTCAGCTCCTGCTCTTCAGGAAAGAGCAAAGAAGCAACATTCATATATGGTCGAGTATTCCAGCATCGGATATTTAACCACCATGATAACCCCTTTAGAACGATGTCCTTGAAAGAAACCGCTATATGAGGATATCGACCGTCCCTCACGTGAGTGTTAGGTACGCCCCTCTCTCACAATAGCAGATACCATTTAGATCCTGGTCTTCAACCACCAATTGATAAAGAGCACGTCACATCTTGAAAAGATACCTTTATGGGCATGTCAACACCTGTCTTTTTGTAAGTCAGGTGTTTTTATATGAGAACACTGTCTCAATTTGTTGGTTTAAAAAGATCACCAATTCTCTGACGATTCACGTTGCCTAGTGAAGCCTACTAGACTATCGGCAAAAACCGCTATTGCCTCATTTTGTTTCACGCAACAATACTACACATAGTATACTTCTGTTTCATTTTCCTATTTTTTTAACACGGTTGAGCTCTCTATCAACAATTGAACATTGAACACCCTTGACTTTCCGTCCGGAGACGGCACAGCTAAGTATTTTTTTGAGCACTCTCATATTCACCATCACCGCTTGAGCGATAGCGCCATCTAGTCCACACCACCACAACTCTTTCTGTTCCACTTTTGGACTACCTGGGATAAGTCCACCGTTGGACCAAGAATGCAGCAATCTGTTTACTAGAAGCGCCATTAAGGATTTCACCCTCCCTTTTTCAAGGTTGGCGCTCCTGCTTCAAAGCAGACTATTGCTCACTGGATCTGTAACACAATTCAGCAGGCTCATTCTACGGCTGGATTGCCGTTACCAAATTCTGTAAAGGCCCATTCCACTTTGAAGGTGGGCTCTTCTTGGGCGGCTGCCCAAGGTGTCTCGGCTTTACAGCTGTGCCGAGCTGCTACTTGGTCGAGTTCAAACACCTTTGCGTAGTTCTACAAGTTTGATACCCTGGCTGATGAGGACCTCATGTTTGCTCAATCGGTGCTGCAGAGTCATCCGCACTCTCCCGCCCAGTCTGGAGCTTTGGTATAATCCCCATGGTCCTTACGGAGTCCCCAGCATCCTCTAGGACGTAAGAGAAAATAAGATTTTAAACCTACCGGTAAATCTTTTTCTCCTAGTCCGTAGAGGATGCTGGGCGCCCGTCCCAGTGCGGACTACATCTGCAAGACTTGTATATAGTTTTTGCTTATTTAAGGGCTATGTTACAGTTTTGATCAGTCTCGGACTGATGCTGTTTGGTTTCATGCTGTTAACTGGTTCGTATATTCCATGTTATACGGTGTGGATGGTGTGGGCTATTCTGAATCTTGCCCTTAGATTATCAAAAATTCTTTCCTCATACTGTCCGTCTGCTCTCGGCACAGTTTCTCTAACTGAGGTCTGGAGGAGGGGCATAGAGGGAAAAGCCAGTGCACACCCATATCTAAAGTTCGTTTTAGTGCCCATGTCTCCTGCGGAACCAGTCTATCCCCATGGTCCTTTACGGAGTCCCCAGCATCCTCTACGGACTAGGAGAAAAAGATTTACCGGTAGGTTTAAAATCTTATTATTTAGCCCATGAACTTATGATATGATTTCAAATAGGAAGCATTGTGTATAAAACTTCACTAAACTTTCTTTCAGCCATCATCCATCCTGTCCATGCCTCACATTACCCAGAATCCTCTTCAGAATGGTCCACCAGATCTTTCCAGCTGCACCGCGAGCAGCTCCTGCCTGTCTCCCCCCAATGTCTCTTCTCTGCTAGACATCTCCTTGCCAGGCCCCCCTGATGATGTCCTCTCACATGGGGAGACCGCAACACACATCAGCGATTCCATCATTGAAATAGCCATAAGCTCTGGACAGTTTGGTAAGTTCACCTGCTTATTGAGAGTAGGGGAAAGTACAGTATGATGAGAATAAATAAGGCTTCCTTATTAAAGCAGTTGTAATCTGTATTAGATTCCAAGGAGGAAATGTGCTGGATAGAAAGAAAGGACTCCTATTTCCTCCAACCCTACCCTATTCCACTGCTTCTCCTCTGTTCCACCTGTGTTCTTCTGCCATTGTTTACAAGGAGTTTTTTTTTTTTTAAATGAATTCATTCCACTTTTTGGTACTATTTCATGCACAGCTTTTTTCACCCTATCAATTGCTCCCATTGCAGGAAACCCTGATCTCAACCTCTTGTCAGGTTTGACCATGATTCAGTGAACTTTTGGCTACTTAGGGTATTGTGGACCTAATTTTAGTGTGGCAGGTAATCACTTCAGATACCAGTTCCTCAGATAAGGGATGTTCTAGTTAACTCACCACTCTCGGGGAACGTGGTGTTCATCTTCTGATTCTCGTCTTTAAACTTGTAGAGATCTATCTAACCTCAGGCATGTGGTAGTCCGTGCCACAGAAGTGAACTTAAATTACTAAAAGGATACCCTAGCATATTGCAAGCCATGAGAGTGGTACCACATTCCCTACGTTTTTTGGGACCTTGTGAAGATCTTGGGGACCACAGAATCTAACCTGTTGATGCACTGGCTAAATCACAAATTCTGTCCGGTCCCTTCTTTTGACAGGGCCTGACAGAATTTAGTTAATGTCATGGCTCCTGAATCCATAATTTTCAGTAGAAGGACCTTGCCAACTGTTCTGAGTATGATGGTGCAGGAGTATGGGGGACTACTACTTCCTATGTCTTAGGGTTTGACATTCTGCCTGGCTTGATGCGAGGGAAGGAGACTTCCTCCCTAAGGGAGTTATTTAATAAAACTCGGAGAGATTTAAAATTGTAAGAGATGAAGTACCAGCCAATACGCTTCTGCCTTACATTTAACAGACTGTATTGAAAAATCACAGCAGCTGATTGGTTGGTACTTTATCTCTCACAGTTTTATCTCTCCCCAAGCTTTGATAAATATCCCTTCAAGTGTCTTGTTGCTTTTCTTCCTTCCAAGAAAATAGGTTAGTTCTGGGTCGCACTTTCTTATCACCAGTTGATTTTGCTTCCGCATGTAAAAGTGTTTTTATAATATGCAGCCAATGTTTGGGTGCTATTTTGTTGTCGTTTGTCTGCGTGGGACCTGGAACTTGACCTAAAGTTCCTGCACCACACACAGTCTTTGAGCCCCTTTATTCTGTTCTGTTATGTTTCCTCGCCTGCAAGATTCCGCTTTTTCCTAACTGTTGTTTTAAGCAGTTTGGCTTTCTGAGCCACCGCCATCTCTTCTCATGCCTAGCCTTGCATGAAAATAAGATCACTATGCATATGCTTATTTTGTTCCAACCCAAGGCCGTAGCTATAGTAGATGCAGGGGGTGCTGCTGCTGCGGGGTACGGGCCACCTCCAGGGTCAGGCTTTACCACCTGCACCTAGTTACTCTGCTTCTTCTCTGCTTCTAAGTCCTCACTGATGTCCCAACACGGCCATGCCTTCTCCCAGCATCATTGATTGATTTACGGAGAGACAGAGCCTGCTGGGTTGGAGGAGGTGGTGATGAGGTATGTATGTGTAACAAACAGTCACACACACATATTGACTGTATGTGAAAAATACCAGGTAGGCGCTCTATGCAAATGATGCAACCAAGAAATAATTAAAAACACTGTTTATTACACACACAAAAAATAAAAACAATATAAACAGTTTTATATAGACCAAAACATATACTAATAGATGTTAACCTAAGGTATAAGATATCTCTGGTATATATAATATACACAATAAAATGAACAAAGGTATCACTGATAAAATCAGTTAAAAAGGAAAACGCTGATCTTTCTACATAGGAGACTCTCAAAAGATTTTGTCAGTCCCTAGTACTAAATTAGCAGCCCACAGTGTGAGTAAGGATAAATCCTCCAACTGATATGGTTCATACAAGTATGTGTACTAAACCAGAATGAACTTTATATGGTAATTGTCCATCCGCTTAGTTCCGTTGTAACAACAAAGTGAGTTTACATATGTATTAATTTGATGGTAGTTAGTACTCACTGCACCAGTATTGGTAGTCCTTGCGACATAAAGTTGATAATGCAGACCCGCTCCGGAGGCTGTGAGTGGCGCGGTCTGCTATGAGCTGTTCCCCGTCGTGCGTTGCAATGTGGATGCGCAAAGCTGCTGTCTCGTACTCCCAGCACGGGTAAGGTTTGTAACAGCAGCACAGTGTCTGGACTTAGCCGGAATGGGGAGGAACAGATGGTGCAGTCTCTCCACGATGTTAATTTCAAATTTACCGGCAATTGGTGGACCATCAACTATTGGAGGTAATATCTTCTTCTGTGGGCACTACAGGTATCAGCGATCCCTCTCTCTGTGCCCTCAACGTGTTTCTCTGCACACCGGGCGGCTTTTTCAAGAGGCAGAGTATATACTCTGCCTCTTCACCCGTGCAAAGGGTGATACGGAGCGGGTCTGCATGATCAACTTTGTGTCGCAAGGACTACCAATACTGGTGCAGTGAGTACTAACTACCATCAAATTAATAATTATGTAAACTCACTTTGTTACAACGTAACTAAGCGGATGGACAATTACCATGTAAAGTTCATTCTGGTTCAGGATACATACTTGTAGGAACCAAATCAGCTGGAGGATTTATCCTTACTCACACTGTGGGCTGCTAATTTAGTACTAGGGACTGACGAAGTCTTTTGAGAGTCTCCTATGTAGAAAGATCGGCGTTTTCCTTTTTAACTGATTTTATCAGTGATACCTTTGTTCATTTTATTGTGTATATTATATATACCAGAGATATCTTATACCTTAGGTTAACATCTATTAGAATATATTTTGGTCTATATAACTGTTTAGATTGTTTTTATTTTTTTGTGTGTGTGTAATAAACAGTGTTTTTAATTATTTCTTGGTTGCATCATTTGGATAGAGCGCCCACCTGGTATTTTTCACATTTGTCTCTCTGTTTGAGGAGGCTGGCTACCCCCTCTCCAGGTGGCTGCTAATCCTAAGGTGTATACCATCACAGATCTGCCCGGCCCCCATAGGTCTAGCTATGCCGCTGTTCCAACCTAAGGTTATCTGTGATTTTCTCTTCAACCAATAGCCATTGGAGCCGCCGTTGTGTTCTCACAATTACAAGGAAGCAGGCTTGTGCTCTTTAGATTGTGGGTAAAATGTATCAGACCTTCTAAAGAGGATAAGCAGAGCAGTTGCCCATAGCAATTAGCCTCTATCTATTATTTATCAAGTGCATTCTAAAGTGATAGTTAGAATCAGATTGCCTGCCATGGGTAACCTTTGTTCCTGTCCTCTTTTAAAAGGTTTGATACATCTCCTACTGTGTGGTGTGTCCGGACCTGGTTGTACAGGGCTCTGGCGTTCTGTCATTTGGATTCTATGTTTAGCATTTACAGTGGCGGGGGTAATGGTTCCTTTTGGGCTGAAGGTACACTTGACCAGGGTGGTCAGTCCTTCCTGGGAGGCACATCGTTGGGTTGAACCTGGTTTCAGTCTTCATGCCCATCCTCCCAATATATTTTTGGATTTTACAAGGTGAATGTTCACTTTTGAGGGGAAACTTCTCAAACCTTCTAAAGAGCACAGAGTCTCGCTGTCATCTAGTACATTCTATACAATGGTAGCTAAAATCTCATTGCTTGCTGTAGGCAGCACGTTTTCTTGTCTTTAGAAGGTTTGATAGGAAGAAAGATGCTCCAGGCGGCTGCTCATTCTTAGCCACACCTGCTGCTCCCATTGTGGGTGGCGTTAGGGCATCTCGCAGCCTGGTTCCCTCGACTACTTAAGGGGAAAAGGGGTATATTTTTATTTAACATTATATGTCTATAAGGGGGACACGGACCAAAATACCCATCTCAGGGCCTTTTGTAAACTAAATATAAAGAAAGTTTTAGGGAGGAGAAGAAAGAAGTGGTTTTATTTTTCAGTGCCCCCAGCCACCTCTGGTGAACATAATCACATGTAGCCTGGTAAAAGGGATTTAACTGGAAGTCCAAATATCCTCTTTGATCAGTGTAAAGGTATTGTAGCGGTATCTGGACTCTGGCTCAACACCACTTAGGTCAACACCCATTGGTCGACAATGAATAGGTCGACACTAGGAATAGGTCGACACAAACATTAGGTCGACATGCGTTTTTCACATTTTTTTTCTTTTTTTAATACTTTTTCATACGTTATGATTTACGGTTCCCGGTCACTTTACGAAGAAAACGACACAAAACCCCCCCATGAAAAACGACTGTCGACCTTTTTTTCATGTCGACTTAATGGCCGTATCGACCTATTTCTAGTGTCGACCTAGCCATTGTCGACCAATAGGTGTCGACCCATGAGTCCCATACTTGTTGTAGCTGGGTAACATAAAGGCACAATATAGTATATATCAGTCATAGAGATAAGTCACAGCAGCGACATAAACACAAACAGTCTGTTCCATAGAAATAATTGAGTCTAACTTTTATATTTTATGGACCTCCAAGGGGCAAGTGTGAAGGGAGTGATAATGGGAATTTGCACCATGTGCCTTTGTGCAATGGGAGGGGGACGGAGCTATGATGCTACAAATCACATCATGGAGGCTCCACCCAGTTCTCAAGAAGAGTTTGGATTTGAAGGGTCTGGGAGGCCTTCCAAACTTTTACTTGAAAGGAAAGGGCAGGGCTCGGACTGCACACCCTAGTTTTAAACATAAAAGATGCTACCATGCTGAGACTTGAGGCACCATGCAGGAAAAAGAGAAACGCAGGTGCACACCCTAAGCCAGGCATTCCCAACCGCGGTCCTCAAGGCACACCAACAGTGCAGGTTTTAGTGATATCCAGGCTTCAGCACAGATGGTTAAATCTAAATAACTGAGGTACTAATTAAGTCTCCTGTGTTCAAGCCTGGATATCACTAAAACCAGGACTGTTAGTGTGCCTTGAGGACCGTGGTTGGGAAACACTGCTCTAAGCACTACGAATACTGATAGTCAGAATATTGTTGATAAACTCTTACAATTACCATGAAGTATAAATTAAGTACTTAGCATGTTTGGGCAAAATTTTAGTCTCCCAGATGTACCCGGGAGAGTATTTAAATATGTTTCAAGTTCACCTCTCTCTCTCTCTCTCTCTATTTTGAGTTTCAACACATATATATAGATACCTCTGACTTGTGTGTCTTTATTTTTTCTTTTTACAGGAGAGACAGTACCCCTGTCACCAGCCAAACTTAATGACAACTCCAAGAGTCTTCCTTCTCCTACTAGTCCCCAGCAGAGCTGGATCGCCTCTCCCAGCCATGACCCCCAGTGGTATCCTAACGACTCTACGGACTCCTCACTCAGTAGCTTACTCTGTGAGTGCAGCCAGATACTCAGTTTGTGAGTTTAGTCTTTTGTAGTTATTAGGAGGATTTCTCTAATACACTGTCGTCCTGATCTTGTTCTCTCCAGCAAGCTTCATTTCTCCCGACAAGAATAAGAAGACCTTGCCGGCAGCCACAGGAAATGCCAGCGGTACCTCTCTGCTGGGCCCTAGCCTGCTGGATGGCAGCTCCAGAGATTCCTTTGTGTCCCGTTCCCTGTCGGATGTTGTTGAGGTTTGTACATGCAATCTCTAACTATGTTATCAGTACTGACCTTCAGCTTTGTGTTGTGCACTGGTGGCCCTCTGATGCTGATCCTCTGTTTTGCAGGTGGTAGACTCACATTTGGCTTGCCTGATGAACGAGAATAGTATTGATTACATATCTCGCTTCAACGACTTGGCCCAAGAACTTTCTGCCACGGACACCACAAAAAGGGAAACTCCATTTGATGCTGGAGCCCCTGGCAGCGGACAGCCCATACGAGATCTGTCTTAGTGTGCTCCTAAACTCGCCTCTGTCGGTCTACATGCTACAGCTGTATCGCACAGAAACGCCGGACGCTTTTTGTCCCACTAGCAGATGCTGCACTTTATGCGAAGTCTATAGGAACTTGTATGTTCACATATTAGAAACCAGTGGTATTGGATGTGAACGGTCCTGTCCAGGTCATTGGATAAAGCTACTTAGTGTTGCTTTTTATAAGGCAAATTTACAACTCATGGGATGTTGTCATACTGTGTGACAACTGTCTTTTGTCATCTGTGATGGCAGTTCCAGATGTACAGCAAGTGACTATATGTATAGAAAGTTCTCAGAACCATTGATTACCATAGTCCGTGTGTAGAATGGTAACCCGACTTCTGCAGTGATGCCACAGCCGCTGTGTACATAAGATCCTGGTTTATGCTGGAGCATCGCATCTCTGCCTGCTGAAGAACACAGGTCTTATACTTATAAAACGGATAACTCTACATAATGCATTACTCCGCAGAAGAAAATAAGCCATAATGATTTTGACTTTATCCATTGTTAGATGGGCTTTGTGCAAAATATGCAAATTCTTTCTGTATTGTGCGTTTTGGATTTCTTGTTTATTTCTAATGGAAGAAAAACAGTCAAACCTAACAAATGCAAGTTACATTACCGCCTCCTCCTCGCAGATGGAAATGCATGTCTAGCTCACACTGTTCAGTATACTAACTCTGTTAAAGAAAAAGAAAAGCAGTTTTGTTATCAGGAAACCCTATGGTAATTTTTCACAAGGGATTTGTGTGTTGCTGCAAAAAGATTGTGTGGGGGGTGTCAGGTTCAAAATGGCTGCCAACCAGTCCTCTGCAAACACTGAGGCTCAGCTTCTATTTCAGTGACTCAAAGTCAGAGGGTTATGACGATGTTGCTAAATAAAGATAAGAGAACTTGTTCATGCCTCTGCACTGTTTTGTAATGCAGTGACTTATAAGAAACCATGGTCATCCTTGTTGCAAGGCTTACTCCAGCTATTTTACCTGAAGAGAGGAGTATAGTACTGTATGGTTACATATTACTCCCCTTATAGCTTCCGATTTCTTTTATTGTATGCAAAGTGTCCTCTAGTTCTCAAGTGTCTAGTTTCCAGGCTTCTAAATAGAACATTGGACCACCTTTAGTAAAATGAGTGTTACTAGGATCTGTGTTTATCATGTCTGGGCCTTCGCACCTGCACTTCCCGGCCTTGAGCCCATCCACCAGCTTGAGTGCTCTGATTCACACTTTATTCACAAAGAATCACAGGACACAGCTTCTCTTAGTATTTGTTGTTGGGAATTCTGCTATTTTTTCTTTTCTTCATAATGCATTTGCCTGAAGCTTGTAGAAAGGGCTGCATATGTCACCCGTGCCATTCACTGAACACAAAAAGGAAAAAAAAGCAAAGTTTATTTTCAGTTTCATTTATATATATCTTTTTTATTTATTTTTATTTTTTATTTTGTTCTTTTGTATTCTTGAATCGCAATCCTGTTCGATTCTGTTTCTATTGAAACGCTACCTGCACACAATTATTTTTCATGGTAAAGTGTGTAAAAATACATTTGCTTTAAAGCTCATCCGGAAATATAAACACTGCTTCATGTGTTGGTACAATAAGTCAATATATATTTTGCTGGGTTGGAGATTTACCAAAGCGTGGATAAAGTTTCAACCAATCAGCTCCTAAATGTCATTTTTTAAACAAAGCCTGTAAATGACAGAAGCTGTTTGGTTGGTACTTAATCTCCAATGCTTGATACATCTCCCCCATGGTCACCACACTGTAGAAGTTTGGTAGGTCATACTGTCAAAATTCACACATTTTTATGTTCACAAAGGCCATATAGGCAGTAGCTAGAGGCCTACCTAGAAAGTCCCCAGCTACCCAAACGCCATGGCACAGACATAGCTAAGATTGGTTGAATAAGTTTTATACCCTTGCAACAGAGATGACTTGGTTTTACTGCTTATTGTACATTAGAATAGATCATTGGAAAGTGTATATGTTGCTTAAACACCTATGAGGCAGCCATTTTGTGGGCTGAAGTACTATGCATGGAAAATGCAAATAGATCTAAATAGAGCGTGAAACACTTCATGCCTCATTCATGACACAAACTCCTAGTGAATATTAGGAATATATAGAGAAAAGGGCAATCTATCAGGATGGTAACAAGTTTAAACAGGCTTTATACAAAATGGCTGCTTCCACTGTCTTATGTAACGGTATAACTTCAAGATGACATATTGCTTGGTATTCAGGGAGATTTCTGAAACTTGTATTGTTTTCTATTTAATAGAATCCTCTCTGGATGAAGGAAGAATTGCTGAAAGTTAAATAAAATCAAGAAAAAAATAAATTCAGATTTGCATTTGAATGTTCCAATATCTTTGTAATATAAATAACCTATATAAAAAGATCTGTATAGTATATGTATAAAAGTATCACAACCGTCTTCAACCTCTGGATGACAAGAACGGGTTTAATTATGTTTGTTTTGTACCATATTGTATATTTAAGTTATTTACTCTTTAAAGCCTTTTGCAATGCCAGGGACTGTCTTTCTTTTGGGGAGGGCTATTTAATAAAAGTGGTTGCAATTTAACTCGGCTGGTAGTTCACGCACAAAAAGGGTTAAAACATCCATTTTTAGGGCCGGGAGAAATTTTAGTATGACTTTGTAAAACCTGTTACTGTTTTCTTAACGTGCATAAATACATTCAAATACTTAGACTAAACCGTGTCTTTGTTATTGATTCTCTTGTTAATTGGTAGTTACAATTGCTTACGATGTGTACAATAAGTTTTCGGATGCACAAAAAGTATTTTATTTACAAAGTGAACAATTCATTTCAAAGTATTCCCCGGAGGAGTTTATGCAAAGTTGTATACGCTGCAGCTCGAACCACTTGGTGAAGCAGCCGGACCAGTCCAAATCACGTATGTCTTCTACATGCTGGATGAAGGTCTTCACTGCGGCTTCTGGTGACTCAAAACTAATCCCAACATGCATCTTGTGCTTAATTTGTGGTAACACAAAGTTGCAGGGGGTCAGGTCTGTACTGTACAGTAGATGACCAAGTTCCTGGATGCGTTAATCGTCCTGAAAATCAACCACTTTCCCGAACTTGTGGGCAGGTATATTGTCATGATGGAGAAGGGCACCACGAACGCATGTTCTTGGACTGCGCCTGGACATGGCATCCAGCACTTATAGCAGGCGTTGGTTGGCGTACAAGTCCTCAGTGACTGTTCTCCTACACAAGTGCTACAGTAACTAACTGACCAGCCTTGGCCACAAAATCAGCCCCATCTGCTTGAACATGCGCTTGTTTCGGAATTTCTGTGGCAATGCACCTTCAACTGGGGTCCACTGGGCCAGCTGCTGTTTGGTATCAGGGTTGAAACAGTAGACCCAAGATTCATCGTGACTGATGACCTGGCCAGGGTGCAGAAACTTTGCTAAGGTCACACTTCATATAGTTACCCTGTTGTTCAACTCAACTATGGCCCGCATGGCAGCATGTTGACCTCGATGGTGAATACAGCTCGGCCACAGCGCTCATCGTCCAGGGACCGTCTCCCATGCCTAAATTCTGCATACCACTCAAACACAGTGGTTCAGGACTGTGCCCATCAGAAGCTCTGTTGTAGTCGTAGATGATCATGGCTCTCCTCCCGATAAACACTCTGGAATTTCGGGCGGTGTTCAATGCGTTGACACTAGCCCTACCTCTGGTACAGAACAGGCCTGTTCAAGTACAGTCAGACAACGCCACCACGGTGACAGCACTAGAAGCCGCATGGCAATGATGGAAGTGTCAAAGATTCTTCATTGGGCGGAACGCCATCTGCCAGCAGTGTTCATTCCGGGAGTCCTCAACTGGGAAGCGGACTTCCTCATTCGTCAGGACGTTCACACCGGAGAGTGGAGTCTTCATCCAGAAGTCTTTCAACTCGTGGTGGACAAGTGGGGCATACCAGATGTAGACCTGATGGTGTCTCGACACAATCACAAGGTTACGGTCTTCGGAGCAAGGAAAAGGGATCCTCAAGCAGCGTTCGTGGACGCACTGGCAATTCCATGGAACTTTTGGCTGCCGTACATGTTCCCTCCGGTGTCACTTCTGCCCAGGGTGATAAGGAAGTTCAAGCAAGAAGGAGGAAAACTACTTCTAATTGCTCCAACGTGGCCCAGACGGCATTGGTTCCCAGACCTGCAGGTTCTCTCGACAGAGTGACCTCTTCTGCAGCACCCGGACCTCCTTGTTCAGGGCCCTTGTGCTATATCAGGATTTGGCCCAGCTGGCTTTGACGGCGTGGCTCTTAAAGCTTCCGTCTGAGTGCCAAGGGTTTTTCTGAGGCGGTCGTTCAAACTATGTTGAAGGCCCGTAAGCCAGCTTCTGCTCGGATTTACCATAGGGTCTGAAATTCTTACTTCGCCAGGGGGGGGGGGGGGGGGGGGACTAATAATTAAGACCTATACAAGTTCAGTACTGCCAAACTTTTGGCCTTCCTGCAACAGGGCCTGGACTTAGGTCTTCGTCAGGCCTCCCTCAAGGTGCATATTTCTGCCTTGTCGATTTGATTTCAGAGAAAAATTACGACTCTGCCTGATGTTCATACATTCACTCAGGGTGTGTTACGGATTCAACCTCCCTATGTCCCGCCTGTGGCTCCTTGGGATTTGTCGGTTGTTCTGGATGCCTTACAAGAGTCTCCGTTTGAACCCCTTGGCTTACTCTGAAGGTCTCGTTTCTGCTGGCTATTGTCTCTGCTAGACGTGTTTGAGACTTGGGTGCCTTTTCCTAGCGGTCACCTTTTCTGATTCTTCACCATGACCGGGCAGTTCTTAGAACTCGTCCTGGTTATCTACCTAAGGTGGTGTCATCGTTACACCTTAACCAATCCTCTGGATTCCCGCCGCATGTGTAATTATCAGCAAATAAATTTAATGTTCAAAATATACTTCTGTACATAATTATACGCAGGAGCGAGCGATCCCTTCCTAACTAACACCAAAATGTTACCTTCAAAATACCCAAAAGCTGGATACTAAACACCACCGTCCAACCTTTATCTGACCCTTCCTATCATGTAAAGAGGAATCTCTCTGTTCAGGAACAGTTTAAACTAAACATACTCGCTGTCATTGTCTAGAAGAATATTACCTACAAAATGCACTATATGAGTTTAATATGCTACGATCGAGTCGCACGCTACTAGCTCACAAACTCTGCCATATTTACACATCCCATGCGCACGAGACGCTGGAGCGTCCCTTACGCAACTTGCGTGTATGTGCACGCACAGGGGACTAGGTGAACGAGCAGCGCGCGCATGCACGTGGGGTTAATACAAGGCATACGCATCTTGATATTTTTCCGACTTTGACAGTCCACCCTTTGGCAGTCAACAATAACTGCCACTATCTAAATAGTCAAGCAGAAAAAATAAGACTTTACTTACCGATAATTCTATTTCTCGTAGTCCGTAGTGGATGCTGGGGACTCCGTAAGGACCATGGGGGATTAGCGGCTCCGCAGGAGACTGGGCACATCTAAAGAAAGCTTTAGGACTATCTGGTGTGCACTGGCTCCTCCCCCTATGACCCTCCTCCAAGCCTCAGTTAGGATACTGTGCCCGGACGAGCGTACACAATAAGGAAGGATCTTGAATCCCGGGTAAGACTCATACCAGCCACACCAATCACACCGTATAACTTGTGATCTGAACCCAGTTAACAGCATGATAACAGAGGAGCCTCTAGAAAAGATGGCTCACTACAGCAATAACCCGATTTTTTTGGTAACAATAACTATGTACCAGTATTGCAGACAATCCGCACTTGGGATGGGCGCCCAGCATCCACTACGGACTACGAGAAATAGAATTATCGGTAAGTAAATTCTTATTTTATCTAACGTCCTAAGTGGATGCTGGGGACTCCGTAAGGACCATGGGGATTATACCAAAGCTCCCAAACGGGCGGGAGAGTGCGGATGACTCTGCAGCACCAATTGAGAGAAACTCCAGGTCCTCCTCAGCCAGGGTATCAATTTTGTAGAATTTTACAAACGTATTTGCTCCTGACCAAGTAGCTGCTCGGCAAAGTTGTAAAGCCGAGACCCCTCGGGCAACCGCCCAAGATGAGCCCACCTTCCTTGTGGAGTGGGCATTTACAGATTTTTTGGCTGTGGCAGGCCTGCCACAGAATGTGCAAGCTGAATTGTACTACAAATCCAACGAGCAATAGTCTGCTTAGAAGCAGGAGCACCCAGCTTGTTGGATGCATACAGGATAAACAGCGAGTCCGTTTTCCTGACTCCAGCCGTCCTGGAAACATATATTTTCAGGGCCCTAACAACATCTAGCAACTTGGAGTCCTCCAAGTCCCTAGTAGCCGCAGGCACCACAATATGTTGGTTCAGGTGAAACGCTGAAACCACCTTAGGGAGAAACTGAGGACGAGTCCTCAATCCCCCCTGTCCGAATGGACAATCAGATAAGGGCTTTTACAGGATAAAGCCGCCAATTCTGACACGCGCCTGGCCCCGGCCAGGGCCAACAGCATGACCACTTTCCATGTGAAATATTTTAACTCCACAGATTTAAGTGGTTCAACCCAATGTGACTTTTGGAACCCAAAACTTACATTGAGATCCCAAAGTGCCACTGGAGGCACAAAAGGAGGCTGTATATGCAGTACCCCTTTTACAAACGTCTGAACTTCAGGGACTGAAGCTAGTTCTTTTTGGAAGAAAATTGACAGGGCCGAAATTTGAACCTTAATGGACCCCAATTTCAGGCCCATAGACACTCCTGTTTGCAGGAAATGTAGAAATCGACCCAGTTGAATTTCCTCCGTCGGGCCTTACTGGCCTCGCACCACGCAACATATTTTCGCCAAATGCGGTGATAATGTTTTGCGGTTACATCCTTCCTGGCTTTGATCAGGATAGGGATGACTTCATCCGGAATGCCTATTTTCCTTCAGGATCCGGCGTTCAACCGCCATGCCGTCAAACGCAGCCGCGGTAAGTCTTGGAACAGACAGGGTCCATGCTGGAGCAGGTCCCTTCTTAGAGGTAGAGGCCCCGGATCCTCCGTGAGCATCTCTTGAAGTTCCGGTTACCAATTCCTTCTTGGCCAATCCGGAGCCACGAATATAGTGCTTACTCCTCTCCATCTTATCAATCTCAGTACCTTGGGTATGAGAGGCAGAGGAGGGAATACATACACTGACTGGTACACCCACGGTGTCACCAGAGCGTCTACAGCTATTGCCTGAGAGTCCCTTGACCTGGCGCAATACCTGTCGAGTTTTTCCCAACGGTTTATAATCATGTGGAAGACTTCTGGGTGAAGTCCCCACTCTCCCGGGTGGAGGTCGTGCTGAGGAAGTCTGCTTCCCAGTTGTCCACTCCCGGAATGAATACTGCTGACAGTGCTATCACATGGTTTTCCGCCCAGCGAAGAATCCTTGCAGCTTCTGCCATTGCCCTCCTGCTTCTTGTGCCACCCTGTTTGTTTACGTGGGTGACTGCCGTGATGTTGTCCGACTGGATCAACACCGGCTGACCTTGAAGCAGAGGTCTTGCTAAGCTTAGAGCATTGTAAATGGCCCTTAGCTTCAGGATATTTATGTGAAGTGATGTCTCCAGGCTAGACTATAAGCCCTGGATATTCCTTCCCTGTGTGACTGCTCCCCAGCCTCGCAGGCTGGCATCCGTGGTCACCAGGACCCAGTCCTGAATGCCGAATCTGCGGCCCTCTAGAAGATGAGCACTCTGCAACCACCACAGGAGGGACACCCTTGTCCTTGTGACAGGGTTATCCGCTGATGCATCTGAAGATGCGACCCGGACCATTTGTCCAGCAGGTCCCACTGGAAAGTTCTTGCGTGGAATCTGCCGAATGGGATTGCTTTGTAGGAAGCCACCATTATACCCAGAACCCTTGTGCATTGATGCACTGAGACTTGGCTCGGTTTTAGGAGGTTCCTGACTAGCTCGGATAACTCCCTGGCTTTCTTCTCCGGGAGAAACACCTTTTTCTGGACTGTGTCCAGGATCATCCCTAGGAACAGAAGACAAGTCGTCGGAACCAGCTGCGATTTTGGAATATTGAGAATCTAATCGTGCTGCCGCAACACTACCTGAGATAGTGCTACACCGACCTCCAACTGTTCCCTGGATCTTACCCTTATCAGGGAATCGTCCAAGTAAGGGATAACTAACATTCCCTTCCTTCGAAGGAATATCATAATTTCGGCCATTACCTTGGTAAAGACCCGGGGTGCCGTGGACCATCCATACGGCAGCGTCTGAACTGATAGTGACAGTTCTGTACCATAAACCTGAGGTACCCTTGATGAGAAGGGTAAATTTTTTACATGAAGGTAAGCATCCTTGATGTCCCGAGACATCATGTAGTCCCCTTCTTCCAGGTTCGCAATCACTGCTCTGAGTGACTCAATCTTGAATTTGAACCTCTGTATGTAAGTGTTCAAAGATTTTAGATTTATAATCGGTCTCACCAAGCCGTCCGGCTTTGGTACCACAACAGTGTGGAATAATACCCCGTTCCCTGTTGCAGGAGGGGTACCTTGATTATCACCTGCTGGAATACAGCTTGTGAATGGCTTCCAAAACTATCTCCCTGTCAGAAGGAGACATCGGTAAAGCCGACTTTAGGAAACGGCGAGGGGGAGACGTCTCGAATTCTAATTTGTACCCCTGAGTATCACCTGAAGGATCCAGGGGTCTACTTGCGAGTGAGCCCACTGCGCGCTGAAATTCATTGAGACGGGCCCCCCACCGTGCCTGATTCTGCTTGTAAAGCCCCAGCGTCGTACTGAGGGCTTGGCAGAGGCGGGAGAGGGTTTCTGTTCCTGGGAACTGGCTGATTTCTGCAGCCTTTTTCCTCTCCCTCTGTCACGGGGCAGAAAAGAGGAACCTTTTGCCCGCTTGTCCACGAAAAGACTGCGCCTGATAATACGGCGTCTTCTCATGTTGAGAGGCGACCTGGGGTACAAACGTGGATTTCCCAGCTGTTGCCGTGGCCACCAGGTCTGAAAGACCGACCCCAAATAACTCCTCCCCTTAATAAGGCAATACTTCCAAATGCCGTTTGGAATACGCATCACCTGACCACTGACGTGTCCATAACCCTCTACTGGTAGAAATGGACAACGCACTTAGACTTGATGCCAGTCGGCAAATATTCCGCTGTGCATCACGCATATATAGAATTGCATCTTTTAAATGCTCTATAGGCAATAATATACTGTCCCTATCTAGGGTATCAATATTTTCAGTCAGGGAATCCGACCACGCCAACCCAGCACTGCACATCCAGGCTGAGGCGATTTCTGGTCGCAGTATAACACCAGTATGTGTGTAATACATTTTAGGATATCCTCTTGCTTTCTATCAGCAGGATCCTTAAGGGCGGCCATCTCAGGAGAGGGTAGAGCCCTTGTTCTTACCAGCGTGTGAGCGCTTTATCCACCCTAGGGGGTGTTTCCCAACGCACCCTAACCTCTGGCGGGAAAGGATATAATGCCAATAACATTTTAATCAGTTGTTATCGGGGGAAACCCACGCATCATCACACACCTCATTTAATTTCTCAGATTTCGGAAAACTACAGGTAGTTTTTCCTCACCGAACATAATACCCCTTCTTGGTGGTACTCGTATTATCCGAAATGTGTAAACACTTTTCATTGCCTCAATCATGTAACGTGTGGCCCTACTGGAAGTCACATTTGTCTCTTCACCATCGACACTGGAGTCATGTCTGTGTCTATATCTGCCCTCTGAGGTAACGGGCACTTTAGAGCCCCTGACGGCCTATGAGACGTCTGGACAGGCACAAGCTGAGTAGCCGGCTGTCTCATGTCAACCACTGTCTTTATACAGAGCTAACATTGTCATGTAATGCCTTTCAACAGTTCATCCACTCAGGTGTCGACTCCCTAGGGGGTGACATCACTATTACAGGCAATCTGCTCCGTCTCCACATAATTTTTCTCCTCATAAATGTCGACACAAACGTACCGACACACAGCACACACACAGGGAATGCTCTGATAGAGGACAGGACCCCACTAGCCCTTTGGGGAGACAGAGGGAGAGTATGCCAGCACACACCAGAGCGCTATATATATATATATATATATATATATATATATATATATATACAGGGATAACCTTATATAAGTGTTTTTCCCCTTATAGCTGCTGTATTGTTTATACTGCGCCTAATTAGTGCCCCCCTCTCTTTTTTTTTTTAACCCTTTCTGTAGTGTAGTGACTGCAGGGGAGAGTCAGGGAGCTTCCCTCCAACGGAGCTGTGAGGGAAAATGGCGCCAGTGTGCTGAGGAGATAGGCTCCGCCCCCTTACCGGCGGCCTTATCTCCCGTTTTTCTGTGTATTTTTGGCATGGGTAAATGCATCCATATAGCCTAGGAGCTATATGTGATGCATCTTTTGCCATCTAAGGTATTTTTATTGCGTCTCAGGGCGCCCCCACCCAGCGCCCTGCACCCTCAGTGACCGGAGTGTGAAGTGTGCTGAGAGCAATGGCGCACAGCTGCGGTGCTGTGCGCTACCTTATTGAAGACAGGACGTCTTCTGCCGCCGATTTTCCGGATCTCTTCAGGCTTCTGGCTCTGTAAGGGGGCCGGCGGTGCGGCTCTGGGACCCATCCAGGCTGGGCCTGTGATCGTCCCTCTGGAGCTAATGTCCAGTAGCCTAAGAAGCCCAATCCACTCTGCACGCAGGTGAGTTCGCTTCTTCTCCCTTAGTCCCTCGATGCAGTGAGCCTGTTGCCAGCAGGACTCACTGAAAATAAAAAACCTAAAACTAACTTTTCACTAAGCAGCTCAGGAGAGCCACCTAGTGTGCACCCTTCTCGTTCGGGCACAGAAATCTAACTGAGGCTTGGAGGAGGGTCAAAGGGGGAGGAGCCAGTGCACACCAGATAGTCCTAAAGCTTTCTTTAGATGTGCCCAGTCTCCTGCGGAGCCGCTAATCCCCCATGGTCCTTACGGAGTCCCCAGCATCCACTTAGGACGTTAGAGAAATATACAATTCACTGAAATACCTATAAATGATTGGGTAGAGGGAGGAGAGGAGAAGGTGGGAGATGTATGACCTAGTGGGATAGTAAAAGCATGTATGTATGAAATCCATGTCTGAAGGGCATGTATCATCGTGCCGTTCATGTTTTAAATAAGCTTCGATAGCTTCGGTATTGCGAAGTATACATTGAATCCTTCTTATCCCGTATTAAGGGTCTGTGGATGGGCTGACAAACTCTACCGAGCTCTTTCCGGCTCTTGGTTCCAACAAATTGGGGAGCACATTTAGTTGATGATACATGGGGGGGGGGGGGATATGTGGATGCTAATATGTGAAAGTCACCTGTCGACTATGTGTGGTACTACCTGGAGGTTGTAGAGATGAAGATAAGAAACGTGTTATAAATGCAGTTCTGTGGTTATGAGTGTGATTGTCCTTAGGTGTCTATCGAAGTCTTGTCCGGATTACTGTATCTTTGCTGTAAGTGGTAAGCAAAGTTTCTCTGACGTCCTAGTGGATGCTGGGTACTCCGTAAGGACCATGGGGGTATAGACAGGCTCCGCAGGAGACTGGGCACTCTTAAAAGAAAGATTAGGTGCTATATCTGGTGTGCACTGGCTCCTCCCTCTATGCCACTCCTCCAGACCTCAGTTAGTGTGTGTGCCCGGCCAGAGCTGGATGCACACTAGGGGCTCTCCTGAGCTTCTAGAAAAAGAAAGTATTTGTTAGGTTTTTTATTTTCAGTGAGATCTGCTGGCAACAGACTCACTGCTTCGTGGGACAGAGGGGAGAGAAGCGAACCTACCTGCTTGCAGCTAGCTTGGGCTTCTAAGGCTACTGGACACCATTAGCTCCAGAGGGATCGAACACAAGCCCAGCCTCGGTCGTCCGGTCCCGGAGCTGCGTCGCCGACCCCCTCGCAGAGCCAGAAGAACGAAGAGAAGTGGAAAAATCGGCGGCTGAAGACTTCTGTCTTCATTAAGGTAGCGCACAGCACTGCAGCTGTGCGCCATTGCTCCCTCTGCACACCACACACTGCGGTCACTGATGGGTGCAGGACGCTGGGGGGGGGGGGCGCCCTGGGCAGCAATTAGAGTACCTTTACATGGCTAAGAGCACATAATACAGCTATAATACTGTATATGTGCATAATCCCCCACCATAATCTATATAAAAAAAGCGGGAGAAGTCAGCCGAAAAAGTGGCGAGGCTATCTTCCTCAGCACACCGGCGCCATTTTCTCTTCACAGCTCCGCTGGAAGGACGCTCCCCAGGCTCTCCCCTGCAGTGTATACTACAACAAGGGTAAAAAAGAAAGGGGGGGGGGCACATAAATTTTGGCGCAGATTGTGTTTATAGCAGCTATTGGTAAAAATCACTCAGTATAGTGTGCATCCCTGTGATATATAGCGCTGTGGTGTGTGCTGGCATACTCTCTCTCTGTCTCCCCTAAGGACTTAGTGGGGTCCTGTCCTCATAGCATTCCCTGTGTGTGGTGTGTTGGTAAGGCTGTGTCGACATGTTTGATGAGGAGGCTTATGTGGAGGCGGAGCAGGTGGCGATAAGTGTGATGTCACCCCCTGCGGGGCCGACACCAGAGTGGGTGGACATGTGGAAGGTATTGCACGACAGTGTCAGCTCCTTGCATAAAAGGTTTGATGACATAACAGCTGTGGGACAGCCGGCTTCTCAGCCAGTGCCTGCCCAGGCGTCTCAAAGGCCATCAGGGGCTCAAAAACGCCCGCTACCTCAGATGGCAGACACAGATGTCGACACGGAGTCCGACTCCAGTGTCGACGAGGACGAGACTAATGTACATTCCACAAGGGCCATCCGATGCATGATTACGGCAATGAAAGATGTGTTGCACATTTCTAACATTAACCCAGGTACCACTAAAAAGGGTATTATGTTTGGGGAGAAAAAGCAACCGGTGATTTTTCCCCCATCTGATGAGTTGAATGTAGTGTGTGAAGAAGCGTGGGCTTCCCCCGATAAGAAACTAGTGATTTCTAAAAAAATTACTGATGGCGTACCCTTTCCCGCCAGAGGACAGGTTACGGTGGGAGACATCCCCTAAGGTGGATAAGGCGCTCACACGCTTGTCAAGCGTGGCACTGCCGTCTCAGGATACGGCCGCCTTAAAGGAGCCTGCGGATAGGAAGCTATCCTGAAGTCTGTATATACACTCAGGTACTATATTGAGACCTGCAATTGCGTCCGCTTGGATGTGTAGTGCTGCCGCAGCTTGGTCTGATACCCTGTCAGATAATATTGATACCCTCGACAGGGATACGATTTTGCTAACCATAGAGCATATTAAAGACATCGTCTTATATATGAGAGATGCACAGAGGGATATTTGCCGGCTGGCATCTAGAATTAATGCAATGTCCATTTCTGCCAGGAGAGTATTATGGACTCTGCAGTGGACAGGTGATGCTGATTCTAAAAGGCACATGGAGGTTTTGCCTTACAAAGGTGAGGAATTGTTTGGGGATGGTCTCTCTGACCTCGTATCTACAGCAACAGCTGGGAAGTCGACATTTTTACCTCAGGTTTCCTCAGCCTAAGAAAGCACCATATTATCAGGTACAGTCCTTTCGGCCCCAGAAAGGCAAGCGGGTCAGAGGCGCTTCCTTTCTGCCCAGAGGCAAGGGAAGAGGGAAAAAGCTGCACCAGACAGCCAGTTCTCAGGAACAAAAATCCTCCCCCGCTTCCTCTAAGTCCACTCCATGATGCTGGGGCTCCACAGGCGGAGCCAGGTGCGGTGGGGGCGCATCTCCGGAACTTCAGCGACCAGTGGGTTCACTCACAGGTGGATCCCTGGGTTCTGCAAGTAGTATCACAGGGATACAAGCTAGAGTTCGAGGCGACTCCCCCTCGCCGTTACCTCAAATCAGCCTTGCCTGCTGCTCTCGGAGAAAGGGAGGTAGTACTGGCGGCTATTCACAAGCTGTATCTTCAGCAGGTGATAATCAAGGTACCCCTCCTTCAACAGGGACGGGGTTTCTATTCCACAATGTTTGTGGTACCGAAACCAGACGGTTCGATGAGACCCATCCTAAAATTAAAATCCTTAAACATTTATATAAGAAAGTTCAAGTTCAAGATGGAATCGCTCAGGGCGGTTATTGCAATCCTGGAAGAGGGTGATTTTATGGTGTCATTGGACATCAAGGATTCTTACCTGCATGTCCCCATTTATCCACCCCACCAGCAGTACCTCAGGTTTGTGAACAGGACTGTCATTACCAATTCCAGACGCTGCCGTTTGGTCTGTCCACGGCACCGCGGGTATTTACCAAGGTAATGGCCGAAATGATGATGCTCCTCCAAAAGAAAGAAGTCATAATTATCACGTACTTGGACGATCTCCTTATAAAGGCGAGGTCCAAAGAGCAGTTGCTAGTCAGCGTAGCACTATCTCAGGAAGTGCTGCATCAGCACGGCTGGATTCTGAATATCCCAAAGTCACAGCTGATTCCTGCGAAGCGTCTGCTGTTCTTGGGCATGATTCTGGACACAGAACAGAAGAAGGTGTTTCTCCCGGAGGAGAAGGCCCAGGACTTATCATCTCTGGTCAGGGACCTCCTGAAACAAAAGCAGGTCTCGGTGCATCACTGCACGCGAGTCCTGGGAAAGATGGTAGTGATAAAGCTAAATATTTATCTTACTTAAAACCCTTTAAGAGGTCTAAGAACACTGTACGCTATTGACGTATGGAATACCGTAAGGGTACGCACGTTGCGTAACTATCGCTTAGCCGTAGTCGAGACGCTCAAGCTTCACGTTCGCTCACGGCCAAGAGATCACAGGCAGGCACGCTATTAGCTGCTGACTAACGTAATACGCTATCAGCGTAGCGGACGCTCGGGACCACGAGGAGATCACCAGCGGCGCTGACGCTCACAGTGTAAAACCTTTCTATCTAAACCATAAACAATGTAATATGCAGTAAAACCTTAGTGTAGTGATAGGGTGTAGATGCAACACAGTGTAACCTTATTAACTTAAAAGCTGTTTGAGCGTCTCCGACGCTCTTAGAATACTTAGAAATATAAGAAATACACAGATACCGGGCTTAGGGTCTAACGCCTTATATGAATGTTATACTTGCAAAAGGATAATACAATACAAGTCATACACTACCAATATAACATAGACTAACTAACCAGATAACTACACAGGAAATACAATACAATACAATTACGTTTAAGGGGAAATGAGAGAGAAAGAGGAGAAGAGAGAGAGATATGGCTCACAATAACAATAAAGACAATATGATTGCGGAGAAAACTTACGCACAAAGGGAACGATCGCATGCGCCTTTCTGAATATCCAGCTCCCGATTATCAGTGATGAGAATCGTTGAAGAGAGAGAGCTGGATATGATCGGCTTGTCTATTTATGCCCCACACACAGTACAATACAATGGTCCCTACAATCTCATTGTTCATTGGACACAGGAATTCGTCTTCGCATTATAACAAAAGGTCATAGGTTGATTCATACAGGTGGGCTGTGACTATTTCCAACTGCTCAGGTGGGTGGGAAACTAGGTTTTCCGCCGCATGGATAAGTGAGTGCAAATAATAGTAAAAGTACATAAACTTCTTATGTCCATAACTATTCGCACGAGCGATTAATCCGCTTCAAACCAACACCGGAATATTGCTAATTAAATACTCTTCCGATGGATACTGAACACCACTGTATAACTCATGTCTGACCCTTCGTATCAAACAAAGAGGGATCTCTCTGTCTATGAACATGCTACATTAACTAAACTTTCAGATTCTATCAAAGGGACCATAATCTACAAAATACATTATATGTTGAAAATATGTAACGATTGAGTCGCACGCTGGGCACACAGAAACTCTACCGTAAATGCGCATACAGTGCGCCTGCGGGTGCACGTAACAGCGGGTATGCGCACGCACGGGAGAGCGCACGCATGCGCAGCGCGGACCTGTATGAGGTGCAAATATGGTAGTGTGCATCGTGATATTTTTCTGACTTTGACAGTCCACCCTTTGGCAGTCAACAATAACTGCCACTTCCTAAAACATTTCAAAACGAGAAAAATATGTCAAGTGTAAATACATTTCCATGGTTGGGTAAGGGAGGAGAGAAGAAGGTGTGAAAAGGGTATGACCTAGTGAGATAGCAGAAGCATGTGTGTATGAATCCATGTTTGGGGGGTCATGTATCATCGTGCCGTACGTGTTTTAAATCAAGCTTCGAGGTATTGCGAAGTATACATTTGAATTCCTTCTTATCCCGTATCAAGGGTCTGTGGATGGGCTGTCAAACTTTACCGAGCTCTTTTCGGAACAAAATGGGGGAGCACATTTTAGTTGATGATACATGAATGGGGGAATATGTGATTGCTGATATCTGTGCCGGTATTCCCTATCGACTATGTGTGTCATTACCTGAAGGTTGTAGGAATGAAGATAAAGAACAATTATGGTAAATGCAGTGGTATTCTATGTCAGGTTAATGAACATTTGTCGGTTGAGGTCTTGTTCGGTGTCTGTTGAATGCAGTCTTCTTTGGGCTTTTGCCAAAAGGTGTGGGCAAAAGCTTTGTCAATGTCCATAGACTTACAAAAGTGTTGGGCTAGCGTAATTTTAAAATTTCTAGGGAAACGGGGTCTATGGCATAGTTCATCAATTATCTGTGTATAAGGTTGTCAAAACTTCTTCTTTAATCCATCAGTTGTCTGTATACAGGCTCGTCAAATTCCTCGTCCAAGTGGGTCTTTTTACCTTGGAGAAAACGGAAAAACAGGTGAAAGAAACGGACCGTATAATCGCATTTTCATCACATCATTGTCTCTACCGTTGGGTCATAAATCAAATCCATTAGAATTACAGTTTCCTCACTCCTTAGACTCATTACCCTGGTACTGCGTTTGCACTTCATTAAAGCCTGACCGCATCTAAATATCAAGCCAATCGATATGACAACACCTAAGATACATAGAAGAAACTTCCCTACATCCATTATGACTCCTTGAGCCCATTCTCCTAAACCAGAGAACCAATTTCGCGGGTTCAACCATGACACCCAACCAGTCAGCTCATTACCCACAGCAGCAAGGGTGAGATTGTGTCTCCTGCGAAATTCCCACTTTAATTGGAGAATGTCGTCCATCTTTTGGTCTATGACCTCGACCGGATCCTCGGTGCTATTCGTAATATATGTGCAGCATTTCACGCCGTACTGCGTTGCCAGTGTGACACAATATCCACCTGTCACTGCTGTGAGATAATTAAGAACCATTCTATGCTGAACCAGTTCCGTTTTATAAGCTTGAAGTTCCCTTCCAGTATACCTAAAAGTGTCGTCATACATTTCAGTGATATTGTCTAACAAATTTGCAAGCGCAGATATGTATCTATAGTTCAGCACTCCTCTAGCGGTGCAAGTGAAATCTAACGCAAGTAGAACCTGAATCCCGGTGGATTCATGGATCATGTCAGAGGCCGTATGCTCTGTCCTTTCTGTCAGTTGCCTTTTAACTACGTGCTCGTAATGAGTATGAGTATAAGGAGCTTGGGCACCACGGTGTATATCTTTCATTTTGGCATGTGATACAGTCATTACTTCAGGCAATACTTTTCCAATATAACACAATCCTTCTGAGTTTGGGGCAAGCCTCTCATACGCCTTTCTCCCGCATATGAAATATGCATCATCGGGGAGAACATATGGGACCGAGTAGGACATTACCATGTTACACATTTTCCATGTGAACTCTCCTAACCCTAATTCTCCCATCTGTTTAGTACACCTATCAGTTTGTACGATCTGTGCACTGTATCCTGGTGATACTTCTCCAACTCTCATGGTCCTACTTCTTAGGGTATACCTATATCGGAAATATTTTCCACTATCGGCTATGTGGCGTATGAGCTCTGTATCTGTAGGCATTTTATCGGCTCTATGTGAAAAGGTCATGGTTTTGTTATTCCATGACACTTCCCAATTTCCCGGCTTTCGGGGATTGGAAATGTTAAAACATACTAGGGATCTATCCACATGATATTGGTGGAGTTTCAAACTAGGAGGACTGGAGATATTAAACCTCCTGTCCACCGGTCTCCCACCCTTTAGCTCAAGTACCTCCCCTACCGTTAAAGGAAATGGTACTAGCCCTGATTTGCTGTGACCTTGAGGTACTTGAGAGCATACCCAACAATCTGTTTGATTTAACACACTACCCACTAAGGAGTGATAGTCACTCAATGGATGCCGGTCCATGTGGATATTAAAACTGGATTGGCATTTCTTGATGCACCCATCCTCAACTACATTGTCACAGAGTCTACAGATACAGTTCTTTTTTTTTTCCAGCTAACAATCCTTCACAATGTTTACAAATAACATGGCTGCTAGATCGTTTCCGGTACTCGCCTTTGCTTGGTGATTGTGTTGCTATTGGAAATTTACACCTCCGTCTCCGTCATCGGAAATCCATTCTGGATCCTTTCTCGACCTCACTGGTACTCTCACCAAAACAGACTGCTCTGGCCAACATCAGGGTCAACATGAAAACACGGCTCACAGTCTCTCGAGGCGAGTCCATCTTACAGGAGGAGAAAGGAGAAATTTGTAATGGGGGTACAGAAAAACAGTTTGAGGGGGAGAGAAACTTGTTACGATAATTAGTTCTCTAGTCTTGTTGTTCTTCTTGTTCTGCTGTCATCTCAAAGGTGCTGTCTCTCAGTCTTCCAAACGAACATTCCGGTGATGCAATATTCCTTCCAAACCAGCGATCTTTCTGTATGGAGCAAAAATCTTGCATTACCATTTGTCTAACTGATGGGTGACATACCATCTTTAAAACATGAAAACATGAGTGAGAAGAGAGAAAACAAAAAAACAAAAGAGAGAGAGAACAATTCATATATGTATATATCACATAAATCAACAGTAAACAACAGGAAAAAAAACATTTTTAAAACATTGTCAGATCATCAGGCTGTCATATCTACATGTCCAATGGTTTCCTTGCGCAGTCCCTCCCACCAGCACCTCCATATTCCACCCTCTGTATCTGGCCAGGATACATTGATGCGGATAGGTCATGCTGGGGTTTGGTAGACTTCTGCAAAGACCTAGCAGATATGCAATGTTTGAGTCCTACCAATAATCGTCAGAGATGGGGAGAGAAGAAAACATTTTACAGATACATTTACAACGTTTCACCCGGTCATTCCTGTGTCTTCAGGGAATGACCTCCCAATTTATTAACTGTTACCTCAGGCTTACCATCAGTCCTAATGATCACCTTTCCTGATTGCAACTTATATGTGTAACTCAAAATTTTACATATGTGGTATCTGATTATAATTTGGTGTGTCATAATTTTGCTCATTCCTCTGTCTAGGGGGTCTGACTTTATGTGTGTTGTTACAGTTGCTGGCATAATGCCCTTCTCCTTTACAAAGATAACAAACCCGGGGCTTCCTCCAAGTGTCAGTGACCTGGGGTTTTGGTTGATTTGATGCCTCCTCAAACGCTCGGATGCTCATCACCATCAACCGTTTTCCCTGTAATTCCCTGCTTCCTTGGATATCATGGTTATGTTGTTGTCTAGGGGATTGATATGACTTTTGTATTTCTTTTGATCTACAATCTCTTGCAAAGTGTCCCTTTTTATGACAATTGTAACAGACTTCCATATTTGAATTTCTCGCAGGGGTTTGGAGCTTATGCTGGAGTGGTCTTGTGGTTAGGGCCTGTATACTTGCGGCCATTAACTTATCACTTTGTGACTCCCTGTATCTGGTAATATTCTTATCATGATTAATAGTGGCCTCTCTTAATGCGGCCACCGAGATATTTCTCCAGTTTGGGTTAGTGGTCTGTACCCTAGTTATCAATACTTCCTTTAAACCATTCATTAATACCTTAACTGCTACTTCTCTATGCTGTGCATTTGTCTTGATGTCTGTGATCCCTGTGTTTCTAGCCATTATTTGCAGTGCTCGATTGAAATAATTAGAAATACTTTCCCCCTCGTTTTGTCTTATGGAGAAAATCTCATTCCACTTGACAACGGCTGGGAAATATACTCCTAACTGTCGGTTAATCTGCTTAATACATTCCTGATTGTGTTCCTCCGTACAAGGTACCTCCGTGTCTAATTTACAATCAGCAATAAATTTTGCAGGGTCAACACTGGAGGGCAAACATGCCCTCAGCACTGTCCGCCACTCTTTGTTGGTGGGTTCTGTGGCGTTTCCTAGTCCTTTAATAAACCTTTGACATGCGACTAGATTTTTCCTAGGATCAGGAAATTCAGACATAATTGATCTCAATTCGGTCCGGGACCAGAGACAGCGCTTTGCACTGTCCTTGACGGGAATGATTCCCTGATCGTCAGTCTTTCCATTGGGGACTGTGATCACCCTGACAGGATCAAACTCAACTACATCATCTTGTGTTGGTCTTACAATATGGGGTACATTTGTTTGTGCGTGATATAAAACATTGTACGTACCTGTGGACACGACCTCACCTGACCCTCCGTTAGGGGGTTTGATTATTGCCTTTGCCGATTTGGTCGTGTCCACCTGGATGTATTGTGTGATGGCTGCTGGGAGAGGTGCCGACATCGCGCTGGGCTCACTTTCTTGTTCGTATTCCTGAGGGAAGTTTGACATGGGGTGCGACTTGCACAGGTTAACATTTGTAATTTTTACACTTTCATTTTCATAAACATTATTACATTTTACACTTTCATTCTTAATACAGTTACTAAGTGCATTTTTATCGTACAACATTGTGCCTTTCTCCGCAACCATAATCCTCTCCATTGCCATGTCTCTCCTCCCAAGATGAGAGTCAGATATGTCAGTTAACTCTCTATGCAATTCACTTTCCTGTTGCCACAATTTTAAACAATCATAATGTTTGATCCGTCTCTTTACTGATTTAATAAGACCTATCCTTCTCCTTAGATTCAGTAACACATTTGGGCTAAAGCTGCCTACTCTTGGGAACTTCTCCCCGTCATGTACAGTAATTCTTTCCCATTCATCACATAAAACCTCTGTGTGTGAACCGTATTTTTCACACATTACATACCTTGCCGACCCGATTGGTCGGTTTACTAAATCAACCCGAACCGAGGTTGATCGCCTCCTACCTGAACAACTGGCCCCCATACCTGCAGGTGTTGCTTTCACTACCTCTGACCTTAATCAGGGTCTTCAGCGAACCCTTACAAAAACCAAGATGTCCGGGGCAGGCCGGCGGCGAAGTTTACCGAGTACTCCACTCACTCCTCGCCCACGTTGGCCAGTACTGCAATCACTGTATCCAGAGCTGTTGTACCCAACCTAGGGCCCGTATAAGCCTTTATTTACTGGGGCGTGTTCCCCAGCAAGTATCGGTTGTTGGATAGTTCCCGAGTGACCAGCGAACTTCCCTTAAATATAAAAAAATTACACAAATCACGTTAGAATGTACAAATAGCGTTTATGACCCCTTCCGTACGCAAATGGTACTAGGTCAGATTACTAACTAATGCACACAATTACGTGCGGTACAATCGTTCAGTACATAAGCAACTAATCTTATGTACGGAGCGACCAACGGAATCGAAAATTGCGGCTGCGAATTCCTTCAGCATGAGCTTTATTGGCCTATATGGGTTCTGCACCAACCCCCTGGGTTGTGCTACTTTTCTCTATTTATAGCGGACTTCCTTGTCTGCTGTACCTGGACCTCCTGGTCTGTTCTGGACCTCCTGGTCTGTACTACAGTATGACCTCCTGGTCTGCTATACTCTAATGCTCCTATTTTATGTTTAACAAGGGATGCCTCCCTAGCCACCATGCACGTCACTTACATGTATGTACCCTGCGAGAACTCGACTTCTTGTGGTTCAACCTCAAAAAATTGTATAAACTTATATATGCAAAACACTCACTCACCACATGTACACTTTTGTTTCTATTTCTATTTCTGCGCAGAAATTTTTCTTTAGACCAGATGTGTTGTAAATTTGGAGAAGGATCTGTTAGTTTAAATTTCGGACACTAAAATAGACTTGCGCTATTTATCGCGTTGCCACCTTTTCGCCTGTTAAAATAACACTTATCGTGTGATCTGAGTTACGTGGGCGTACCCGGACGCTCCGTTGCGTAATATACGCTGCGTGCGTCGGCCTTTGGGTTGCGTACGCGAGTCTCAGCCCTTTGTTAGAGACACGTGTACACAAAGCAAATATCCACCGTAACACAATTTACACGTTTATCAATGTAGATGATCCTCGATCATCTACCGAGCACCACACTGATCTCTCCTTGTATCTTTAGGCAGAGCTGTGTGCGTGCTTTTCAATTTACACCTTAATGTATTACTTTTACCCTTTAACTATGAAACAGCGGCAAATCTCTCTTAGCACGTTTATCAATTATAAAATGGCAAACAGGAGAGTGATATGAAAATACACGAATGAAAAAGAAATGCAGATATATACGTGCGTGCGTACGCAAAACAGAAATAAACAGTTTTAAAAGACACTAGCGTGTTGTTCTTACCTCCAGTTCCGGATTCCCTCAGCACCCTTTACTAAGCGAAGCAGACGCTTATCCAGGCAGCACCACGAGGAATATGATCTCCCGCCCTTTGCTGATGGATAATGTCTGCTGAAATTACCTAGTACAGATATGTGATGGACGGACGAGCCGCCAATTGATAAAGCTAAATATTTATCTTACTTAAAACCCTTTGAGGTCTAAGAACACAGTACGCTATTGACGTATGGAATACCGTAAGGGTACGCACGTTGCGTAACTATCGCTTAGCCGTAGTCGAGACGCTCAAGCGTCACGTTCGCTCACGGCCAAGAGATCACAGGCAGGCACGCTATTAGCTGCTGACTAACGTAATGATACGCTATCAGCGTAGCGGACGCTCGGGACCACGAGGAGATCACCAGCGGCGCTGACGCTCACAGTGTAAAACCTTTCTATCTAAACCATAAACAATGTAATATGCAGTAAAACCTTAGTGTAGTGATAGGGTGTAGATGCAACACAGTGTAACCTTATTAACTTAAAAGCTGTTCGAGCGTCTCCGACGCTCTTAGAATACTTAGAAATATAAGAAATACACAGATACCGGGCTTAGGGTCTAACGCCTTATATGAATGTTATACTTGCAAAAGGATAATACAATACAAGTCATACACTACCAATATAACATAGACTAACTAACCAGATAACTACACAGGAAATACAATACAATTACGTTTAAGGGGAAATGAGAGAGAAAGAGGAGAAGCGAGAGAGAGAGAGAGATATGGCTCACAATAACAATAAAGACAATATGATTGCGGAGAAAACTTACGCACAACGGGAACGATCGCATGCGCCTTTCTGAATATCCAGCTCCCGATTATCAGTGATGAGAATCGTTGAAGAGAGAGAGCTGGATATGATCGGCTTGTCTATTTATGCCTCACACACAGTACAATACAATGGTCCCTACAATCTCATTGTTCATTGGACACAGGAATTCGTCTTCGCATTATAACAAAAGGTCATAGGTTGATTCATACAGGTGGGCTGTGACTATTTCCAACTGCTCAGGTGGGTGGGAAACTAGGTTTTCCGCCGCATGGATAAGTGAGTGCAAATAATAGTAAAAGTACATAAACTTCTTATGTCCATAACTATTCGCACGAGCGATTAATCCGCTTCAAACCAACACCGGAATATTGCTAATTAAATACTCTTCCGATGGATACTAAACACCACTGTATAACTCATGTCTGACCCTTCGTATCAAACAAAGAGGGATCTCTCTGTCTATGAACATGCTACATTAACTAAACTTTCAGATTCTATCAAAGGGACCATAATCTACAAAATACATTATATGTTGAAAATATGTAACGATTGAGTCGCACGCTGGGCACACAGAAACTCTACCGTAAATGCGCATACAGTGCGCCTGCGGGTGCACGTAACAGCGGGTATGCGCACGCACGGGAGAGCGCACGCATGCGCAGCGCGGACCTGTATGAGGTGCAAATATGGTAGTGTGCATCGTGATATTTTTCTGACTTTGACAGTAGCTTCTTACGAAGCAATTCCTTTCGGCAGATTCCATGCAAGGATCTTTCAGTGGGATCTGTTGGACAAGTGGTCCGGATCGCATCTCCAGATGCATCGGTTGATCACCCTGTCCCCGAGGGCCAGGGTGTCTCTGCTGTGGTGGTTGCAGAGTGCTCATCTGCTCGAAGGCCGCAGATTCGGCATACAGGACTGGGTCCTGGTGACCACGGATGCAAGCCTCCGAGGTTGGGGGGCAGTCACCCAGGGAAGAAACTTCCAAGGACAATGGTCGAGTCAGGAAACTTCCCTACACATAAATATTTTGGAACTAAGGGCCATTTACAACACCCTCAGTCAAGCGGAACCCCTGCTTCAAAACCAGCCAGTACTGATTCAGTCAGACAACATCACAGCGGTTGCCCATGTAAACCGCCAAGGCGGCACAAGAAGCAGGATGGGCAATGGCAGAAGCCACAAGAATTCTTCGATGGGCGGAGAATCACGTGATAGCACTGGCAGCAGTGTTCATTCCGGGAGTGGACAACTGGGAAGCAGACTTCCTCAGCAGGCACGACCTCCACCCGGGAGAGTGGGGACTTCATCCAGAAGTCTTCAAGATGATTGTACACCGGTGGGAACGACCACAGGTGGACATGATGGCGTCCCGCCTCAACAAAAAGCTAAAAAGATATTGCGCCAGGTCAAGGGACCCTCAGGCGATAGCTGTGGATGCTCTGGTAACGCCGTGGGTGTACCAGTCAGTGTATGTGTTCCCTCCTCTTCCTCTCATACCCAAGGTACTGAGGATAGTAAGAAAGAGAGGAGTAAGGAAAATACTCATCGTTCCGGATTGGCCAAGAAGAACTTGGCACCCAGAACTTCAAGAAATGATCTCAGAGGACCCATGGCCTCTGCCCCTCAGACAGGACCTGCTACAGCAGGGGCCCTGTCTGTTCCAAGACTTACCGCGGCTGCGTTTAACGGCATGGCGTTTGAACGCCGTATCCTAGCGGAGAAGGGCATTCCAGATGAAGTCATTCCTATGCTGATAAAGGCTAGGAAAGATGTGACAGCAAAACATTATCATCGCATATGGCAAAAATATGTTGCTTGGTGTGAGGCCAGGAAGGCCCCAATGGAAGAATTCCAGCTGGGTCGATTTCTGCACTTCCTACAGGCAGGAGTGACTATGGGCCTAAAATTGGGATCCATAAAAGTCCAGATTTCGGCCCTGTCTACTTTCTTTCAGAAAGAACTGGCGTCACTGCCTGAAGTTCAGACGTTTGTTAAGGGAGTGCTGCATATTCAGCCTCCTTTTGTGCCTCCAGTGGCACCTTGGGATCTCAACGTGTTGTTGGCTTTCCTGAAATCACATTGGTTTGAGCCACTTAAGACCGTGGAGTTAAAATATCTCACGTGGAAGGTGGTCATGCTGTTGGCCTTGGCGTCGGCCAGGCGGGTGTCAGAATTAGCGGCTTTGTCGTGTAAAAGCCAATATCTGATTTTCCATATGGACAGGGCAGAACTGAGGACTCGTCCCCAGTTTCTACTTAAGGTGGTATTAGCATTTCATTTGAACTAACCTATTGTGGTGCCTGCGGCTACTCGGGACTTGGAGGATTCCAAGTTACTGGACATAGTCAGGGCCCTGAAAATCTATGTTTCCAGGACATCTAGAGTCAGAAAGACTGACTCGCTATTTATCCTGCATGCACCCAACAAGCTGGGTTCTCCTGCTTCAAAGCAGACAATTGCTCGTTGGATCTGTAGCACGATTCAACTTGCACATTCCGCGGCTGGACTGCCGCAACCTAATTCTGTAAAAGCCCATTCCACAAGGAAGGTGGGTTCTTCTTGGGCGGCTGCCCGAGGGGTCTCGGCTTTACAACTTTGCCGAGCTGCTACTTGGTCGGGTTCAAACACTTTTGCAAAACTCTACAAGTTTGATACCCTGGCTGAGGAGGACCTTGAGTTTGCTCATTCGGTGCTGCAGAGTCATCCGCACTCTCCCGCCTGTTTGGGAGCTTTGGTATAATCCCCATGGTCCTTACGGAGTCCCCAGCATCCACTAGGACGTCAGAGAAAATAAGAATTTACTCACCGGTAATTGAGTCTTACCCTGGATTCCAAATCCTTTCCTAGTAATGTCAGCGCTTCTGAGCACAGTTTCCCTAACTGAGGTCTGTAGGAGGGGCATAGAGGGAGGAGCCAGTGCACACCAGATATAGTACCTAATCTTTCTTTTAAGAGTGCCCAGTCTCCTTTGGAGCCCGTCTATACCCCATGGTCCTTACGGAGTACCCAGCATCCACTACGGACTACGAGAAATAGAATTACCGGTGAGTAAATTCTTATTTTTTAAAGTGTCCATAGAAAGTTAAAGTCACTAAAGTGTCTTGCAAAGTCTGTGAAAAAGTTCATCAAGGGTCTGTAGAAATGCTCATCTAAATCATCTTCCAGGTGGATGTCTTTTTTACCTTGGAGAAAAACAAAGGAGAAACTGGTGAAAGAAACGGATCATGGAATCATGTCTTATCACAACATTGTCTCAATTGATGGGTCATAAATTAAAGCAGTTGTTACAATGCCCTCGCTCCTCAAACTCATCACTTTGGTTCTGCGCCTGCAATGCATTAAAGTCTGAACGCATCTGAATATCAATCCAATCTTTATGACAACTCCTAGGATACACAAGAGAAATTTTCCTACACATGATAACATTTTGAGCACATTCTCCTAAACCTGAGAACCAATTACGTGGGTTCAACCATGAAACCCAGCCGGTTCGTTCATTACCCACAGCAGCGAGTGTAAGATTGTGCCTCCTTCGGAACTCCCACTTCAATTGCAAGATATCATCCATCTTTTGATCTATGACCTCGGTCGGGTCCTCAGTGCTGTTAGTAATATATGTACAGCACTTCACACCATACTGAGTTGCTAGGGTGACACAATATCCGCCTGTTAGTGCTGTGAGGTAATTGAGAACCATCCTATGCTGGATCAGTTCCGTTTTGTAGGCTTGCAACTCCCTTCAAGTATACCTGAATGTGTCATCATACATTTCGGTGATATTGTCTATCAGGTTCGCTAGCGCATTAATATACCAAAAATGTATAACTCCTCTGGCGGTACGGGTGATATTTATCGCGAGTAGGAATTGAATCCTGGTGGATTCGTGAATCAAATCAGAGGCCGGATGCTCTGTCCTCTCTATAAGGTGTCTTTTAACAATGTGTTCGAAATGAGTGTGAGTGTAAGGAGCTTGAGCATTGCAGTGAATGTCTTTCATTTTATTCCACCGTCGGCTATTTGGCGTATAAGTTCTGAGTCTACGGGCATTCTATCGGCTCTGTGTGAAAATGCCATGGTTTGATTGTTCCATGTCACTTCCCAATTTCCCGGCTTTCGGGGATTGGAAATGTTAAAACATACTAAGGACCTATCCACGTGATATTGTTGGAGCTTCAAACTAGGAGGACTAGAAATATTAAATCTCTTGTCCACCGGCCTCCCACCCCTTAATTCAAGTACCTCACCTATCGTTAAAGGGTATGGTACTAGTCCTGACTTGCTATGACCTTGAGGTACTTATGAACACACCCAGCAGTCTGATTTAAAACTTTTCCCACTAATGAGTGATAGTCACTCAATGGATGCCGGTCCATGTTGATATTAAAGCTGGACTGACATTTCTTGATGCACCCGTCCTCAACTATATTTTCACAATTCCTACAGCTGCAGTTCTCTTCAGCTAACAATCCTTCACAATGTCTTCTAGTGTCATGGCTACCAGATCGTTTTCTGATACTCGCCTTTGCTCGGTGATTGTGTTGCTCTTGGAATCCTACGAGTCCGTCCTTGTCATCAGAACCCATTCCAGATCCTTCCTCGACCTCTCTGGTACTCTCACCGAAACAGACTGCTCTGGTCAACAACAGGGTCAACAGGAAAATCCGGAAGACAGTCTCTTGGGGTAAGTCCATCTTTCAGGAGGAAGAGGAGAAGAATGAGAAGGGGGGAGGAGAAACGGAGGGAGTGTCACAACTGAGGGCTGGTGCTGACCAGGGGGAAGCCTCAATCGTAGGGGCTGAGGTATATGTATCCCTGGGACGCAGTACAGGGTTCTTGGACATGCAGGGAACCTTTAGAACAAATGCCCAAAGGGAGACCAAGACAACAAAGGAAAGTTTCATAGGTTTTATTAAACACAGTTCAGAGGAATACTGATGACTTGGTACTGGTAATAGGAAACACAGTTCAGAGGAATAATGATGATAGAAAACCGATGGTGACTTGGGATCGATGGCGGAACACCGATGGTGACTTGGGATCGATGGCGGAACACCGATGGTAACTTGGGATCGATGGCGGAACACCGATGGTGACTGGCAGGGCAGAGCACCGGTGGAAGCTGGAAGCCGGTGTCAGGTAACTGCCAGTCACAAGATGCAATGATGAGACACTGCAGAGTCAGGCTGTACTGCAGAGAAAGTCCATGGGAGGACTGCACACTGGGATCACTGAAGACAATTGAAGCACTGCCATCTTTCCACCCCAGGAACAAGATATTTATACCAGCTGGGAAACAGGGATTGGCTGGCTGATTGACCAGAGTGCAGCTGCTGGGTAATCAGGCTGAGAGCAGAGTGCAGCTGATAGGCTGAAAGGTAACATGTGATTAGGAAAACATGGCTGCGTCCATGTTAGCTTTCTCTGACGTCCTAGTGGATGCTGGGAACTCCGTAAGGACCATGGGGAATAGCGGCTCCGCAGGAGACTGGGCACAAAAGTAAAGCTTTAGGACTACCTGGTGTGCACTTGCTCCTCCCCCTATGACCCTCCACCAAGCCTCAGTTAGATTTTTGTGCCCGAACGAGAAGGGTGCACACTAGGGGCTCTCCTGAGCTGCTTAGTGAAAAGTTTAGTTTTAGGTTTGTTATTTTCAGTGAGACCTGCTGGCAACAGGCTCACTGCATCGAGGGACTAAGGGGAGAAGAAGCGAACTCACCTGCGTGCAGAGTGGATTGGGCTTCTTAGGCTACTGGACACCATTAGCTCCAGAGGGATCGAACACAGGCCCAGCCATGGAGTCCGGTCCCAGAGCCGCGCCGCCTGCCCCCTTACAGAGCCAGAAGCAAGAAGAGGTCTGGAAAATCGGCGGCAGAAGACATCCTGTCTTCACCAAGGTAGCGCACAGCACTGCAGCTGTGCGCCATTGCTCCTCAGCACACTTCGGTCACTGAGGGTGCAGGGCGCTAGGGGGGGGCGCCCTGAGCAGCAATAAAAACACCTTGGCTGGCGAAAATACATCACATATAGCCCCCAGGGCTATATGGATGAATTTTAACCCCTGCCAGATTACACTGAAAAGCGGGAGAAAAGGCCGCCGAGAAGGGGGCGGAGCCTATCTCCTCAGCACACTGGCGCCATTTTCCCTCACAGCTCCGTTGGAGGGAAGCTCCCTGGCTCTCCCCTGCAGTCACTACACTACAGAAAGGGTTAAAAAAGAGAGGGGGGCACTAATTAGGCGCAGTATTAACAATACAGCAGCTATAAGGGGAAAAACACTTATATAAGGTTATCCCTGTATATATATAGCGCTCTGGTGTGTGCTGGCAAACTCTCCCTCTGTCTCCCCAAAGGGCTAGTGGGGTCCTGTCCTCTATCAGAGCATTCCCTGTGTGTGTGCTGTGTGTCGGTACGTTTGTGTCGACATGTATGAGGAGGAAAATGATGTGGAGGCGGAGCAAATTGCCTGTAATAGTGCTGTCACCCCCTAGGGGGTCGACACCTGAGTGGATGAACTGTTGGAAGGAATTACGTGACAGTGTCAGCTCTGTATAAAAGACAGTGGTTGACATGAGACAGCCGGCTACTCAGCTTGTGCCTGTCCAGACGTCTCATAGGCCGTCAGGGGATCTAAAGCGCCCGTTACCTCAGATGGCAGATACAGACACCGACACGGATACTGACTCCAGTGTCGACGGTGAAGAGACAAATGTGACTTCCAGTAGGGCCACACGTTACATGATTGAGGCAATTAAAAATGTTTTACACATTTCTGATAATACGAGTACCACCAAAAAGGGGTATTATGTTCGGTGAGGAAAAACTGCCTGTAGTTTTCCTGAATCTGAGAAATTAAATGAGGTGTGTGATGAAGCGTGGGTTTCCCCCGATAAAAACTGATAAATTCTAAAAAGTTATTGGCATTATATCCTTTCCCGCCAGAGGTTAGGGTGCATTGGGAAACACCCCCTAGGGTGGATAAAGCGCTCACACGCTTGTCAAAACAAGGGCTCTACCCTCTCCTGAGATGGCCGCCCTTAAGGATCCTGCTGATAGAAAGCAGGAGGGTATCCTAAAATGTATTTACACACATACTGGTGTTATACTGCGACCAGAAATCGCCTCAGCCTGGATGTGCAGTGCTGGGTTGGCGTGGTCGGATTCCCTGACTGAAAATATTGATACCCTAGATAGGGACAGTATATTATTGCCTATAGAGCATTTAAAAGATGATTTTCTATATAGGCGTGATGCACAGCGGGATATTTGCCGACTGGCATCAAGAGTAAGTGCGCTGTCCATTTCTGCCAGAAGAGGGTTATGGACACGGTCAGGTGATGCGGATTCCAAACGGCATATGGAAGTATTGCCTTATAAAGGGGAGGAGTTATTTGGGGTCGGTCTTTCAGACCTGGTGGCCACGGCAACAGCTGGGAAATCCACATTTTTAACCCAGGTAGCCTCTCAACATAAGAAGACGCCGTATTATCAGGCGCAGTCCTTTCGTTCCCATAAGGGCAAGCGGGCAAAAGTTTCCTCATTTTTGCCCCGTGACAGAGAGAGAGGAAAAAGGGCTGCAGAAATCAGCCAGTTCCCAGAAACAGAAGCCTCTCCCGCCTCTGCCAAGCCCTCAGCATGCCGCTGGGGCTTTATGTTAGGCGCCGGGGTCCGCTCGTCGGTGCGGCCCGGCGCCTAGCAACCAGGGACGCCGTGCGCGTACAGCCGCCGGCTCCCTGGCAACGCTAGACGCCGGGCGCACGGAGCCGCACGGACCCTAGCAACGGGGACGCCACTGACGGACCGCGTTCCCCGTTGCTGGGTCCATTTAAATTAATAGGATACCTGTTTCCTGGCCATGCAGCTAGGCAGCTGTATGGCATCTAATCCAATCAGCCTCTAAACAGCTGATTGGAGGACGCCGGTAATAGCTTCCTGCATGCTGTATCTGTTTGCTGAGAGTGTTTCCAGTCCTGCTGTATCCGGTCGTTCCTGTTCTCAGTTGTTCTGTACTCGGAAGTCGTCATCTGTTCCTGGAGTCTTGACTGAGCACCTTTGAACATCCAGTGGTGTTCGTGAGTCACGGCGTAGCCGTGTGTTGCGGCTTGGCCGCTTTATTATTTATTATTTATTATTTGTGTTTCGGAGCTTTTGCGGAGGATTCCGCTCCCACAGATCCACTCTGGTATCCAGCGGTGCTGGGTAGGAGTAACGGACTAGTGGATTTTGGTTGTCCTTTTCCCTGGCGGGTTTCCGCACATACCTCAGGTTTTGTCAGTTAGCTTGTAGCCCCTGGCCTGGTTGTTTAGTCAGAGGGCCCCTTGTTATCACCATGTCTCGGATTTCCCTTTGTCTCCCATTAAGACCTGAGGGGGCATCGGAGTTGGGCAGACATAATCCACCCTTCAAACGCGGCTGCCATGGGCTCAAGCAACCATAGTCTCGCAGGGGATTTCTGACAGCACGGGCGAGACAACGGAGTTAGGGCGCCAGGGGCTACTTTCTATTCCCGCTCCCTTCCCCAGCATTACGTTCCAGTGCTCCGGTCCTTGCAATAGGACCTCCTCAGACCAGAGTGCTGGAATCATAACATTATTACCGGCCACACCAAGATTTAAAATTAAACAGGGTTTGATTTTTTTCCTTATTCAGTTTTGTAAGATTTATCGGCCTCATGAATCCCACTGGTTTAGGGCCAAATCCTGGCCAGCTCCTAGTTAGCCAGATTCAAGAACTTACTCAGATGGTTCAGGATCTTTCCCTTCGGGTGAAGTCGCAGGAAGATCTTTTACGAACTTCCCCGAGGGTAGTCCCTGAACCAAAAATGCACTTGCCTGACCGCTTTTCTGGTGATAGGAAGGAGTTTTTTAATTTTAAAGAGTCCTGTAAACTTTATTTTCGGTTAAGACCAATCTCCTCAGGTACTGAATCTCAGCGGGTCGGAATTATTATTTCTTTGCTCCAGGGGGATCCTCAGACCTGGGCTTTTGGTTTAAAAGCAGAGGATCTGGCATTGTTGTCAGTAGACGCCTTTCTGGGGTCTTTAGGGCTTTTGTATGATGACCCTGATAGAGAGGCATCCGCCGAGAGTCAGTTACGCGCTCTCAGACAGGGTAGAAATCCTGCAGAGGTTTATTCTACGGAGTTTCGCCGTTGGTCGAACGACTGTGGCTGGAATGACCCAGCCCTGCGCAGTCAGTTTCGCCTCGGCTTATCTGAGTCTATAAAAGACAGTCTCCTTCAGTATCCCGCTCCTGAGACTCTCGATAAACTCATGGAGCTTTCTATTAAGATTGATCGTCGTCTCAGAGAGCTGAGGGCTGAAAAAGGAGCACCTGTCAGGTCTACTCCATGTGTATTTTCCATTCCTGAGGACATAGAGGAGCCCATGCAGATGGGTCTCTCCCGGCTGTCTCCAGAAGAAAGAGCCAGAAGGCAAAACTCTGGTCTTTGTTTGTACTGTGGGGGTAAGGGACATTTTGCCCGTAATTGTCCGAACAAGTCGGGAAACGCCTCGACCAAGTGAATTGTGAGGGGGTTCACTTTGGTCTGCAGCTTATCTCCTCGAATAACTCCCTTTTAGTCCCAGCTAAAGTTTCCTTTGGCAGCCTCAGTTCTTCGGTGTCGGCTTTTGTTGACAGTGGAGCTGCAGGGAACTTTATGGACTTAACGTGGGCCAAGGCCTTAGGTATTCCTCAGTTAGCCTTGGGTAGGTGTATCACCATGCATGGTTTAGATGGGAGTCCCTTGTCCAATGGGGTTATTTCCCTCTGTACACCCCCTGTACTACTTACGGTAGGAGCTCTTCATTCCGAAAAGATTGAGTTTTTCCTTACCCATTGCCCAGCAGTTCCAGTGGTTCTGGGTCACCCTTGGCTGGCCTTTCATAATCCCATCATTGATTGGCAGTCGGGGGAGATCTCACAATGGGGTACCATCTGTAATAAGGAATGTATTACGTTTCCCGTCAGAATAGCTGCTGCCATTCCCGAACCCATTCCCGTGGAATACCAGGACTTTGTTGATGTATTTTCCAAGGGCAATGCGGACATTCTGCCTCCCCATCGGCCTTACGATTGTGCTATTGAGCTAATTCCTGGTGCCACATTGCCAAAGGGAAGGTTATATGCATTGTCCGGGCCAGAAACTGCGGCCATGAATGAGTATGTTAAGGAGAGCCTAGGGAAAGGATTTATCAGGCCATCTAAATCCCCTTTAAGTGCAGGCTTCTTCTTTGTGGAGAAGAAAGATGGATCACTCAGACCTTGCATTGACTTTAGAGCCCTGAATAAGATCTCAGTTAAAAATACTTACCCTCTGCCGCTGATTTCTGTCCTCTTTGATCAGCTGCGTTCGGCTGTGATTTTTTTCTAAAATTGACCTGAGGGGAGCGTATAACCTCATCCGAATCAAGTCGGGAGATGAGTGGAAGACGGCGTTCAGTACTCAGTCGGGTCACTACGAGTATCTGGTGATGCCGTTCGGCTTGTCTAACGCTCCGGCAGTTTTCCAGGATCTCATTAACGATGTGCTCCGTGATTTTCTAGGAAGATTCGTGGTCGTTTACTTAGACGACATCCTGATCTATTCTGACTCTATTGAACAACATGTTACCCAGGTGCGTCAGGTTCTTCAAAAATTACGTGAAAATCACCTATATGCCAAGCTGGAGAAGTGTGAGTTTCATGTCACGGAGGTATCCTTTTTAGGGTACATTATTTCCCCTCGGGGATTCTGTATGGAACCTAAGAAGCTCCAAGCCATCCTTAGTTGGGCGCAACCCACCAACTTAAAAGCAATTCAGCGCTTTTTAGGGTTTGCGAATTATTATAGAAGATTTATTCATTCTTTTTCCGACCTGGTTGCTCCCATTGTGGCACTGACTAAGAAGGGAGCGGATCCTACCAACTGGTCACGTGAAGCTGAGTTATCCTTTCAGGCCTTGAAACAAGCTTTTGTCTCAGCCCCAGTCCTCAGACATCCCAACCCAGAATTGCCCTTCATTGTTGAGGTTGATGCCTCGGAGGTTGGAGTGGGGGCTATCCTATCTCAGAAGGATCCGGACTCTCTAGAACTACATCCTTGTGCCTTTATGTCCAGGAAATTCTCATCCGCTGAATCCAACTACGATGTTGGTAACCGGGAGGTACTGGCTATTAAATGGGCTTTCGAGGAGTGGAGGCATTGGCTTGAGGGAGCAACACATACCATTTCAGTATTGACTGACCACAAAAATCTTCAGTACATCGAATCAGCTAAGCGGCTGAATGCCCGGCAGGCTCGTTGGGCTTTATTTTTTACTCGTTTCAAGTTTATTATCACCTTTAGGCCAGGTTCCAAGAATACCAAGGCGGATGCCCTGTCACGCAGTTTTCTTCCAGTTCATAATAACAGTCCTGTTACTCCCATACTTCCGTCTTCAGTCATTTGGGCAGGCCTCACACAAGATTTATTTACCCAGTTAAAGCAGCTTCAACATCAAGCTCCTGGAAATACTCCTGCTGGTCGTCTTTACGTCCCTGAGTTTTTGAGAGCTACTGTTTTGACTGAGTTTCATGATAGCAAAGTTGCCGGGCATCCGGGGATCTCTAAGACTTTGGAATTAGTCTCCCGCTCAGTATGGTGGCCTGGTCTTTCTAAAGACATTAAGGAGTTTGTTTTTTCTTGTCAGGTCTGTGCACAGCATAAGGTTCCCCGTTCCTTGCCTATCGGGCAACTTATGCCCTTAAATGTTCCTCTCAGGCCATGGTCTCATATTTCCATGGATTTTGTGGTAGACCTCCCTCTGTCAGCCGGATTCCGAGTCATATGGGTGGTAGTGGACCGTTTTAGCAAGATGGCCCATTTCATTGCTCTTCCCCGACTGCCATCTGCCCAGGGATTGGCAGTTTTGTTTCTCCGCCATGTTTTCAGACTTCATGGGTTGCCCACTGATATTGTTTCTGATCGGGGTCCACAATTCATTGCACAATTCTGGAAGTCTTTTTGTGCCTCATTAAAGATGAAATTGTCTTTAACATCCGGCTACCATCCCCAATCCAACGGGCAGACCGAGCGAGTTAATCAATCATTAAAACAGTATTTGCGTTTGTACTCAGCCAAACTCCAGAATGATTGGTCTGAGTTTCTTCCTTTGGCGGAGTTTGCTTACAACAATTCTTGTCATTCCTCCACTAATGTGTCTCCATTCTTTTCAGTTTTTGGTTTTCACCCCAGAGCTAATTCTTTTTTTCAACATTCCTCTGTTTCCTCGCTAACCTTAACCTCTCATCTCAGAGTAATTTGGAAAAAAGTGCACCTTGCTCTCAGAAAAGCGGCATTTCGAGAGAAAAAAATTTCTGACAGGCTCCGGCGTCCTTGCACTTTTAAGGTGGGAGATAGGGTATGGTTGTCGACTCGTAACATTAAACTTCGACAAACCTCAGCTAGATTGGGCCCCAAATTTATTGGACCATTTCATATTATTAAAAAAATCAATCCAGTTGCTTTCCGGTTACGTTTACCAAGAGCTCTCCGGATCGGAAATACGTTCCATTGCTCCCTGTTAAAACCATACGTTTCTTCCAGTAGATTTCCTCGGAAGATCTCTCAGGGGAAATCACCAGTAGATGTACAGGGTCATCAGTAGTTCTTGGTGGAGAAGGTTCTCGATTCCAAATTGTCCCGGGGTCGGCTTTATTTTCTGGTGCACTGGAGAGGCTATGGTCCAGAGGAAAGGTCTTGGGTCCTGGATAAGGATCTCCATGCCCCGAGGCTCAAGAGGGCATTTTTTCGGGAATTTCCTCGGAAACCTGGCTTTAGGGGTTCCTTGACCCCTCCTCAAGGGGGGGGTACTGTTAGGCGCCGGGGTCCGCTCGTCGGTGCGGCCCGGCGCCTAGCAACCAGGGACGCCGTGCGCGTACAGCCGCCGGCTCCCTGGCAACGCTAGACGCCGGGCGCACGGAGCCGCACGGACCCTAGCAACGGGGACGCCACTGACGTACCGCATTCCCCATTGCTGGGTCCATTTAAATTAATAGGATACCTGTTTCCTGGCCATGCAGCTAGGCAGCTGTATGGCATCTAATCCAATCAGCCTCTAAACAACTGATTGGAGGACTCCCTGTTAAATACACTTCCTGGGCTTCTCACAGACGCCGGTAATAGCTTCCTGCATGCTGTATCTGTTTGCTGAGAGTGTTTCCAGTCCTGCTGTATCCGGTCGTTCCTGTTCTCAGTTGTTCTGTACTCGGAAGTCGTCATCTGTTCCTGGAGTCTTGACTGAGCACCTTTGAACATCCAGTGGTTTTCGTGAGTCACGGCGTAGCCGTGTGTTGCGGCTTGGCCGCTTTATTATTTATTATTTATTATTTGTGTTTCGGAGCTTTTGCGGAGGATTCCGCTCCCACAGATCCACTCTGGTATCCAGCGGTGCTGGGTAGGAGTAACGGACTAGTGGATTTTGGTTGTCCTTTTCCCTGGCGGGTTTCCGCACATACCTCAGGTTTTGTCAGTTAGCTTGTAGCCCCTGGCCTGGTTGTTTAGTCAGAGGGCCCCTTGTTATCACCCTGTCTCGGATTTCCCTTTGTCTCCCATTAAGACCTGAGGGGGCATCGGAGTTGGGCAGACATAATCCGCCCTTCAAACGCGGCTGCCATGGGCTCAAGCAACCATAGTCTCGCAGGGGATTTCTGACAGCACGGGCGAGACAACGGAGTTAGGGCGCCAGGGGCTACTTTCTATTCCCGCTCCCTTCCCCAGCATTACGTTCCAGTGCTCCGGTCCTTGCAATAGGACCTCCTCAGACCAGAGTGCTGGAATCATAACACTTTACAAGTGGACTCAGGCACGGTGGGGGCCCGTCTCAAGAATTTCAGCGCGCAGTGGGCTCACTCACAGGTGGACCCCTGGATCCTTCAGGTGGTATCTCAGGGGTACAAATTGGAATTCGAGACGTCTCCCCCTCGCCGTTTCCTAAAGCCGGCTTTACCGACGTCTCCCTCCGACAGGGAGGCAGTTTTGGAAGCCATTCACAAGCTGTATTCCCAGCAGGTGATAATCAAGGTACCCCTCCTGCAACAGGGAACGGGGTATTATTCCACACTGTTGTGGTACCGAAGCCGGACGGCTCGGTGAGACCGATTTTAAATCTAAAATCTTTGAACACTTACATACAGAGGTTCAAATTCAAGATGGAGTCACTCAGAGCAGTGATTGCGAACCTGGAAGAAGGAGACTACATGATGTCTCTGGACATCAAGGATGCTTACCTTCATGTCCCAATTTACCCTTCTCACCAAGGGTACCTCAGGTTTGTGGTACAGAACTGTCACTATCAGTTTCAGACGCTGCCGTTTGGAGTTTTAGTTATCCCTTACTTGGACGATCTCCTGATAAGGGTAAGATCCAGGGAACAGTTGGAGGTTGGTGTAGCACTATCTCAGGTAGTGTTGCAGCAGCACGGTTGGATTCTCAATATTCCAAAATCGCAGCTGATTCCGACGACTCGTCTTCTGTTCCTAGGGATGATCCTGGACACAGTCCAGAAAAAGGTGTTTCTCCCGGAGGAGAAAGCCAGGGAGTTATCCGAGCTAGTCAGGAACCTCCTAAAACCGAGCCAAGTCTCAGTGCATCAATGCACAAGGGTTCTGGGAAAAATGGTGGCTTCCTACGAAGCAATTCCATTCGGCAGATTCCACGCAAGAACTTTCCAGTGGGACCTGCTGGACAAATGGTCCGGGTCGCATCTTCAGATGCATCAGCGGATAACCCTGTCACCAAGGACAAGGATGTCTCTCCTGTGGTGGTTGCAGAGTGCTCATCTTCTAGAGGGCCGCAGATTCGGCATTCAGGACTGGGTCCTGGTGACCACGGATGCCTGCGAGGCTGGGGAGCAGTCACACAGGGAAGGAATTTCCAGGGCTTATGGTCAAGCCTGGAGACATCACTTCATATAAATATCCTGGAGCTAAGGGCCATTTACAATGCTCTAAGCTTAGCAAGACCTCTGCTTTAAGGTCAGCCGGTGTTGATCCAGGCGGACAACATCACGGCAGTCGCCCACGTAAACAGACAGGGCGGCACAAGAAGCAGGAGGGCAATGGCAGAAGCTGCAAGGATTTTTCGCTGGGCGGAAAATCATGTGATAGCATTGTCAGCAGTGTTCATTCCGGGAGTGAACAACTGGGAAACAGACTTCCTCAGCAGAAGTCTTCCACATGATTGTAAACCGTTGGGAAAAACCAAAGGTGGACATGATGGCGTCCCGCCTAAACAAAAAATTGGACAGGTATTGCGCCAGGTCATGGGACCCTCAGGCAATAGCTGTGGACGCTCTGGTAACACCGTGGGTGTACCAGTCAGTGTATGTGTTCCCTCCTCTTCCTCTCTTACCAAAAGTACTGAGAATTATAAGACGGAGGGGAGTAAGAACTATACTCGTGGCTCCGGATTGGCCAAGAAGGACTTGGTACCCGGAACTTCAAGAGATGCTCACGGAGGACCTGTGGCCTCTACCTCTAAGAAGGGACCTGCTCCAGCAAGGACCCTGTCTATTCCAAGACTTACCGCGGCTGCGTTTGACGGCAGGGCGGTTGAACGCCGGATCCTGAAGGAAAAAGGCATTCCGGATGAAGTCATCCCTACCCTGATCAAAGCCAGGAAGGATGAAATCGCAAAACATTATCACCGCATTTGGCGAAAATATGTTGCGTGGTACGAGGCCAGTAAGGCCCGATGGAGGAATTTCAACTAGGTCGATTCCTGCATTTCCTGCAAACAGGAGTGTCTATGGGCCTAAAATTGGGGTCCATTAAGGTTCAAATTTCGACCCTGTCAATTTTCTTCCAGAAAGAACTAGCTTCAGTTCCTGAAGTTCAGACGTTTGTAAAAGGGGTACTGCATATACAGCCTCCTTTTTGTGCCTCCAGTGGCACCTTGGGATCTCAATGTAGTTTTGGGGTTCCTAAAGTCACAATGGTTTGAACCACTTGAATCTGTGGAGTTAAAATATCTCACATGGAAAGTGGTCATGCTGTTGGCCCTGGCCTCGGCCAGGCGCGTGTCAGAATTGGCGGCTTTATCCTGAAAAAGCCCTTATCTGATCTTCCATACAGACAGGGTGGAATTGAGGACTCGTCCTCATTTTCTCCCTAAGTTGGTTTCAGTGTTTCATCTGAACCAACCTATTGTGGTACCTGCGGCTACTAGTGACTTGGAGGACTCCAAGCTGTTGGACATAGTCAGGGCCCTGAAAATATATGTTTCCAGGACGTCTGGAGTCAGAAATTCTGACTCGCTGTTTATCCGGTATGCACCCAACAAGTTGGGTGCTCCTGCTTCTAAGCAGACTATTGCTCGTTGGATTTGTAATACAATTCAGCTTGCACATTCTGTGGCAGGCCTGCCACAGCCAAAATCTGTAAAAGCCCATTCCACAAGGAAGGTGGGCTCATCTTGGGCGGCTGCCCGAGGGGTCTCGGCTTTACAACTTTGCCGAGCAGCTACTTGGTCAGGGGCAAACACGTTTGCAAAATTCTACAAATTTGATACCCTGGCTGAGGAGGACCTGAAGTTCTCTCATTCGGTGCTGCAGAGTCATCCGCACTCTCCCGCCCGTTTGGGAGCTTTGGTATAATCCCCATGGTCCTTACGGAGTTCCCAGCATCCACTAGGACGTCAGAGAAAATAAGATTTTACTCACCGGTAAATCTATTTCTCGTAGTCCGTAGTGGATGCTGGGCGCCCATCCCAAGTGCGGATTGTCTGCAATACTTGTATATAGTTATTGCCTAACTAAATCGGGCTATTGTTGTTGTGAGCCATCTATCCAGAGGCTCCTCTGTTATCATGCTGTTAACTGGGTTCAGATCACAGGTTGTACGGTGTGATTGGTGTGGCTGGTATGAGTCTTACCCGGGATTCATAAATCCTTCCTTATTGTGTACGCTCGTCCGGGCACAGTATCCTAACTGAGGCTTGGAGGAGGGTCATAGGGGGAGGAGCCAGTGCACACCAGGTAGTCCTAAAGCTTTACTTTTGTGCCCAGTCTCCTGCGGAGCCGCTATTCCCCATGGTCCTTACGGAGTTCCCAGCATCCACTACGGACTACGAGAAATAGATTTACCGGTGAGTAAAATCTTATTTTTGGAGGGAAAGATTGTTTGTAACTTGCATGTGAAACTTAACCCTGATGCTGCCAGAATCACAGTAAAGAGATTAGAGACAATGAGATGCAGCGTGCTGCACACAGACAGTGCAGATGGAATCCAGGCTTGGAACGCTGGGACAGTCTCAGGAGGCATTTGGAAGGTAAATACTGATAAGGAATTACCTGGATCGTGACAGCACCCCCTCCTTTAGGAGTGGCCCCAGGACACTTCTTATAAATTCTTTACCTGAATAAACGGAAGGATCTAGAATGAATCCTGATGAACTTGAACTGGCTGGAACCAGAGGAGACTGTACCGGACTTATGGACAAAACCAGATTGAGCCCAGACAAACTTGAACTGGCTGAGACCGGCGGAGTCCCGGATAGGACAGGATTAGATCCGAAGGTGCTGGAATCGGCTGGAACCTAAGGAGGCTGATCCGGACAGACGGATGGGACCGGATTAAGTCCGGAAAAGCTTGAACCGGCTGGGACCAGAGGAGTCTTCAGATTGACAGTTGAATCAGTTGGAACTGAAGGAGTCTTTGGACCTACGGATGGAACCGGATTGGGTCCAGAAATATCCGAATCGGCTGGAACCGAAGGAATCTTCAGACAGACGGATGGAACCGGATTGAGTCTGGAGACAGTTGAATCAGCTGGAACTGAAGGAGTGGTATCCGAGTGTTGAGTTAGACCATCCTGGACCTGGTCCATGCTGGATGCCAACAGGGTGGGGCTCTCTGAAGACGGCAAACTGGAGTTCATAACTGCATCTGTAGCACAAAAATTTCCATCTGGGAACTTGGCTCTGGATACTTCCCTTGGGGCTGAAACTTTGGTGACCCCTCCTGGGGTTGACGAATCAGACACCTCTCTCAGGGTTGTTTTCTCCAGCACCCCTCCTGGGGTTGACAGATCAGAAACTCCTTTTTGAGAAGACTCATATGCCCCTACTAGAGCTTGAACATTGGATACCCCTCCTGGGGTTGCAGAAACGAACGCCCCTTCCTGGGCTGTAGACACAGACTCCCCTTCCTGGGCTGTAGACACAGACGCCCCTTCCTGGGCTGTAGACACAGACGCCCCTTCCTGGGCTGTAGACACAGACGCTCCTTCCTGGGCTGTAGACACAGACGCCCCTTCTTGGGCTGAGTAAAGAGTGTCATCATTCCAGGAAAGTTCAGACACTAGGATCTGGAACTGTACCAGACGTTGACCGACTGTTTGTGTCCCCTGACGTAGCCAGAGGATATCAGAGGAGGCTGAGAGTTCGTCAAAGATGCACCTGAAGGTTGCCATGAAGTCTGCATATGAAGAGAGCACGGCATCTGACTGCTCCCATAGAGGTGATGCCCAATCGAGGGCGGAGCCACTGAGGAGGGAGATGATGTAAGCAACCTTGGTGCGGTCAGTTGGGAAACTGCCAGGCTGTAACTCGAAATATATCTCACACTGATTTAGGAAACCCCGACAGGCTTTTGGGGAACCATCAAACTTGGCAGGTGTCGGTAAATGGAGACAAGGAGCAGAAACAGGAATGGTGGGTGGGGATACCACCAAAGGTACTGCAGTTGGCACACTGTACGCCCCTGAACCACGGAGTGTTACTTGTATTCCAGCCGAGAGGAGAGGTCCTGGAGACAGCGAATCACATGGCCCCGTGTAGCCCCCTGATGTTCAAGGCAGGCTGCAAGTTCTTGCATCGGCCTGTTCGCTTGGACCTGGTTTCCGGCCGGATCCATTAGGTCAGTGCTTACTGTCACAACTGAGGGCTGGTGCTGACCAGGGGAAGCCTCAATCGTAGGGGCTGAGGTATATGTGTACCTGGGAGGCAGTACAGGGTTCTTGGACATGCAGGGAACTTTTAGAACAAATGCCCGAAGGCGTGATCAAGACAACAAAGGAAAGTTCAAAAGTTTTATTAAACACAGTTCAGAGGAATACTGATGACTTGGTACTGGTAATAGGAAACACAGTTCAGAGGAATACTGATGATAGAAAACCGATGGTGACTTGGGATCGATGGTGGAACACCGATGGTGACTTGGGATCGATGGCGGAACACCGATGGTGACTTGGGATCGATGGCGGAACACCGATGGTTACTGGCAGGGCAGAGCACCGCTGGAAGCTGGAAGCCGGTGTCGGGTAACTGCCAGTCACAAGGTGCAATGATGAGACACTGCAGAGTCAGGCTGTACTGCAGAGAAAGTACATGGGAGGACTGCACACTGGGATCACTGAAGACAATTGAAGCACTGCCATCTTTCCACCCCAGGAACAAGATATTTATACCAGCTGGGAAACAGGGATTGGCTGGCTGATTAACCAGAGACCAGAGTGCAGCTGCTGGGTAATCAGGCTGAGAGCAGAGTGCAGCTGATAGGCTGAAAGGTAACATGTGATTAGGAAAACATGGCTGCGTCCATGTTAGCTTTTGGAGGGAAAGATTGTTTGTAACTTGCATGTGAAACTTAACCCTGATGCTGCCAGAATCACAGTAAAGAGATTAGAGTCAATGAGATGCAGCGTGCTGCACACAGACAGTGCAGATGGAATCCAGGCTTGGAACGCTGGGACAGTCTCAGGAGGCATTTGGAAGGGAAATACTGATAAGGAATTACCTGGATCGTGACAGGGAGATGGGAAGTGGAGAAAATAATAAAAGGGGAAAAAGTAAACTTGTGCGACAACCGCCTCCGATCTTATTGTTCTCAGTGCTCAGGTGCCGTCTCAAACTTCCCGGAACAGACACTCCAGTGATACAATTTCCTCTACCGTCTGTTCTTTGTCACGGGACCTCTCTGGGTCAGCGACCTTCTTACAGTGAGACGAATGGACCCAAGTCTCTCTCTCGGCAACCTTCAATGCTGTTGTGCTGGTCAGTAAGACTTGATACGGTCCTTCCCATCTGTCAATAAGGCAACCTGAGCGTAGAAAGTTTCGAATCATTACATAATCCCCAGGTTCAATGTCATGACAATTACTGTCTGGCAGATCAGGAATCACCAGCTTTAGATTGCTGTTTTGATTCCTCAACTGCTTGCTCATCTTAACCATATACTTTACAGTTACTTCATTGTTACATTTCAAATCATCCTGGGGGTCAATCATTACATGGGGTTGTCGACCAAAAAGAATCTCAAAGGGTGACAGGTTAAGAGGGGACCTGGGAGTGGTTCTGATGCTGTACAATACAAGTGGCAAAGCTTCCGGCCACAACAATCCTGTTTCAGCCATCACTTTGCTCAACTTGTTCTTAATAGTGCTGTTTACTCTTTCCACTTTCGCACTCGCCTGGGGGCGTTACGGAGTATGCAGCTTACTATTAATTCCCATTAATTTACACATTACCTGAAAGACTTCACCTGTAAAATGGGTACCCCTATCACTTTCAATTATCCTAGGGATACCATACCTGCACACAAATTCCTGCTCAATTTTCTTTGCAATAAACACAGCTGTATTTGTGGCAGCGGGGAACGCTTCTACCCAATTTGAAAATACATCAATACAAACCAATACGTACTTTAAATTTCTACAGGGGGGCAATTGTATGAAATCAATTTGTATTACCTGAAAAGGGCCATCTGTAGGAGGGATATGGGATGGTTCTGTTGGTATTGCCTTTCCGATATTTTTCCTCAAGCAGGTGAGACATGTCATTGCTCTTTTGCCCGCATGGGAAGAGAATCCTGGCGCACACCAGTAGGCTCTTACCAACTTGCACATTCCTTCTTTGCCTAGATGAGTCAGCCCATGTGCCGCTTCCGCTAAACTTGGAAGGTATGCTCTGGGTGCCACTGGCTTACCCTGTCCATCTGTCCAGAGTCCTGTGGACTCCTGGCCATATCCTTTTGACCTCCAAACTGCCTTTTCCTGTGGGGAACACAAATTTTGCATTTCACACAATTTTTGTGTGTTCACAGTATTGAATACCATCAGTTGTGTGCTGTCTGTCTGCATGGGGGTGCTGGCTGCTGATTTAGCAGCTTCATCTGCCCGACTGTTACCAAGTGACACTGGGTTTTGGCTGTACGTGTGCGCTTTACACTTGATAACAGCCACTCTGTCAGCTTCCTGTATCGCTTCTAGAAGTCTTTTGATGTGGGTTGCATGCGCCACGGGTGTGCCAGCTGCCGTCATGAAATTTCGAAGGCGCCATAGGGCCTCGAAATCATGAACTACTCCAAAGGCGTACCTAGAATCCGTGTAGATATTGGCTGACTTACCTTTAGCCAATTCACACGCTCTGGTTAAGGCGACCAACTCAGCCACTTGTGCTGAGTGAGGTGGGACCAGAGGTTCCGCTTCTATGGTACCTTTGTCATCTACGACTGCGTATCCAGTACACAAGTCTCCCGAGTCCGTCTGTCTGTGGCAACTACCGTCAGTGTAAAAGGTAAAATCTACACCTTCCAGTGGGTTGTCACTGATGTCGGGCCTTGCCGTGAAATTTTGGGTCAAATATTCCATACAATCATGTGTGTCAGTGTTTGCACTAAATCCTCCTTCACCATCACTCTCATCCTCCACCCTTTGTGTCTGTCCAGGCACAACTGGGAGATATGTTGCAGGATTTAGTGCGCTGCATCTCCTTATGGTGATGTTTACAGGGGCCATTAGTGGCAATTCCCACCTTGTAAACCGTGCTGATGAGACGTGTCTGGTTTGGGCAGAATTCAGTAAGGCTGATACTGCATGAGGTGTATGAATTGTCAGGTTGTGTCCCAACACTACATCTTCACTTTTACTCACTAGCAAAGCTATCGCTGCAACACTTCGCAAGCATGTGGGGAGAGATCGCACTACGGTGTCTAGCTGAGCGCTGTAGTAGGCTACCTGCCTGCTGGCATCACCATGTCTCTGGGTTAAAACACCTGCCACACACCCAGCACGCTCCGTACCGTATAATTCAAAGGGGTTCCCATAATCTGGCATACCTAAAGCTGGTACCTGTGATAGGCACTGTTTGAGTCTCTCAAATGCCAGTTCAGACTCGTCAGTGTGCGAAATCCGATCTGGTTTGTTTGATGAGACCATTTCTTGTAAAGGTAAGGCTAGTATGGAAAATCCTGGGATCCAGTTGCGGCAATACCCACACATTCCTAGGAAAGTGCGGATTAGTTGCTGGGTTTGTGGCAGAGTCATGTTGCGAATCGCCTGAATTCTATCAGCGGTGAGGTGTGTCAGTCCTTGTGTCAAACAATGTCCCAAATATTTTACCTTGGTCTGGCATAACTGCAACTTATCCTTTGAAACCTTGTGTCCCGTATCAGAAAGATGAAACAAAAGCTGTTTTGTGTCTCTCAAGGACGATTCGAGTGAATCAGAACACAGCAGTAAGTCGTCTACATACTGTATTAATACTGATCCACTCTCAGGTTGAAAGGATTGTAAACAGTCATGCAAAGCCTGCAAGAAAATACTTGGGCTGGCAATGAAACCTTGTGGTAAGCGAGTCCAGGTGTACAGTACTCCTCTGTATGTAAATGCAAACAAGTATTGGCTGTCAGGGTGCAGAGGGACCGAAAAGAAAGCGGAGCAGAGGTCAATTACAGTGACAGATTTCGCAGTAGGAGGGATTTGCATAAGGATGACAGCTGGATTTGGTACTACGGGGAATTGGCTCTCAACTATTTTGTTTATCCCCCTTAGATCCTGCACTAGCCTGTAACTCCTCCCCCCACTCTTTCACAGGGAAGATGGGACTATTGGCAGTGCTGGATGTCCTAACTAGGATGCCCTGTTGCAGCAAGCGTTCTATGACCGGATACACTCCTAACTCCACCTCTGGCTTCAGAGGATACTGTGGGATTTTTGGAGCTATCCTACCATCTTTTACTTGAACCACTACGGGAGCTACATTTGCCATTAATCCAGTGTCTTGTCCATCTTTGGTCCAAAGTGACTCCGGTATCTGGGAGATCATTTCATCTACCCTGGATGGACACCTATTTGTAACAGCAGTGTGTGACATCAACCTTTGAGGGGAGTCTAACATATCCTGCACTTCCTGAGCGTGATTCTCGGGTATATCTAAGAAAACACCTCCAGGAGTACAATATATGACACACCCCATCTTACACAGCAAATCTCTCCCGAGGAGATTAGTCGGAGCCGATGCAGCCAGCAGAAAGGAGTGCTTAGTCTGTAAAAGCCCTATCGTAATCTTTGTGGGTTTACTTAAGGGGTAGTGTTGTACTACTCCTGTTACTCCCATTGCTGGAATGGTTCTACCCGTGGTTTTCATACCCACCGTGGAATTTAACACTGACTTGGCCGCCCCCGTATCTATAAGGAAAGGTAGTGATCTACCAGCTACATCAATTGTGACCTCAGGTTCTTTTCCAAGGCTCGCAATTAATTTCACTGGCTGCAGACTACAGGTGTGGCCTGACCCCTATTGTAGGTTGAGACCCTCCCGCAGCGTGTTGGTAGCTACAATATGTGAGGGGGGTAACTGAGAATTTTCAGAGACCTGCCAGTCTCTCCTTGGTGGGTACCTGCTAGTTTCCCTTGCATGTGGCTCATCACTCCTCCTCTGCGGTCCCTGATCCCATTTACATGTGCCATACTGTGTGTCATGCTCTGGTCTAGGGGGTCGATATACCTTATGTGGGTTTCCATAATTGCAGTTCCTTGCGTAATGTCCTTCCCTGTTACAGTTATAACATTTTAGCATATGCGGCTTACCAACAGGGGTCTGGGGTTTAGACTGAGGCGGCCTTGTTGTAAGGGCTTGGATACTCATGGCCATCAGCTTATCACCATGTGACTCCCTGTGTCTTATGATGATCCGATCATGCCCGACAGCAGTCTCTCTTAAGGCAGCCACCGACATACCTCTCCAGTTAGGTTGAGTGGTCTGTACCCTAGTCCTCAACACTTCCTTTATACTGTCCATTAATACGGACACCGCTACCTCCCTATGATGTACATTTGCCTCAATGTCCAGGACCCCAGTATATCTAGCCATTTCCTCCAGTGCTCGGTCGAAATAATCAGAAGCAGTTTCCCCTTCCTTTTGTCTAATGGAGAAAATTTTGTTCCACTTGACAACAGTTGGGAAATATACTCCTAACTGCAGATTGATCTGTTTAACATTTTCCTGATTGTACTCATCAGTGAGAGCTGCCTCTGCATCTAATTTACAATCAGTAATGAATTTCACAGGGTCAATACTAGAGGGCAAACATGCCCGCAGCACTGTCCGCCAATCTTTGTTAGTGGGTTCAGCGGAGTTACCTAGTTCTTTAATAAACCTTTGGCATGTGACTAGATCCTTTCTGGGATCGGGAAATTCAGACATAATTGTTCTTAATTCTGCCAGGGACAATGCATTGCAATGTTCCTGACGGGAGTGACTCTATGTGCGTCGGTCTTCCCATTGGGGACCGCAATCACCCTGACAGGATTAAATTCAATTACATCACTCTGGGTTGATTCTACAATGTGTGGTGCAACGGTTTCAGCATAATGTACAGTACCGTACTTACCTGTGGACACGACCTCGCCTGTCCCTGCACTATGGGCCTTTGCTACCGCTCTTAATGGTTGGGTCGTGCCCACTGGAGTATCTTGTAGGGTGGCTGCTAGAGAGAGTGCTGATATCTGTTAGGGTCTCCTGCCCTGTGCTGCCACGTCGTCATGGCAACTGGGAGACAAGTGCTGGCGGAGTGACCTGAGCGCAGCTGATACTCCGGTTCGGGTCTTTTGCTGTGCAGTGGTTACAGGCTCTGTGCACGGCAGGGGATCCGGTGCTGGTTTTTGTGCTTACAGTCTGTGAGGTCTGAGTGGGGCGTGGACAGCACCTGCTTTATAAACCCTCTTCTCAGGTTAAGCAGATGCTGCTGAATCTTTGTTGGTTAGTCAGTTCCTGAAAGTTAGCCAGTACTGTGTAGCTTTGTATTTGTTGTTGCTTACTGCAAATAGGCCTGGGGATTTGGTACTACACTCTGCCAATCCAGACCTAGCAGTAAGACTGGAGTCAGTCGTTTAACTTGCTGGGGTTCTTTTGCTACTCTGTGAACTTAGCAAGTTTGCGGCTGTATTCTCAGACTTGCCTGCCAAAATCCTTTCTCACTGTGCAAGGTGTTCAGGTGTCAGTTTAGTGGCAGTAAGCTGAACCTGTGCACTGCAAGTGAGGATTAGGATTGTGGAGACTCTCCTTGTGTCTATCATTCCATCTCTGACCAAGGAGTTTACTGCCACACCCGTTGGTAACCCTTTAGGGTTTTGCTGTTGCCCTTAGCAACAGCATTTCGGGTTCTCTACGTATTAAAACACAACATCTTGCTTTTTCCATCTGAGCATTCCTAATACTAGGGAGACACCCAGTTTCTTAGCCTCTGGGCTTCTCTGTTCACTTTGTGTTTATTTTGTTACCCTATCACCTTCTGTGTACGTAATGTCATTTTCCCCAGTCTGTCTGTGAGTTCATTTGTTTTGCATCCCTCTCCGTTCAGACACCAGTACATTCCTGCAGGCACTGGTGTGCATAACAGTTCAGACACCAGTACATTCCGGCAGGCACTGGTGTGCATAACATATTCAGCAGCCTAATACTCCTGTTGAAATTTTGTGGGAATATGGAGCATACTCCTCAAAATACGTTGCAACAGGTGGTCGATCAGGTGCAGGTCCTGACTCGACAATTTAATGATTTGTCCATTAAAATGCACACCTCCCAGGCCGCTGCCGGAGCTCCCGCAGCAGCAGCACCTTCAGGGGTTAAGGAGCCGAAAGTAAATCTCCCGGATCGTTTTTCTGGAGATCGCTCGCAGTTCTTTTGTTTCAAGGAGAGCTGCAAGCTATACTTCCGGCTTAGGCCTCAGTCTTCTGGGTTGGAGATTCAGCGGGTGGGCATAGTGATTTCCTTGCTACAAGGAGACCCACAGGTCTGGGCATATGGGTTGCAGCATGACTGTCCGTCGCTTAAAATTGTTGATGTTTATTTTACGGCACTGGGCATGTTGTATGATGACCCCGACAAGACGGCCTCAGCCAAGGCTCAGATTTCGATCCTTAAGCAAGGGCGAAGGCCAGTTGAGGTTTACTGTACGGAGTTTCGGAGGTTGGCCCATGATACCCAGTGGAATGACCCAGCCCTGAGACACCAGTACCGAAGAGGTCTTTCTAACCACATAAAAGACCAACTGGTACAATATCCCTTGCCTGATAGCTTGGATCAACTCATGCAGTTATCCATTCGGGTGGATAGACGGCTGAGAGAGCGTAGGCTTGAAAGGGAGACCGAGGTTTCCTTCTTTCCCAAGGGAACCTGACTCTGAGGAATTTTCCGAGGAGCCTATGCAGATTGGGGCTACCCGCCTCTCCTCGCGTGAGAAGATGCAGAGGAGAGAGCAGGGGTTGTGTTTGTACTGTGGGAATAAAGGTCATGTGGTAGTATCATGCCCAGAAAAGCCGGAAAACTTCAGGGCCTGAGGGTGATGGGAAATATCCTGTCAGGCCAGAAGTCAGAATTTCCCAAGAAGACTTTTATCATTCCGGTGACCTTGAAGATCCTCGGTCAAACTGTCAAGACTGAGGCCTTTGTGGACAGTGGGGCCGACGGGGTTTTTATGGACTGCCAATTCGCCCTGAAACACTCTGTTCCCTTAGTACCCTTGGCATTGGAAATTGAGATTTGTGGGTTAAACGGGGAACCATTATCCCAAGGTAAAATTACCTCTTGCACTAGCCAGATTTCTTTGTTTATTGGAGCCACACACTCTGAAAAATTGTCCTTTTATGTGACTGTCTGTACTTTTGCCCCATTGGTGTTGGGGTTACCCTGGTTAAGGGCTCACAATCCCCAATTTGACTGGGTCTCTGGGGAGATTCTTAGTTGGGGTACTGATTGTTTCAGGAGTTGCTTGAGCCTTCCAGTCAGGCTCTCGCAGCTAAGTTTGCCAGGATTGCCAGGGTGTTATGCAGATTTTGCGGACGTGTTCTCCAAAAAAGTTGCAGAGGTACTACCTCCCCATCGCCCCTATGACTGTGCCATTGATTTGTTGCCGAATGCTAAGCTTCCCAAGAGCAGGTTGTACTCCCTGTCACGTCCTGAGACTCAGGCTATGGCAGAGTACATTCAGGAGAACTTGGCTAAGGGATTTATCAGACCTTCACAGTCTCCAGTTGGGTTGGGGTTCTTCTTCGTGGGTAAAAAGGACGGTTCGTTGCGACCCTGCATCGACTTCAGGGAATTGAACCGTATCACGATTAAAAACTCATACCCACTGCCTCTCATTTCGGTCTTGTTTGACCAGCTTCGTACTGCCACCATTTTTTCTAAGATTGACCTACGCGGGGCGTACAATCTAAGCCAAATAAGAGAGGGGGATGAATGGAAGACTGCCTTTAATACCCACTCAGGGCATTATGAATATTTGGTGATGCCTTTTGGGCTCTGTAATGCCCCGGCAGTCTTCCAGGATTTCATGAACAATGTACTCAGGGAATATTTGGATAGATTCTTAGTTGTATACTTAGATGACATCCTAATCTTCTCCCATTCCCTGGAGGAACATCGGAAGCATGTACGCTTAGTCCTCCAGAAACTCAGAGACCACCGGCTTGGGGCGAAGCTGGAGAAGTGCGAATTTGAAGTTCAGCAAATTGCATTTCTAGGATATATTATCTCCCCAGAAGGTTTCCAAATGGAGGGTTCCAAGGTACAGGCAGTCCTGGATTGGGTTCAGCCCACTAGTTTGAAGGCGCTTCAGCATTTCCTGGGCTTTGCAAATTTTTATAGACGATTTATCGCTGGATTTTCGTCTATAGTGGCGCCCTTGGTGGCATTCACTAAGAAAGGGGCGGATGTTGCTCACTGGTCTTATGAGGCTAAAGCGGCTTTTGCCCATCTCAAAAGGGCATTTGTCTCGGCCAAGGTGCTGCGACACCCAGATCCAGAGCGTCCTTTTGTGGTGGAGGTGGATGCCTCTGAGATGGGTATTGGGGCAGTGCTCTCTCAGATGGGAGTGTCTGATAATCGCCTTCATCCCTGTGCTTACTTTTCCCGTAAATTTTCGCCTGCCGAGATGAATTATGACGTGGGTAACCGGGAATTGTTGGCTATTAAGGATGCACTCGAGGAGTGGAGACACTGGCTTGAGGGGGCTAAGTTTGTGGTCTCAAGTCTCACCGACCATAAGAATTTGGCATATTTAGAGTCAGCGAAGCGTCTCAATGCCAGGCAGGCACGATGGGCTTTGTTTTTTGCTTGCTTTAATTTTTTGATAACATATCGCCCTGGGTCAAAAAAACATCAAGGCTGATGCGCTCTCGCGGAGTTTTGCTCCAATCCAGGAGACCACCGAGGAGCCATTGCCCATTGTGTCCCCATCATGTATTAAAGTGGGCATTACCCAGGACCTCTTGTCATTAGTCCTTAGAGCACAGGAGCAGGCTCCTCCAGACCTTCCGGTAGGTCTTTTGTTTGTGCCTCCTAGGTTAAGACAGCGAGTGTTCCTGGAATTCCATGCCAAGAAGTCGGCAGGTCACCCGGGTATTGCCAGAACTCGGGAGTTGCTATCTAGGGCGGTGTGGTGGCCCTCGGTGGCTAAGGATGTGGATCAGTGGGTTCGGGCATGTGACATCTGTGCCCGAAATAAGACTCCTAGAGGTGTTCCTGTTGGCCCATTACATCCACTCTCTATTCCATCTAAGCCATGGACCCACATTTCAATGGATTTTGTGGTGGACTTGCCCAAATCCTCGGGGATGACAGCCATCTGGGTTGTCGTTGACAGGTTTTTTGAAGATGGCGCACTTCGTTCCACTGGTTGGGCTGCCATCGGCCAGACGCCTGTCTGAATTATTTATGCTGCATGTTGTGCGTCTCCACGGGTTGCCACTTGATGTGGTCTCTGACCGCGGATCCCAGTTTGTGGCCAAATTCTGGAGGGCATTTTGTTCCGATCTCCAGATTTCTGTCAGCTTGTCGTCAGGCTACCATCCGCAGTCTAATGGGCAGACTGAAAGGGTGAACCAGTCCTTGGAGCAGTTCCTCAGGTGTTATGTCTCCAAGTGTCAGACTGACTGGGTTGCTCATCTGTCCATGGCGGAGTTTGCCTATAACAACGTGGCTCACTCTGCTACAGGGATCTCTCCCTTCCTTTGTGTGTATGGGCATCATCCTAAGGCCAATTCTTTTGACCCCCTGGACTCCACGCCTGGTGGTTCCTCTGTGGTTTCGGTCCTTAGAGGTATAAGGAGGAAAGGGAAGAAAGCCCTTGTGTCTGTGTCATTAGTGACCAAAAGGGTTTTTGATAAGCGGAAAAGACCCTGCAGCTTCAAATTAGGAGACTTCGTCTGGTTGTCTACCAAGAATTTGAAGTTGAGACAGCCATCTCATAAGTTAGGCCCCCGGTTCATCGGCCCTTATAAGATCACCAGGGTTATCAATCCGGTGGCCTTTCAGTTAGATCTGCCCGGTTCATTGGGTATCAATAAAACATTTCATTGTTCCCTTTTAAAACGGGCTATTAGTAATCCTTCTTCCAGTGGAAGACCTTCCCCTCTTCTGATACGTGGCCAGAGGGAGTTTGTTGTTGAAAGGATTCTTGACTCCAAGATGGTTCGGGGTCGGCTGTAATTTTTGGTGCACTGGAAGGGGTATGGCCCGGAGGAGCGGTCGTGGGTGCGCAGTTGTGATCTTCATGCCCCCAGACTGATACGCTCTTTCTTCTCGCAGTTCCCCGATAGACCCGGTGGTAGGGGTTCTTTGACTCCTCGTCAGAGGGGGGGGGGGGGGTACTGTTAGGGTCTCCTGCCCTGTGCTGCCACGTCGTCATGGCAACCGGGAGACAAGTGCTGGCGGAGTGACCTGAGCGCAGCTGATACTCCGGTTCGGGTCTTTTGCTGTGCAGTGGTTACAGGCTCTGTGCACGGCAGGGGATTCGGTGCTTGTTTTTGTGCTCACAGTCTGTGAGGTCTGAGTGGGGCGTGGACCGCACCTGCTTTATAAACCCTCTTCTCAGGTTAAGCAGATGCTGCTGAATCTTTGTTGGTTAGTCAGTTCCTGAAAGTTAGCCAGTACTGTGTAGCTGTCACAATCCTGACTGTAATTCTCATATTTGGTGACTTACCCCTGCCTTCTGTCCTGGATCCTGTGTCTTTTCACTCACGGGGTTAAACAGCTTGTCAGCACTATGAGTTTTCCTGAGTTCTCTGCCTGAGAGGCAATAGTTAATTAGCTCCACTTGTGGTGATCTTCTGTGTGAGGCTGAATTCAGTAATCTGAACTTTAGGTCTAAAAACCAGCATCCTGTGTTTTGCAGAAGTCCAGGCTTCAGTGTTCTCTCGGCCTGCTAGGCCTCATTCTACATCACAGCCTTGGCTAGAGTAGTCACATGACAGTGACTCTTCACCTGACCCAGAGTTGTTCAATCCTCTGCCAGCCTGAGACTCTCTGCATCACCTAATCCTGCTCACCAATCACCAAGGACCAGGAAGTATAAATCAGGGGGCTGAGTTGGAAACTGTGCCAGTTCCTCGTGTCACATACAGCCTTGTGTGAGTCTTAAGCTGAGCTCCCTTAAGGTAACCTTTGTACCTAAGTTCCTGTGGAAACTCTGTTCCCTTGTTACCGTTTGGTTTACTTTTGTGTTGCCATTGATTTCACCATTTCCCTGAGTCTCAATGTATAGGCACAGCTACAGTGTTTCGTCTTAAAGGCACAGTACTGAATTCCGTGTTCTCCATTGAAAACCACAGCTGTCGTGTTTCAGTTTTACTACTGTTGTAGTTGTGATCTCCGTGCCTCAGTACCTCCGTGCCTCAGCATCTCCGTGCTTCCAGCACCTCCGTGCCTCAGTACCTCCGTGCCTCAGTACCTCCGTGCCTCAGCACCTCCGTGCCTCAGTACCTCCGTGCTTCCAGCACCTCCGTGCTTCCAGCACCTCCGTGCTTCAGTACCTCCGTGCCTCAGTACTTCCGTGCCTCAGCACCTCCGTGCCTCAGTACCTCCGTGCTTCCAGCACCTCAGTGCCTCAGTACTTCCGTGCCTCAGCACCTCCGTGCCTCAGTACCTCCGCGCTTCCAGCACCTCCGTGCCTCAGTACCTCCGTGCTTCCAGTACCTCCGTGCTTCCAGCACCTCCGTGCTTCCAGCACCTCCGTGACTCAGTACCTCTGTGACTCAGTACCTCCGTGCTTCCAGCACCTCCGTGCCTCAGCACCTCCGTGCCTCAGCACCTCCGTGCCTCAGTACCTCCGTGCTTCCAGCACCTCCGTGCCTCAGCACCTCGGTGTCTCCAAGCACCTCGGTGTCTCCAAGCACCTCGGTGTCTCCAAGCACCTCAGTGTCTCCAAGCACCTCAGTGTCTCCAAGCACCTCAGTGTCCCCAAGCATCTCAGTGTCTCCAAGCACCCCGTGCCCTTTAGCACAGTTGAACCTGGTATCTTCACTGATTCATCAGCGCCTTTCCAGTTCTGTCTTTCAGGAGACCTTCAGCGCCCCCACGTGCTTCCTGTCTGCCGACCTAATCCTGTATGAGGAGAGCCTAGATTCGGCCATCTCTGCCGCGGTTCCTCTTCCCAGTCATCGGAAGAATCCTCGAGTCCACAACATTTCCAAACCAGGTCAGTGGTAGTATTCACATAATCCTCCAGTCGCCCGCACAGACTTCACTACACCGGGTTCACAAAACCTCAGTCATGACAGTAGGAACTGGCCCCATGGACCCGGCTGAAAGTGTTTGTCTGACGCAGAACCTCCTAACCAATATTGCAGGACGCTTGGAAGGTCTGGAGTCGACTCAGCATCAATTAGCACAGTGTCTGCAGCGGAATTCTTTCTCCAGAGATTCTCTGACCTTCTGCACAAAGACTCCTGACCACCTGCAGATATTCTTCCAGATGTTATTACAGTTACAAGAACTTTTGTCTAGTATTCTTTCTGTGATGCCTGAGCTCTTCAGGAATACTACAAACGTTGTTGATCCTGTTTTGTCCCAACCAGTTAATAGAGTCTCTTCCTCTGTGCAAGGAAAAGTTGTTCATCAGAGCTATCCACGGCCCAAGCTCTCTGAAGCCGAACGTCAGCGGCGTAGGGAGCTACACCTCTGTCATTACTGTGGAAATTCCGGTCATTTTGTTAAAGACTGCATTCTTCGTAAGCCAGGGAATGGTGCCAAATCTCAGTATCACAGTGCTCATGTCTACAAGTCATCCACAGTAGCCGATCCTGCTACTGCTGACAGGGGTATCAAGAAGGCTACTCTGAAAGAGACTCAAATTTATGACTGGGGTCCGGTGATTAAAAGCCCTTATTCCAAGTTGGGTGTCCAGAGAAGAATATTCAAGCCATTTAGAGTCACAGAGGAGTCAGAGTGTCCAGCCCCAGGAGGGGCGTCTTCAGTGTGTCCAGCCCCAGGAGGGGCGTCTTCAGTGTGTCCAGCCCCAGGAGGGGCGTCTTCAGAGTGTCCAGCCCCAGGAGGGGCGTCTTCAGTGTGTCCAGCCCCAGGAGGGGCGTCTTCAGAGTGTCCAGCCCCAGGAGGGGCATCTTCAGAGTGTCCAGCCCCAGGAGGGGCGTCTTTGTCTCCAGCCCAAGAAGGGGCGTCTTTGTCTCCAGCCCAAGAAGGGGCGTCTTTGTCTCCAGCCCAAGGAGGGGCGTCTTTGTCTTCAGCCCAAGGAGGGGCGTCTTTGTCTTCAGCCCAAGGAGGGGCGTCTTTGTCTTCAGCCCAAGGAGGGGAGTCCGTGTCTACAGCCCCAGTGAGGGGTTCAGAGAGTCTTCAGAGCGCTGCCCAGCCAGTGAGACTTCAGAGCGCTGCCCAGCCAGAGAGACTACAGAGCGCTGCCCAGCCAGAGAGACTACAGAGCGCTGCCCAGCCAGAGAGACTACAGAGCGCTGCCCAGCCAGAGAGACTACAGAGCGCTGCCCAGCCAGAGAGACTACAGAGCGCTGCCCAGCCAGAGAGACTACAGAGCGCTGCCCAGCCAGAGAGACTACAGAGCGCTGCCCAGCCAGAGAGTCTACAGAGCGCTGCCCAGCCAGAGAGTCTACAGAGCGCTGCCCAGCCAGAGAGTCTTCAGAGCGCTGCCCAGCCAGAGAGTCTTCAGAGCGCTGCCCAGCCAGAGAGTCTTCAGAGCGCTGCCCAGCCAGAGAGTCTACAGAGTGCTGCCCAGCCAGAGAGTCTACAGAGTGCTGCCCAGCCAGAGAGTCTACAGAGTGCAGCCCAGCCCCATGAAGTGGGGGCTCTTGCCTCAGCCCAGCCCCGTGAAGTGGGGGCTCTTGCCTCAGCCCAGCCCCGTGAAGTGGGGGCTCTTGCCTCAGCCCAGCCCCGTGAAGTGGGGGCTCTTGCCTCAGCCCAGCCCCGTGAAGTGGGGGCTCTTGCCTCAGCCCAGCCCCGTGAAGTGGGGGCTCTTCCCTCAGCCCAGCCCCGTGAAGTGGGGGCTCTTGCCTCAGCCCAGCCCCGTGAAGTGGGGGCTCTTGCCCTAGCCCAGCCCCGTGAAGAGGGGGCTCCTGCCTTAGTTCAACCCCGTGAAGAAAGGACTCAGTCCGTCCCGGTTCCAGCCGGTCCAGCAATACTCCAGGCCCAGCCTGGTCAGTCCGTCCCGCTTCCAGCCGGTCCAGCAATACTCCAGGCCCAGCTTGGCCAGTCCGTTCCGGTTCCAGCCGGTCCAGCAATACTCCAGGCTCCGCCTGGTCAGTTCGTGACGGTTCCAGCCGGTCCAGTGTTACTCCAGGACCAGCCTGGTCAGTCTCCTTTGGTTCCAGCCAATTCAAGCATCCTCGGATCCAATCCAGTCCTACTCGTCCAGTCAAAGATTTCTCCAGTTTCAGCCTCTAAGCTTTCGTCTGATGGTTTACCACCTATTTACTTCGATGGAGATTTACTGCAATATGCCGCTTTGGTTGAACAATTTCTGTCTCGGATGGAGTCTGATCCTTCAGGTGCAGTAACTCCTTCCAACGTTACTCGATATCTGTTCCTGGCATTCAGAGGAAGAGCTTTGGAGTGGGCCAACATGCTTTTTGAGAGTAATGATCCTGTGTTCCATGACTTACAGACTTTTAGTAATGTTGTGGTTAAAGAATTTGGTCCTAAACCTATGGAATCTGACTCGGTAAAGAAATCAGGCTCTAAAGGGAATGCAGAAGGAAGTTTGTGCTGTCCTCCCAGGGATAATCTAAGAATCTCCTTCGGTAAGAATCCGACCATTAAAATTGCTCATGTTGGAGTCTCTCCTTGCCCAGAGAATTTAAATCTCCAGTGCACCTCCTTTTCATCTGCAAACTGTGTATCTATGGGAGATTCATATCTTCCATTAGACTTGGACTCAGACTCTGAATTTGATCCAGTCCATGATGTTGCTCCTTTCTTGGGAGCCCCCATGTTTTCTAAGGAAGGTTTTTCTTTACAGGAGATCCCGCGGTCCTTGGTCAAAACCAACCGTTCCCGTAAGAAGAAGAGGCATCAACGAAGGTCCTAAATTCTTCTGTATGAATTTCTCAAGTTCCCCTAAAATTAGATGGGTGTCCGGAGTCCACCCTCGAAGAGGGGGATACTGTCACAATCCTGACTGTAATTCTCATATTTGGTGACTTACCCCTGCCTTCTGTCCTGGATCCTGTGTCTTTTCACTCACAGGGTTAAACAGCTTGTCAGCACTATGAGTTTTCCTGAGTTCTCTGCCTGAGAGGCAATAGTTAATTAGCTCCACCTGTGGTGATCTTCTGTGTGAGGCTGAATTCAGTTTTCTGAACTTTAGGTCTAAAAACCAGCATCCTGTGTTTTGCAGAAGTCCAGGCTTCAGTGTTCTCTCAGCCTGCTAGGCCTCATTCTACATCACAGCCTTGGCTAGAGTAGTCACATGACAGTGACTGTTCACCTGACCCAGAGTTGTTCAATCCTCTGCCAGCCTGAGACTCTCTGCATCACCTAATCCTGCTCACCAATCACCAAGGACCAGGAAGTATAAATCAGGGGGCTGAGTTGGAAACTGTGCCAGTTCCTCGTGTCACATACAGCCTTGTGTGAGTCTTAAGCTGAGCTCCCTTAAGGTAACCTTTGTACCTAAGTTCCTGTGGAAACTCTGTTCCCTTGTTACCGTTTGGTTTACTTTTGTGTTGCCATTGATTTCACCATTTCCCTGAGTCTCAATGTATAGGCACAGCTACAGTGTTTCGTCTTAAAGGCACAGTACTGAATTCCGTGTTCTCCATTGAAAACCACAGCTGTCGTGTTTCAGTTTTACTACTGTTGTAGTTGTGATCTCCGTGCCTCAGTACCTCCGTGCCTCAGCATCTCCGTGCTTCCAGCACCTCCGTGCCTCAGTACCTCCGTGCCTCAGTACCTCCGTGCCTCAGCACCTCCATGCCTCAGCACCTCCGTGCCTCAGTACCTCCGTGCTTCCAGCACCTCCGTGCTTCCAGCACCTCCGTGCCTCAGTACCTCCGTGCCTCAGTACTTCCGTGCCTCAGCACCTCCGTGCCTCAGCACCTCCGTGCCTCAGTACCTCCATGCTTCCAGCACCTCAGTGCCTCAGTACTTCCGTGCCTCAGCACCTCCGTGCCTCAGTACCTCCGCGCTTCCAGCACCTCCGTGCCTCAGTACCTCCGTGCTTCCAGCACCTCCGTGACTCAGTACCTCCGTGACTCAGTACCTCCGTGCCTCAGCATCTCCGTGCTTCCAGCACCTCCGTGCCTCAGTACCTCCGTGCCTCAGTGCCTCCGTGCTTCCAGCACCTCCGTGCCTCAGTACCTCCGTGCCTCAGTACCTCCATGCCTCAGCACCTCCGTGCCTCAGTACCTCAGTGCTTCCAGCACCTCCGTGCCTCAGTACCTCCGTGCCTCTGCACCTCGGTGTCTCCAAGCACCTCGGTGTCTCCAAGCACCTCGGTGTCTCCAAGCACCTCAGTGTCTCCAAGCACCTCAGTGTCTCCAAGCACCTCAGTGTCCCCAAGCATCTCAGTGTCTCCAAGCACCCCGTGCCCTTTAGCACAGTTGAACCTGGTATCTTCACTGATTCATCAGCGCCTTTCCAGTTCTGTCTTTCAGGAGACCTTCAGCGCCCCCACGTGCTTCCTGTCTGCCGACCTAATCCTGTATGAGGAGAGCCTAGATTCGGCCATCTCTGCCGCGGTTCCTCTTCCCAGTCATCGGAAGAATCCTCGAGTCCACAACATTTCCAAACCAGGTCAGTGGTAGTATTCACATAACCCTCCAGTCGCCCGCATAGACTTCACTACACCGGGTTCACAAAACCTCAGTCATGACAGTAGCTTTGTATTTGTTGTTGCTTACTGCAAATAGGCCTGGGGATTTGGTACTACACTCTGCCAATCCAGACCTAGCAGTAAGACTGGAGTCAGTCGTTTAACTTGCTGGGGTTCTTTTGCTACTCTGTGAACTTAGCAAGTTTGCGGCTGTATTCTCAGACTTGCCTGCCAAAATCCTTTCTCACTGTGCAAGGTGTTCAGGTGTCAGTTTAGTGGCAGTAAGCTGAACCTGTGCACTGCAAGTGAGGATTAGGATTGTGGAGACTCTCCTTGTGTCTATCATTCCATCTCTGACCAAGGAGTTTACTGCCACACCCGTTGGTAACCCTTTAGGGTTTTGCTGTTGCCCTTAGCAACAGCATTTCGGGTTCTCTACGTATTAAAACACAACATCTTGCTTTTTCCATCTGAGCATTCCTAATACTAGGGAGACACCCAGTTTCTTAGCCTCTGGGCTTCTCTGTTCACTTTGTGTTTATTTTGTTACCCTATCACCTTCTGTGTACGTAATGTCATTTTCCCCAGTCTGTCTGTGAGTTCATTTGTTTTGCATCCCTCTCCGTTCAGACTCCAGTACATTCCTGCAGGCACTGGTGTGCATAACAGTTCAGACACCAGTACATTCCTGCAGGCACTGGTGTGCATAACAATATCGTAGTGGGCTCATCTTCCTGGTCGCAATCCTAAGGGAAGTTTAAGATAGGATACAACTTGCACGGGTTAGCATTAACATTAGCATTAACATTTGCATTAAGACATTTATCTACTGTACTCTTATCACTAATACATTTATTAAGTGCACTCTTATCGTATACCAGTATGCCATTCTCTGTAGCCACTTTCTCCCCCACTATGTACGGTGGGGGTGCCGTTGCTATCAGATTTCTGCCAGGGTTGGAACCAGCTGTTTGAGCTAGTCCCTGTTGTATCTCGCTCTCCTGTTGCCATAACTGTAAATAATCATAATGTGTAATCCTCTGTTTTGCAGATTTTATCAGACATATCCTTTTCCTTAGATTTTGCAACACCTCAGGTTTAAAACTGCCTACCCTGGGGAACTGTTCCCCATCTTACTCAGTCATTCGTTCCCACTCATTGCATAAGACCTGTGTGTGTGATCCATATTTCTCACACCTTATATACCGCGCTGACCCTTTGGGCCAACAAATACCAACGTGAACCATTGTTGATCGTCCCTTACTTGAGCAACTGGCCCCCATTCTTTGCAGGTATTGCCTTTCAGCGAATCCTTACAAAAACCAACCACTCAGAGGTAAGGCGACGGTGAAAGTCCTCCGATTGCTTCCACCCACTCCTGTGTAACGGCTATTTACTGAGAGCGTGTGGTAGTATGCTACCCTTTCTCAGTAAAGGTCAGTTGTTAGAGATTCTCTGAGTGAACAGTGAACCTCCCTTAAAATAAAACCTACACAAATCACGTCTGTATGTACAAATAGCGTCTATGATCCCACAAAATATGAGTGGGTATCAAGGTGAATCAACTATTGCACACACTTCCGTGCGGTACAGTCGCTCTGCATATAAGTAACTATTACTTATCCGCCAAACGACCAACGGAATCGGTTGTTTACGCTGCGAAACCTTCAGCCGGAGCGTATGCGAACGGGCCTATATGGGTACTACGCCAACCCCCGGGGCTGCGCTTTCTACCTCTAACCTTTCTAAGGTTACGGTTTTCAGAGTGTCGCGATTGCCCGCGGATTTCTGACTTCGCAGTCCTTTTGTCTGCTGAGATACTAATTGCTCCTTTATACCTTATACAATGTTAACGTGAGCAAGCCACTCCCACGCCACCAAGTGTCCACTCACCTGGTGTGGTCTCCGACGGGATCCCGATTTCTGGGTTCACAAAAAAATACCTTTGTTTGCACACTCACTCTTGTTCACTCATATGCACTCTGATTTTTCTATACAGAAATTACTTTCATTCAGGTAAAACAGGCCAATCCCAGAGGTGTCTGTCAAAGTCAGAAAAATATCATGATGCGTATGCCTTGTATTAACCCCACGTGCATGCGCGCACTGCTCGTCACCTGGTCCCCCGTGCGTGCACATACACGTAAGTTGCGTACGGGACGCTCCAGCGTCTCGTGCGCATGAGATGTGTAAATACGGTGGAGTTTGTGAGCATGTAGCGTGCGACTCGATCGTAACATATTTAACCCATATAGTGCATTTTGTAGTTAATATTCCCCTAGACAATGTCAGCGAGTATGTTTAGTTTAACCTGTTCCTGGACAGAGAGATTCCTCTTTGCATGATAGGAAGGGTCAGATAAAGGTTGGACGGTGGTGTTTAGTATCCAGCTGTAGGGTATTTTGAAGGTAACATTTTGGTGTTAGTTAGGAAAGGATCGCTCGCTCGTGCGTATAGTTATGTACAGAAGTAGTTTATGAACTTTAAATGTATTTGCTGTTAATTACACATGCAGGGGTAATCCAGAGGATGCCTCCCACCAGAGCAGTTGGGGAAAGACACAGCCCACCTGTTCAAATCCACCTATGACCTTTTCTGTAATGAAGAGACACATCCCTGTGTCCAATGAACAATAAGATTACAGGTACCATTGTATTGTGAATGTATGCTGTGTTTATAAAGACCACTGTTGCCTGGCCAGCCTGATGTCTCTGAAGGATTTCTACCTGGATTCCAGATTGTGCATGCAAAAGATTCCCCACGTATGTATATTTCTCTGTAGCCATTGTTCGCCACTGTAGCCACTGTTATTTCTCTGTTATTCTGTTAGATTTCTATGTTAGTTTGTAGTGTATAAGTTGTATTGTTTTACCTTTTAAATATACTCATGTCCACGGTGGTGTTAGAGCTGCTGTGGTTTTAAAGCTAATTGGTGTTGTGTGTTCACATTTCTTCAAGGGGCTCTCTGAGCGTCTCAATCGCTCAAACTGCATACACATTGTTAAGGTTTTCCAGCGTCACCTCACTGTAGTACTTTACTATTAAGGTTTAGAGTTTAAGCATATCATCACTGTGTTGTATTAACAAGGTTTACTGCATACCATTCTGTGAGCGTCCGTGCCGCTCGTGTTTCACGCTCACGGCACAGCGTCTCATACGCTATTAGCGTAGCAATACGATACTAGGTATGCCAATAGCGTGCTAGGTACGTAGAGCGAGCCAGAAGCGTACGTGCCACTCGTGCGTCACGCTCTCGGTGTAGCATCTGTTACGCTAAGTGCGTACCCTTACGGTACTCCATGCACAAATAGCGTACGCAGTCTGTAATAGTGTATAGCTTATGTTTAATGGTAATAAATTGACATTATCATGTCGCAATAGGAAAAGGTTCTTTTAAACTAAACTTTTGGAAACTGAACAAACTTGTGCTATTATCACGTGGCTACTGTACCGCCCACACTAAAACAATGCTATCGTGTGATTTGAATTTAGTTGGCGTATCCATACGCACGTTGCATAATATACGCCACGTGTGTAGGCCTTTGTGTTGCGTACGTAATCTCGCACGTTGCCCGAGACACGTATACAAAAGGCTAGATATGCTCACAGTAACACAAATAAAACGCTTCTATAAATGTAAACGATGTTCAACTATAATCGTTTACCAAGCACCACACAGTATCCCCTGTTCAACCCTTTATAACTGGGCCAGGCTGCGTGTGTGTGTTTTATACTTACTCCCTTAAATATTACTTTATGTTATCAACTAAATAGCAACAAATTTCCTCAGCATGTGTCTAACAATCAATGTTAATGGCAACAAGCGGGTAGATATGCGAAAGTACACAAATGAAAATACAGGTGTGTGTGCGTGTGTTGCGTGCGCAATTGGCGCAAAACAGAAACTTTAACAGATTTAAAACAATAGCTTTATGTTCTTACCTTTCTCGGATCCCACCAGCATCCCTTCAGACCAAGCGGAGCAGACGCTTATCTAATCAGCACCAGCGTATCTCCGACCAAAAAGGTTTAACAGGAGATACCTTCCCGCTCTTTGCTGATGGATAAAGTCTGCCTTGTCCTGCTCGGCTTGCGGATATGAGGAGAACCGGACGAATCCCCCAATTGATAATGTCAATTAATTACCATTGAACATAAGCTACAGATGTAGCCACCTTTATCTTGAGTGGCTGAGGCGTTTGTCCCGATCGAGCATACGCAGCGTAGGGAGGCGCGCCTAGTCACAGAGAGGCGTACCTAATCGCACGGAGGCAGACAGAGCGTTTGGCGTTACCTTTACGTGTAATACCTGCGATCAGCCACCAGATGTCGCTTTTTACAATCACCACTGAGCATGCGTGTGGTCTCCCGTAAAATACAATACTGAAATATATAATAAGGACTACTTTACTAAGGCGTCTCATTACGCTGCATACAGTAAATACTCATTACGCTGCATTAATACAGTACTGTATATACGACACAGACGCAAATAGTACAGCATACAGTATATGATCCATCTACAGTACTTTATGAATACTGTATGTGAGCGTCCAAGTCCCGCAGACAAAACAACATAAAACCAGTAGTGTACACTGTCACAAATGGATGTGTGTTAGAAGTTCACTATTGCCTCTCAAGATTAGGAATTTTGTACAGTATGTTATCGTCCTAATCCCATAGCCATTACAGCATAATCAAAACCAATGGATTTATTCATTTGTCTGCGGCGAAGTGTTTCGCTTCCTATACTCAGAGTCCCGGGTTCGATTCCTAAAGTACGAATGCAAGTTAGTTTTTTTCAGACACTTTATTATTATTTTTATTCACATAAACCAGGGCAAAGCTGCATGAGCGGTTCTACTGTTAAGGTTCTATGCACCGTACAGTACACATACAATTCTGTAGCTGGGCAGACTCAATAGACATGGCTACCACCTATGACTCCTTGCCCCACAGAGGCCCTAGGCTACGGAGCAAGTAATAGTCCAGATTGTACAGGCTATGGGGCAATGCTGAAGGAGCGTCACAATTCTCTAGCTAAAATACACAAGGGAAACAGGAATAAGCGAGATTTACAGTACAGTATGCACATTATGGTACACCGGACTCGATCGCATAGCACACTGGCAAAATGCCCGCCGCCCCTGAACCCTTTTGCAGGCTATGGGGCAATGCTGAAGGAGCGTCACAATCCCCTAGCCAAAATACACAGGGGCGATGGGGATAAGCTACTGTAGGTTTGCATACAGTATTACGGTACACCGGACTCAATCGCATAGCACACTGGCAAAATGACCACTACCCCTGAACCCCCACCTCGTGGCAGGCAGCAGTCGGGTATGGAGTGAGAAATGGCATAAGTTGTGCAGGCTACGGGGCGATGCTGAAGGAGCGTCACAATCCCCTAGCCAAAATACACAGAGATAAGCGAGGTCTATGCACATTACGTTACACCGGGCTCGATCGCATAGCAAACTGACAAAACACAAGTTTTACATAAAGCAGGCCAAAGCTGCAGGAGAGTTTCTACTGTAAAGGTTCTATGCACCGTACGGTACACATACAATTCTATAGCAGGGCAGACTCAATTGAAATGGCTAACGCCTGTGACTCCTACAGTAGCTCCTAGGAGGCACTCAGCTATGGAGCAAGTAACAGCACAGATTTTGCAGGCTATGGGGCAATGCTGAAGGAGCGTCACAATCCCCTAGCTACAATACACAGGGGCGATAGGGATAATCGAGTGGCTGGAGGGGGTGTCCCCTTGATTTAAGGGGTCCCCACTCCTCCAGGGTACCCCGGCCAGGTGTGACTAGTTGGGTATTTAATTCCGCGGCCGCAGGGACCGGTATAAAAGTGTCCCCCGGCTGTGCATTATCTGTCCAGCTAGTGGAGCCCGGTGCTGGTTAAAAAAATAGGTGGAACCCCTATGCTTTTTGTCCCCCAAGCTGCAGGAGAGTTTCTACTGTAAAGGTTCTATGCACCGTACAGTACACATACAATTCTATAGCAGGGCAGACTCAATAGAAATGGCTACCGCCTGTGACTCCTAGCTCCTAGGAGGCACTCAGCTATGGAGCAAATAACAGCACAGATTTTGCAGGCTACGGGGCAATGCTGAAGGAGCGTCACAATCCCCTAGCTACAATACACAGGGGCGATAGAGATAATCGAGTGGCTGGAGGGGAGGTCCCCTTGATTTAAGGGGTCCCCACTCCTCCAGGGTACCCCGGCCAGGGGTGACTAGTTGGGTATTTAATGCCACGGCCGCAGGGACCGGTATAAAAGTGTCCCCCGGCTGTGCATTATCTGTCCAGCTAGTGGAGCCCAGTGCTGGTTAAAAAAATACGGGGAACCCCTACGCTTTTTTGTCCCCCTTATTTTTTGCACCAGGACAAGGCGCACAGCCCGGTGCTGGTTCTAAAAAGATGGGGGATCCCGTGTCCATTTTTTCCGTATTCCTGCCGGAATTCGACCGCAATTGCATATACTGTACCCCTTAATGTCACTGCTTACAGTATACAGTATTTAGACATGAGCTTGTGGTATCTGTCATGAGGTGCTTTTTTCACTGACACTATAACTTTTTTCTATTGTAATATACTGTACAGAGGCGGCAAACTAGCCAAACGGAAATAATCAGCTTCTGCTGAATAAAATGAGATGCTACAGTACATGCCTATATTCTATGAGTGACTGTGGCTCTATGAAATTAAATCAGAAAATGTAAATATGAAATGCATTACTAATGTGTGGCATTACTGTACTGTATGTGTATAAGGTGTACTACAATATTTTCTGGTGTAACATAAGGAAAGGGCACTACTGCATGGTCTAAAAGTGGTTCTCAAACTCGGTCCTCAGGACCCCACACAGTGCATGTTTTGCAGGTAAACCAGCAAGTGCACAGGTGTATTAATTACTAACTGACACATTTTAAAAGGTCCATACAGTAGGTGGAGCTAATTTTTTCACTTGTGATTCTGTGAGACCTGCAAAACATGCACTGTGTGGGGTCCTGAGGACCGAGTTTGAGAACCTGTGGTCTAATGTAAATAAAGATGAATGTGGTGGGGTGTAATGTGAATAAGGGGCAATACTGTTAGGAGTAATGTGTTACTATGATATGATGTAATGAGAATAAGAGACACTACTGCATGATATAATGTGAATAAAGTTGCAGTATTGTGTTGTGTCATTTCATCTTGGGGTATTATTGTGTTACCATGCCCCTTCCCAGCAAGAACATACTGTACACTGTTTTGGGCTGGCACTAAATGTGCACATTGTTCTTATTTAGATTATAGGGGGTAGGAGCGCCAAAATGGGTGATGGTGCTGGGAAAGGGGTGCAGGGTTAGAGGCGGAACTACGTAGCATCTGTGCAAGAGGGCATCAGCCAAAATCTAGCCTAGGGCATCATGTTGGTCAGGTATGGCTCTGATAATACTGTATACTGTACTCTTACTGTACTTTGCATTCAATACAGATACTGTTTGCACACAGGTTTTACATGAATCATTGGCAATGCTGCAGGAGTGTCTCATTAGGCAATCTAAAATATACCACGACTATGGGTGGGGATACAGTAGGGAAGTTCTGTCACCATAAGCTGTCTGCTGTGTATAGCATATTTCCATCTGAGATGCATTTGTGTGTTTGTAATAAGAAAAAAACATTTTACTGTACATTTAGTGGATACAGTATTTCTCCCCCATAATGACGTATCATACTGTACAGGTACCCTCATGTACTGTACCGTACCATACTGTAAAATTGAATATTTATTGGAAAAGCGTCAATATTAATGTAAAAAAAAGTATTCATTACAACATCCGATTCCATGTACTGCACTGATCAAAACGTACAGTACTCTTATTCAGGACTTATAAAACTGAAAATAACTGTTCATACACATCAATAACATTACTACTGTATAATATTCTACATTAGTTTATGCAATAATCAGACAAAGGCAATTTTATAATTTTTTTTAATAATGCACCAATTTAAAATTTTAAACAGAAAATACAGTACAGAACTACATATTTGTGGCTTGACCATTTCTTTCGACTACAACAGGTAATACTTTATACAGGTGATTTATATAATTATTACAATGTTCAGGTGTGAGTACTTCTAGCCAAAATTTCTTTATCCCATCCAACAGCTGCTGTTTTGTTGTTGGCTTTGCAACACTCCTAATGTACCTCTTCAATTGAGCCCACACTAATTCGATTGGGTTCATGTCTGGTGATCTATATAAAAAAAAAAAAAAAGCGTATAGAAAAAATTAATGGCATTACAGTAAATAGAGAAAATTAAACATACAATATTGTACTGTTTATTAAACAAAAAATTTTTTTTTACAGTAATAGAGTGCTATCCAAAATTTTACTTGTACACTGTTGAAAGAATACTCACTCTGGTGGTGTGCGTTCCCAATTCATACCTTTCTCTTCCATAAATTTGGCTGAGGTGGAGTGTTTAGGATCATTGTCTTGGAATATCCTATGGTGAGTTGGGTAATATTTATTCACAAATGGCACCATACATCCCTCTGCTATTGTTTCTTGGAAACATTTCTTATCCATGATCCCTACAGAAATAAAAAAAATGTTGTTCATTAATAAGCAACTCCTTTTATTGTGCAGTTACATGTACTCTACAGTACAGCATGTATTTTTACAGAACACAGGCACAGAATAAAGTATAGTACTGTACCTTCGAAAAATAATGGGGACCAGCTCCTAATCGTGATATGCCTCCCCATACATGGACTTTCAATGGATGCTTTGGGCGTGGTTTTAATGAGATATGGTTACGTTTCTGGAATGACATTCTGGAGAACCGCTCAAGGGCAACAGACGATTCATCTGTGAAAATTACATCATGAAATGTTTCACCACTCTCAATCCATCGCCGTGCCTGTTCCACTCTCTTTTCTTTATTCACATCTCTTATCATTGGAGATATCCTGTGAAGAGCCAAAAATAATGAAATCAGATACAGTTATGAAATTACAGATTTACAGATTACTGTATATACAGTAGACTGTATGTGCAGTATACTGTATTATATACCTACTGTATACATTAAACTGTACATACATTAAGGTACATACAGAGTAATATATATATACATACTGTACACACACACACACACACACACACACACACACACACACACACACACACACACACACACACACTATACAGTATGTAATCATCACAATAAGCCAGCAATGCTTCATTGCTGTCTCTGAGTGCCTATACAGTAGGTATCTCTTTTGGGATAGAATATATACAGTATATACACACACACATACTGTATATAGTATAAAGTACACACTCTGTATAATGATTTATGGCATTGTTATATCACGTATCAAGGGATTATTAACAGTGCATTTACTGTATGGTTTATACTGCTTTCAGTATTTTACCTTGTTGCGCCAAAGGTCCATCCCATTTTCCGTCGCATCCTTCTGATGCTGGTGGCTGATATGTCCAGGTCATACTTGGAATGGAGAATTCGTTTTATTTGCAAAGCAGTACGCTCATCATCCTCACGAGTTAGTTCCTCCACAATTTGTTGCACTCTCCTACAGTACAATACAGTATGAAAAATATGAATTAATGAACAGCACAATCACAGTTACAATAGATGAAGTTTTTTTTTTTATTTCCAAAAAATTGTCTATGGTATAAAGCAAGTCATTTAAACATTACAGTAGTGTACAGTACGTACCATGTGCATTTTGTAGGAAATACAAATCTGGGCGTTGTTCTCTCGAATGCATGATAGCGCACCGTTTCTAAAGTGACTATAATGCCACTTTCCTTGAGCCATGCATGGATCTCTTTGATGGTTTTATTTTCTTTTTTCATGTTGGCGATTATCTTGCTCATCGTTTTGTTGATAGTTACTGGCATGTTGTCCAGAAAAAACATTTGTGAATACTGTAGTCTAAAATTTACACATCTGAAAATGTATAAGAGTTTTATGATAGAAGTTAATACTGTACATGTTTACTATACAGTACCTGATGTTCAAATTTTAGTATTGTATACTGTACAGTACTGAAAATACCACTTCAGTGTTATGGACTGCAATTAGTTTCCTGTATGAAACAGATACAGTAAATAACCCTCCTTGGAAGTGCATGGGCCCTGTGAGACTTACAGTAGTGTACAGCATAAGGGGTGACTGACATGATGTACAAGCATTACATACAGTACATGTCAGTACTGTATGTAAATTCTTCAATTATTGCCTAACAACAATGCTGCTTACTGTATATTAAATACTGTAGGCCTAGAAATGTGCATCTCAATATAGTAGTTAAAAACACAGGGGCCTATGTGGATAAGCGAGTTCTGTGCACACTAAAAATGGCCGCCGACCGTGAACCCCCAGCACGTGGCAGCGCTCAGATATGGAGTGAGAGATGGCATGAGTTTTACAGGCCAAGGGGCAATGCTGAAGGAGCGTCACAATCCCCTAGCTAAAATACACCGGGATAAGCGAGGTCTATGCACATTACGTTATACCGAGCTCGATCGCTGAGCACCCTGACAAAATGGCCGCCGACCGTGAACCCCCAGCACGTGGCAGCGCTCGGATATGGAGTGAGATACAGTATGGTATACATTTTACAGGCCAGGGGGCAATGCTGAAGGAGCGTCACAATCCCCTAGCTAAAATACACCGGGATAAGCGAGGTCTATGCACATTACGTTATACCGAGCTTGATCGCTGAGCAACCTGACAAAATGGCCGCTGTCCATGAACCCCCAGCACGTGGCAGCGCTCGGATATGGAGTGAGAGATGGTATACATTTTAAAATACACCGGGATAAATTGTACAGGCCAGGGAGCAATGCACAGGGACATTCATCATTTACGTATATAAATAATTGTAAACCGTAAATGAAAGAATTACCGATCAAATACTGTATGACGAAACTGTGTCAATGAGCTGGAACACGTGAGCCTAGCAGAAGTTTTCAAAGGCAGAAACAGAGAGCAAATTATCAGGAGATTTCTGAAAGGTCGGAGAAGATCCACACAGCCAGTCTGCTTACAAGGAAACAGCTTTGCAAAGTAGGTAGCGGGCGGTGACTGAGACGCTCTTTTATTCACATTCACACAAAAGGAATTCTTACTGCTGTGATTGGTGCCATTATAGGCGCATTCATCCCTACACCAATCACAGAGCATACTTTGAATGTGAATAAAAGAGCGTCTCAGTCACCGCCCGCTACCCACTTTGCAAAGCTGTTTCCTCGTAAGCAGACTTGCTGTGTGGATCGTCTCCGACCTTTGCGAAATCTCCTGATAATTTGCTCTCTGTTTCTGCCTTTGAAAACTTCTGCTAGGCTCACGTGTTCCAGCTCATTGACAGTTTCGTCATACAGTATTTGACCGGTAATTCTTTCATTTACGGTTTACAATTATTTATATACGTAAATGATGAATGTCCCTGTGCATTGCTCCCTGGCCTGTACAATTTATCGCGGTGTATTTTAAAATGTATACCATCTCTCACTCCATATCCGAGCGCTGCCACGTGCTGGGGGTTCACGGTCAGCGGCCATTTTGTCAGGTTGCTAAGCGATCGAACTCGGTATAACGTAATGTGCATAGACCTCGCTTATCCCGGTGTAATTAAGCTAGGGCACAGGTTCTCAAACTCGGTCCTCAGGACCCCACACAGTGCATGTTTTGCAGGTCTCCCCACAGAATCACAAGTGAAATAATTAGCTTCACCTGTGGACCTTTTAAAATGTGTCAGTGAGTAATTAATACACCTGTGCACTTGTTGGGTTACCTGCAAAACATGCACTGTGTGGGGTCCTGAGGACCGAGTTTGAGAACCACTGAGCTAGGGGATTGTGACGCTCCTTCAGCATTGCCCCTGGCCTGTAAAATGTATACCATACTGTATCTCACTCCATATCCGAGCGCTGCCACGTGCTGGGAGTTCACGGTCGGTGGCCATTTTGTCAGGTTGCTAAGCGATCGAGCTCGGTATAACGTAATGTGCATAGACCTCGCTTATCCCGGTGTAATTAAGCTAGGGGATTGTGACGCTCCTTCAGCATTGCCCCCTGGCCTGTAAAGTGTATACCATACTGTATCTCATTTCATATCCGAGCGCTGCCACGTGCTGGGAGTGCTATGTGCAGTAGTACTGTATGATTGCTATCACTTGTGGTGAAACACCTATCTTATCAAATACAGTAATTACTGTACAGTATAGTTGTTCGCACAGGTGATGGTAATCATACTGTATATTTAAACTGAAGTCCATAACAGAGCATTCTGTCCCTCCTGCAGAGGTTCATGTTGGGAGGCACAGGGAAAAAAGTATAATACTGTACAGTATTTGCACTTTACTGTTGTGCACTTTATTTGAAAATGTACAGTTGTTTGCTATTTTTAGCATGCTGTGCTTTACATGTTTTCTTATTATGGTTTTTATATTTTTAGACAAAAGACAAAGAATGCAGACTACCAGATTTTACGGGAGTGCCAAAACCCACCCATCAGTGGCACAGAAACTTGCTGCATTAGTCCCACAAAAGAAGAAGAAAACTGCCAAGGCGGCTCAGAAAGAAAATGTGGTGAAACCACGAAAAAATGCCAAGGCAAAGAATAATAGGTTGGGGCTGATATGTGGTGTGGCAAATTATGTCATTGTTCCATCTCTTGCAGATCACGGTGTTCAGCCAATGAATCTGGAAATACCGGTGCTAGAGGACGTGACAAACACGCTGCATCAGGAAGCTTCTTTTTTGGACCATGTAGCCACCCCTGGACAAGAAGACATGACACATTCACCACGAAGAAGGTTGCATTTCACAGATGTGAACACCAAAGTGCAGGACTGCCAGTGTACCTGTCCTGTTTTACTAAAGGAGCTACTCAGTAAGGTGACCAATATGGAGGCAGAACTTGGTGGACAGGTCAATCAGCTGCAGACCGATGTGGCTGGCCTTAAAGAAGGCATAAAGGAACAGATGGTAGAAGCCATGAAGAAAGTCATTGAACAAACAAGGGAAGAATGGCAAGTTGGAGTTTGCTGCATCATAATTGCAACACACCACCAAGCGGTTCAAGTCAGCGGCCTGGACGGCCGAGGACTGGACGGCCGAGGACTGGAGGACCGCAGAGGACTGGAGGACCGCAGAGGACTGGAGGACCGCAGAGGACTGGAGGACCGCAGAGGCCTGGAGGACCGCAGAGGACTGGAGGACCGCAGAGGACTGGACGAAGTCAGAGGCCTGGACGAAGTCAGCGGCCTGGAGGACCGCAGCAGCCTGGACGACCGCAGAGGCCTGGACGACCACAGTGGACTGGACGAAGTCAGCGGCCTGGAGGACCGCAGAGGACTGGAGGACCGCAGAGGACTGGAGGACCGCAGAGGACTGGACAAAGTCAGAGGCCTGGATGAAGTCAGCGGCCTGGAGGACCGCAGAGGCCTGGAGGACAGCAGAGGCCTGGACGACCGCAGCGGACTGGACGAAGTCAGCGGCCTGGACGACCGCAGAGGACTGGACGACCGCAGAGGCCTGGATGACCGTAGAGGAGGCCTGGATGACCGCAGAGGACTGGAGGACCGCAGAGGCCTGGACGACCGCAGCGGACTGGACGACTGCAGAGGACTGGAGGACCGCAGAGGACTGGAGGACCGCAGAGGACTGGAGGACCGCAGAGGACTGGAGGACCGCAGAGGACTGGATGAAGTCAGAGGCCTGGATGAAGTCAGCGGCCTGGAGGACCGCAGAGGCCTGGAGGACCGCAGCGGACTGGACGAAGTCAGCGGCCTGGACAACCGCAGAGGACTGGAGGACCGCAGAGGACTTGAGGACCGCAGAGGACTGGAGGACCGCCGAGGCCTGGAGGTCTGCAGAGGCCTGGAGGACCGCAGCAGCCTGGATGACCGCAGCGGACTGGACGAAGTCAGCGGCCTGGACGACCGCAGAGGACTGGACGACCGCAGAGGCCTGGACGACCGCAGAGGCCTGGACGACCGCTGAGGCCTGGAGGACCGCAGAGGACTGGACGAAGTCAGAGGCCTGGACGAAGTCAGCGGCCTGGAGGACCGCAGAGGCCTGGAGGACCGCAGCGGCCTGGAGGACCGCAGAGGCCTGGACGACCGCAGCGGACTGGACGAAGTCAGCGGCCTGGACGACCGCAGAGGACTGGACGACCGCAGAGGACTGGACGACCGCAGAGGCCTGGATGACCGTAGAGGAGGCCTGGATGACCGCAGAGGACTGGAGGACCGCAGAGGCCTGGACGACCGCAGCGGACTGGATGACCGCAGAGGACTGGATGACCGCAGAGGCCTGGACGACCGCAGGGGCCTGGACGACCGCAGCGGACTGGACGAAGTCAGCGGCCTGGACGACCGCAGAGGACTGGAGGACCGCAGAGGACTGGAGGACCACAGAGGACTGGAGGACCGCCGAGGCCTGGAGGTCTGCAGAGGCCTGGAGGACCGCAGCAGCCTGGATGACCGCAGCGGACTGGACGAAGTCAGCGGCCTGGAGGACCGCAGAGGCCTGGAGGACCGCAGAGGCCTGGAGGACCGCAGAGGACTGGACGACCGCAGCGGGCTGGAGGACCGCAGCGGGCTGGAGGACCGCAGAGGCCTGGATTCAAGTGTGCTGTTGCCAGGAACACCAATGATGACCAGCACACCTGCTCACAGGCCACTTCTCAATACATTCGGAGGCTCTCTGAACAATATTGCCCTGGCTGTCATTTCAACTTCCCTGGACGACCATCTGTAGAGCTTCAAATGGACATATTCAGAAATATGCATATTCTCTGTTCCAGTACCATGTAAAATACGACAAATACTTGACGTGGGCCAATCGTGTGAACTTTGATGGTTCCAAGGGCAAACTTCCGCTGCCCAAAAATCTGGTACATGACATCATGGCTAGGTGTGAACGCCGCGTGAGGATTGGTGCTCCAGAAAAGAGGAAGATAAGGGATACCATAAACGCTGCGCTGAGAATGAAGAGGAAAATGACTTGGAAGCTCCACTATGATGAAACCAGATCATTACCTACCTCCTAGCTTCAGCACATCAGCTTCACACAGCTGAAGCTAAAAAATTGTGTCACTGTACCTGTATGACCTGTACATTTTCTGGGGCTGCATGCACTGTGCGGAATCCACTTGGAGCAGCACGGTTACTCCAAGGGGAGTGCATGAACTTGGCTCACCACATTCCTGGTAATGTAAGGGCCTGGTACAAGTTGCCCCTTTTATTTCACTGTCACCAGTTGATTTTTTGGGCGCTGCTGTATCTATCCAGTAGCAGCCGAGTCCATTGTGCTGTGTCCATCTGGGGCCTTGGGCTGCGTTTCCATCCAGGGGCTGCTGTTGTCAGTCCTCTATTCTATTATTGTCAGTGTTAAAAAGCAAAAGACAAAAACGAAAAATAATTCAAAAAAGCAAAACCTAAAAATAAAAAAATTAAGTACAAAAACCATTACCCCGCACCCCCCACCACAAAAAAACTAATTATAAATATGTTAAAGTTGATATTGTTACTGTATTTGTGCTGTTACCTTTTGATCACAGTATGTGTGATGTTGGCTTTCTTATTACAATATGTGTGATGTTACATGTTCCTAATGATTTTGTCCCACGTCCATGCTGAAAATAAAGTGTTTCAATCCCCAAGCGTCTGAGTCCATTGGGCTGTGTCCATCCAGGGGCTGCTGTTGTCCGTTTCCGTTCTCCGTTCTGGTGTCCGTATGCGACAGTGTTAAAAAGCAAAAAAGACAAAAACGAAAAATAATACAAAAAAGCAAAACCTGAAAATAAAGTACAAAAACCATTACCCCGCACCCCCCACCACAAAAAAACAAATTATAAAAATGTTAAAGTTGATATTGTTACTGTATTTGTGCTGTTACCTTTTGATTAAAGTACCGTACAGTATATGTGATGTTGGCTTTCTTATTACAATATGTGTGATGTTACATGTTCCTAATGATTTTGTCCGTAAATAAAGTGTTTCTTAAAATAAACACGACGTGGTTTCCAATGTTTGTATTCCCAACTTCCTGTACTGTATAAATTAGTACTACTGTATGATGGGAATTCAATTAAGAGTGGTATACTGTATGTAAAACAACTTGGTTAGGCATCTTGTTTCACTGGTGTCTGTGGCGGCCTGGGGAGCACTGTGACTCAAGAGAAGGGGTTGTACTGTATGCACAAGCTTGCTGAGGGGCAGAATACTTGGGCATTTCAGGGGCATGGCAGAAGTGTCCCCCATTTTATCCCCCTGTTACTGGGCATGAGTCTATGGCTTCTGATGGCTTCATCCAGGCAGGGTCATACTGTTACTGTACTAGCACTTTGTAGTACATACAACTTTGTATATACAGTACAGTAGGTTACCATTGGTACTGTACATTACCAGTTGATCCTAATCAGTTTCCCAGTGATACAGTACATGCCACCCACTGTATTATACTGTACATGTCACACTTACTGTATGCTATTGCTACAATGTACAGTATGCTCAATCTTTTTTGTGAGATAGTGCCCTAGTCCCTTGCATTGTTGTTATGCACACCAGTGCCTGCAGGAAAGTACTGGTGTCAGGACTGTTATGCACTCCAGTGCCTGCAGGAATGTACTGGTGTTTGAACTGTTATGCAAAACAAATGGACTCACAGACAGACTAGGGAATATGACATAACGTACACAGAAGGTGGTAGGGTAACAAAATACACACAACGTGAACAGAGAAGCCCAGAGGCTAAGGAACTGGGTATCTCCCTTGTATTAGAACTGCTCAGATGTGAAAAGCAAGATGTTGTGTTTTAATACATAGAAAACCCGAAATGCTGTTGCTAAGGGCAACAGCAAAACCCTAAAGGGTTACCAACGGGTGTGGCAGTAAACTCCTTGGTCAGAGATGGAATGATAGACACAAGGAGATTCTCCACAATCCTAATTCTCACTTGCAGTGCACAGGTTCGGTTTACTGCCACTAAACTGACCCCTGACACCTAGCACAGTGAGACAGGATTAGACAGGCAAGTCTTAGAATACAGCCGCAAACTTGCTAAGTTCACAGAGTAGTAACAGAACCCCAGCAAGCTAAACGACTGACTCCAGTCTTACTGCTAGGTCTGGATTGGCAGAGTGTAATACCAAATCCCCAGGCCTATTTGCAGTAAGCAACAAACAAATACAAAGCTACACAGTACTGGCTAACTTTCAGAAACTGACTAACCAACAAAGATTCAGCAGCATCTGCTTACCCTGAAAAGAGGCCTTATAAAGCAGGTGCTGTCCACGCCCCACTCAGACCTCACAGACTGTGAGCACAAAAACCAGCACCGGATCCCCTGCCATGCACAGAGCCTATAACCACTGCACAGCAAAAGACCCGAACCGGAGTATCAGCTGCGCTCAGGTTACTCCGCTAGCACTTGTCTCCCGGTTGCCATGACGACGTGGCAGCACAGGGCAGGAGACCCTAACAGTACCCCCCCTCTGACGAGGGGTCAAAGAACCCCTACCACCGGGTTTATCGGGGAACTGCGAGAAGAAAGAGCGTATCAGTCTGGGGGCATGAAGATCACAACTGCGCACCCACGACCGCTCCTCCGGGCCATACCCCTTCCAGTGCACCAAAAATGACAGCCGACCCCGAACCACCTTGGAGTCAAGAATCCTTTCAACAACAAACTCCCTCTGGCCACGTATCAGAAGAGGGGAAGGTCTTCCACTGGAAGAAGGATTACTAATCGCCCGTTTTAAAAGGGAACAATGAAATGTTTTATTGATACCCAAAGAACGGGGCAGATCTAACTGAAATGCCACCGGATTGATAACCCTGGTGATCTTATAAGGGCCGATGAACCGGGGGCCTAACTTATGAGATGGCTGTCTCAACTTCAAATTCTTGGTAGACAACCAGACGAAGTCTCCTAATTTGAAGCTGCAGGGTCTTTTCCGCTTATCAAAAACCCTTTTGGTCACTAATGACACAGACACAAGGGCTTTCTTCACTTTCCGCCAAATACCTCTAAGGACCGAAACCACAGAGGAACCACCAGGCGTGGAGTCCAGGGGGTCAAAAGAATTGGCCTTAGGATGATGCCCATACACACAAAGGAAGGGAGAGATCCCTGTAGCAGAGTGAGCCGCGTTGTTATAGGCAAACTCCGCCATGGACAGATGAGCAACCCAGTCAGTCTGACACTTGGAGACATAACACCTGAGGAACTGCTCCAAGGACTGGTTCACCCTTTCAGTCTGCCCATTAGACTGCGGATGGTAGCCCGACGACAAGCTGACAGAAATCTGGAGATCGGAACAAAATGCCCTCCAGAATTTGGCCACAAACTGGGATCCGCGGTCAGAGACCACATCAAGTGGCAACCCGTGGAGACGCACAACATGCAGCATAAATAATTCAGACAGGCGTCTGGCCGATGGCAGCCCAACCAGTGGAACGAAGTGCGCCATCTTCGAAAACCTGTCAACGACAACCCAGATGGCTGTCATCCCTGAGGATTTGGGCAAGTCCACCACAAAATCCATTGAAATGTGGGTCCATGGCTTAGATGGGATAGAGAGTGGATGTAGTGGGCCAACAGGAACCCCTCTAGGAGTCTTATTTCGGGCACAGATGTCACATGCCCGAACCCACTGATCCACATCCTTAGCCACCGAGGGCCACCACACCGCCCTAGATAGCAACTCCCGAGTTCTGGCAATACCCGGGTGACCTGCAGACTTCTTGGCATGGAATTCCAGGAACACTCGCTGTCTTAACCTAGGAGGCACAAACAAAAGACCTACCGGAAGGTCTGGAGGAGCCTGCTCCTGTGCTCTAAGGACTAATGATAAGAGGTCCTGGGTAATGCCCACTTTAATACATGATGGGGAAACAATGGGCAACGGCTCCTCGGTGGTCTCCTGGATTGGAGCAAAACTCCGCGAGAGCGCATCAGCCTTGATGTTTTTTGACCCAGGGCGATATGTTATCAAAAAATTAAAGCGAGCAAAAAACAAAGCCCATCGTGCCTGCCTGGCATTGAGACGCTTCGCTGACTCTAAATATGCCAGATTCTTATGGTCAGTGAGAATTGAGACCACAAACTTAGCCCCCTCAAGCCAGTGTCTCCACTCCTCGAGTGCATCCTTAATAGCCAACAATTCCCGGTTACCCACGTCATAATTCATCTCGGCAGGCGAAAATTTACGGGAAAAGTAAGCACAGGGATGAAGGCGATTATCTGACACTCCCATCTGAGAAAGCACTGCCCCAATACCCATCTCAGAGGCATCCACCTCCACCACAAAAGGACGCTCTGGATCTGGGTGTCGCAGCACCTTGGCCGAAACAAATGCCCTTTTGAGACGGGCAAAAGCCGCTTTAGCCTCACAAGACCAGTGAGCAACATCCGCCCCTTTCTTAGTGAGTGCCACCAAGGGCGCCACTATAGACGAAAATCCAGCGATAAATCGTCTATAAAAATTCGCAAAGCCCAGGAAACGCTGAAGCGCCTTCAAACTAGTGGGCTGCACCCAATCCAGGACTGCCTGTACCTTGGAACCCTCCATTTGGAAACCTTCTGGGGAGATAATATATCCTAGAAATGCGATTTGCTGAACTTCAAATTCGCACTTCTCCAGCTTCGCCCCAAGCCGGTGGTCTCTGAGTTTCTGGAGGACTAAGCGTACATGCTTCCGATGTTCCTCCAGGGAATGGGAGAAGATTAGGATGTCATCTAAGTATACAACTAAGAATCTATCCAAATATTCCCTGAGCACATCATTCATGAAATCCTGGAAGACTGCCGGGGCATTACAGAGCCCAAAAGGCATCACCAAATATTCATAATGCCTCGAGTGGGTATTAAAGGCAGTCTTCCATTCATCCCCCTCTCTTATTCGGATTAGATTGTACGCACCGCGTAGGTCAATCTTAGAAAAAATGGTGGCAGTACGAAGCTGGTCAAACAAGACCGAAATGAGAGGCAGTGGGTATGAGTTTTTAATCGTGATACGGTTCAATTCCCTGAAGTCGATGCAGGGTCGCAACGAACCGTCCTTTTTACCCACGAAGAAGAACCCCGACCCAACTGGAGACTGTGAAGGTCTGATAAATCCCTTAGCCAAGTTCTCCTGAATGTACTCTGCCATAGCCTGAGTCTCAGGACGTGACAGGGAGTACAACCTGCTCTTGGGAAGCTTAGCATTTGGCAACAAATCAATGGCACAGTCATAGGAGCGATGGGGAGGTAGTACCTCTGCAACTTTTTTGGAGAACACGTCCGCAAAATCTGCATAACACCCTGGCAATCCTGGCAAACTTAGCTGCGAGAACCTGACTGGAAGGCTCAAGCAACTCCTGAAACAATCAGTACTCCAACTAAGAATCTCCCCAGAGACCCAGTCAAATTGAGGATTGTGGGCCCTTAACCAGGGTAACCCCAACACCAATGGGGCAAAAGTACAGACAGTCACATAAAAGGACAATTTTTCAGAGTGTGTGGCTCCAATAAACAAAGAAATCTGGCTAGTGCAAGAGGTAATTTTACCTTGGGATAATGGTTCCCCGTTTAACCCACAAATCTCAATTTCCGATGCCAAGGGTACTAAGGGAACAGAGTGTTTCAGGGCGAATTGGCGGTCCATAAAAACCCCGTCGGCCCCACTGTCCACAAAGGCCTCAGTCTTGACAGTTTGACCGAGGATCTTCAAGGTCACCGGAATGATAAAAGTCTTCTTGGGAAATTCTGACTTCTGGCCTGACAGGATATTTCCCATCACCCTCAGGCCCTGAAGTTTTCCGGCTTTTCTGGGCATGATACTACCACATGACCTTTATTCCCACAGTACAAACACAACCCCTGCTGTCTCCTCCGCATCTTCTCACGCGAGGAGAGGCGGGTAGCCCCAATCTGCATAGGCTCCTCGGAAAATTCCTCAGAGTCTGAGGTTCCCTTGGGAAGGAAGGAAATCTCAGTCTCCCTTTCAAGCCTACGCTCTCTCAGCCGTCTATCCACCCGGATGGATAACTGCATGAGCTGATCCAAGCTATCAGGCAAGGGATGTTGTACCAGTTGGTCCTTTATCTGGTTAGAAAGACCTCTTCGGTACTGGTGTCTCAGGGCTGGGTCATTCCACTGGGTATCATGGGCCAACCTCCGAAACTCCGTACAGTAAACCTCAACTGGCCTTCGCCCTTGCTTAAGGATCGAAATCTGAGCCTCGGCTGAGGCCGTCTTGTCAGGGTCATCATACAACATGCCCAGTGCCGTAAAAAAAGCATCAACACTTTTAAGCGACGGACAGTCAGGCTGCAACCCATATGCCCAGACCTGTGGGTCTCCTTGTAGCAAGGAAATCACTATGCCCACCCGCTGAATCTCCGACCCAGAAGACTGAGGCCTAAGCCGGAAGTATAGCTTGCAGCTCTCCTTGAAACAAAAGAACTGCGAGCGATCTCCAGAAAAACGATCCGGGAGATTTACTTTCGGCTCCTTAACCCCTGCAGGTGCTGCTGCTGCGGGAGCTCCGCCAGCAGCCTGGGAGGTGTGCATTTTAATGGACAAATCATTACATTTTTGAGTCAGGACCTGCACCTGATCAACCACCTGTTGCAACGTATTTTGAGGGGTATGCTCCATATTCCCACAAAATTTCAACAGGAGTATTGGGCTGCTGAATATGTTATGCACACCAGTGCCTGCAGGAAAGTACTGGTGTCAGGACTGTTATGCACTCCAGTGCCTGCAGGAATGTACTGGTGTTTGAACTGTTATGCAAAACAAATGGACTCACAGACAGACTAGGGAATATGACATAACGTACACAGAAGGTGGTAGGGTAACAAAATACACACAACGTGAACAGAGAAGCCCAGAGGCTAAGGAACTGGGTATCTCCCTTGTATTAGAACTGCTCAGATGTGAAAAGCAAGATGTTGTGTTTTAATACATAGAAAACCCGAAATGCTGTTGCTAAGGGCAATAGCAAAACCCTAAAGGGTTACCAACGGGTGTGGCAGTAAACTCCTTGGTCAGAGATGGAATGATAGACACAAGGAGATTCTCCACAATCCTAATTCTCACTTGCAGTGCACAGGTTCGGTTTACTGCCACTAAACTGACCCCTGACACCTAGCACAGTGAGACAGGATTAGACAGGCAAGTCTTAGAATACAGCCGCAAACTTGCTAAGTTCACAGAGTAGTAACAGAACCCCAGCAAGCTAAACGACTGACTCCAGTCTTACTGCTAGGTCTGGATTGGCAGAGTGTAATACCAAATCCCCAGGCCTATTTGCAGTAAGCAACAAACAAATACAAAGCTACACAGTACTGGCTAACTTTCAGAAACTGACTAACCAACAAAGATTCAGCAGCATCTGCTTACCCTGAAAAGAGGCCTTATAAAGCAGGTGCTGTCCACGCCCCACTCAGACCTCACAGACTGTGAGCACAAAAACCAGCACCGGATCCCCTGCCATGCACAGAGCCTATAACCACTGCACAGCAAAAGACCCGAACCGGAGTATCAGCTGCGCTCAGGTTACTCCGCTAGCACTTGTCTCCCGGTTGCCATGACGACGTGGCAGCACAGGGCAGGAGACCCTAACAATTGTACTGTACTGCTGCCATGTCCCTTGATGCATCGTTCTGCATTCCTTTGTAAAGCACACATGGGGTAGATGTACAGTATGAAACAGTAAGAAGACGGAGAAGTGTGCATACAGTATCAATCAACTGCTGCCTGTACATTGGCTGTTTGGAATGAAATTATGGTAATGGATGATTGTCATTTGCTCTCATCCATTACCAGAATTTCATTCCAAACAGCTAGATCTGGAAGATTATCTGCCAGATAATTGTATGGTGTACAGTATGCCTATCTTATACAGTAGAAAAGATACTATACAATGGAGTACAATAACAAAAATATTTATTAAACAAAAATAAAATTAAACCGATCTTAGTAATATATTAAAAAAGTGGTCCACTAACAGGTGGACCACCACCCGCAGGAGCAGGATGGCACGCTGCAACTGTTCTGTGGGAAAAAAAGGACAGTATTACAAAACAAATACTGAATACTTTACAGTGTAGTAATGGCAATACAGTACTTTACTCTATATTAGACAATCTTGTTATTTACAATGTACAGTACTGTATTGTCAGTACAGTAAATCGAACACTACTGTATGCTGTCGAGGTAATTTAAACATTGCTTTAGTTTACCTCTTGTATAAGTGGGCTGCTGCCTGCCCGCTTCTGGGCCAGCCCACCTATCTTGCCCCTGTCTAGGGCCCCCATAAATCATTGGCATTATATTGGAGAAAAAAAACATTAGTCACATTCAAATACTATACAATTACTACTGTATACTGTAGGTACAGTATTCTACTGTATTGCTGGTATTCAAAATATAAAGTACTGTACAAGAGTTTAGCTTCAATAGGTCATAAACAAATTGTCAAAGGAATAAAACACCACAGTACAAATACTGTAGACATTTATGTATTAGCAGTCATGACATTTCATGACAGCTTCAGAAAAAAGAGGGTTACAGTACTGTAGGTGTTGTTGTAGGGAGTACTATCAATAATAGTGGACTGTACTCAGAGCCAGCCATAACCAATATGATTCCCTAGTCAAGTTTTTGGATGCTGCCCCCTTGCACAGACGCTATTTCCGCCTCTGACCCTGTACCCCTTTCCCAGCACCATCACCCCTCAACCATAGCAGTCCTCATTTTGGTGCTCCTCCAACCTATTGTATGTTTAAAATAGCAACAGTGTGCACATTCGGTGTGCATCCCAAAACGGTGCATGTTCTTGCTGGGAAGGGGCATGGCCACACAGTAATTCCCCAATCTGAAATGACGCCACACAGTACGGCAACTTTATTCACATTATATCATGCAATAGTGTCTCTTATTCTCGTTACATCATATGATAGTACCACATTACTCCTCAAAGTATTCCCACTTATTCACATTGCATCACATCATATTGCTCTTTGTTCACATTAGACCACACAGTAGTGCCCTTGCTACAGTATATGTTACACAACACAGTACTGTAGTACCCCTTATACACATAATGCTGCACATTAGTAATGCATTTTGTATGCAGATACAGACGCAGTCACACACAGAATATACTGTAGGCATGCTGCATATCATATTAATCAGCAGAAGCTGCTTGTGCCCCTAGGCATTTGCCAAGTATGCCTATGCCTAGGGCAGGCTCAGACTGGAAATCAGCACGTAATCCCGCTGGACGGGATCCTGGCGGTCAAAATACAGACGCCGGAATCCCGACCACACAATCCCGACAGGGGTGGCGAGCGGAACGCAGCTCCTTGCATGCTTGCTCCGCTCGCCACGCGGCGGGCACGGTGCCTCGCTACGCTCTGCACACTATTATATCAGTAGTCAGGAAACGCAGCATGCATTTGTGGAGTGAAGAGGGTGAAAAAGGAGAGAAAGTACAGTATGTACTGTAAGGTTATGTCAGAGGGTGTGAAGATGATCAGCTCAGTGTTATACATGTTACAGTAAGTTAGAATACAGTACAGTGCATTATGTATTTCTATCTTATTACCAGGTGTCTCCTCCACTGGTTGGCGACGGACTGTAAAAAGATAAAATACAGTTAGTCATATCAGTTTGACTTAAAATAATGTTGGAGAAAAAAAATACTGTAATTACAGTACAAACTATTGCTACTGTACAGTATATTTACCAAAAATGTATTCTGGCTCGTCGTCTGTGGGTAAAAGAGAAGAATATTATAAGATACAGTATACAGTAAAAAGTATAGTAATAGTACACTAGTGTCCAGGCCCAGTGACAGGTAGGTAAAAAAAGGTATGCTTGTGACAGGCATGGTGATTCCAAGGGGCCCCACCGAGACCATCAGAAAATTTGTGAGTGGCCCGTATGCCGGTGATTATGACTAGAATAAGGTAGCAACTCTTTTTTCTTTTGAATTATGTATACTGTACAGTACTGTATGTGCATATTGTACAGTACACTTAAAATATTTAGCAGTTACTGTAGTGGTAATTTTTGGGATAACAGTATTAGCATACTGTAAGCATCCAACTGAGGCCCCCAAACAGATGCCGCCACTCAGGGCCGGATTAACAATGGGGCGGATGGAGCTGCAGCTCCAGGCCCCCCATTGAAAATAGGCCCACAGGAGACTCACTGACAGCGTTGACTGGAAAAAAACTTTTTCCTGTCACACACTGCCAGCGGCTGCCCTCTTTCCCCTACCTTTCCTCCTTCAGCTCCAGCACTCTCTGAGATCAGCCACAGAGAGCCGCGCAGGCAGTGTGGGGGCCACCTCTCCCCTTCAGTCTCTCCTTCTCCGGGGTCCTGACTGAGCCTGTCACTAGCTCCGCCCCCAGACCACACGAGGAGGTGCAGCTGCTGCAGGAAGCCTGGTACTGAAGGTATAAGTAGTGTGTACTGTGTGTGTGTTGTACTGAGTGTATATTCTGCAGTGGTGTGTGCACTGTATGTGTGTAGTGTGTACTCTACTGTGTGTGTATATAAGCAGCAGTAGTGTGTGTGTGTGTGTGTGTGTGTGTGTGTACTGTATGTGTGTATATGTAGTGGTGTGTGTTGGTGTACTGTGTGTGTATATGCAGTAGTGTGTGTGTGTGTGTGTGTGTGTGTGTATGTGTGTGTGTAGTGAGTACTGTGTGTGTGTGTGTGTGTGTGTACTGTATGTGCATGTGGTGTGTACATACGGTATGTGTGTGTAGTGTGTACTGTGTGTGTGTATATGTTGAGGTGGTGTACGTGTGTGTACTGTATGTGTGTGTGTATTTTACGTGCTATAGGCAGTGAGGGACTCAATTTTTATATATTAGTGGGTCCTGCAGGATGCACTCTGACTCCCCAACCAATCAGACGCATTCCCTATCCCAGCCAATCACCGCCAGCAGCGTTCCCATCTCCACATCCAGTCACTGTCAGCAGCGCCTCCCATCTCCACATTTAATCGCCGCCTGAGACCTGGTCAGTCCACCTGCAGCCGCGGCTCCACCTCCAGCGTGTCCCGATCACTGCTGGTCAGTGATCGGACAGCCCACATCCCCCCCTTCCTGGCGACTGAGTGTCTCTCTCATGAGTGGTGTCTTCTCTCACACTGTGTCCCAATCACTGTGGGCAGCAGTGATCAGGACACGCAGTGCAGCACAGTCTGCACTGGAAACAGACGCTCAGCAAGTGATCCTCCCACGGCGGAAGTGAAAGCCGGTCGTTAAGACTCTGCGCCTGGAGGAGATCTCAGTGTAGGGGAGCCGATCTGTGTGGGTGGACTAAAGAGTTTGTGTGTCTGTGGGGAGGATAGCTTGCTGTGTGTATGCTCTCTGTGTGTGTGTGCGCCTGCGTGTGTATGCTGTGTGTGTGTGTGGTGGGAGTAAAGAGCTGATTGGGGACTGGAGAGAGCAGTTGATTGGGGACTGGGGAGAGCAGCTGATTGGGGACTGGGGAGAGCTGTGCCTATGTGTGGGAATCTGTATGAGGAAAGGTGACCTACGGTATAGGTGAGGGGAGGGGGCGGGATCTATGTGAGGGTGGTGCTTGAGGGGAGCTGAGTAAGGGGGGTGGGTTGGGTCTGTGTAAGGACAGGACAGCATCCTGATGTGGTATTGTGTGAGGGTGGAGCACTGTATGTGTGTTTCAGGGGAGCTGACTGTAATGGGTGACAGCACTGTTTGTGTGTGTGTGTGTTTTTGGGGGGGAGTAAGAAAGGTATAGTTATAATAGTCTAGATAGCTGTGTGTGTGTCTGGGGAAGGGCGAGGGGCGCTGTGTGTCTGTATTAGGGGCAAAGGATGCCAAGATGGTGCTGGAGCCATCTCAGGGGGAGAGGAGCTAGGTGGCACAAAAATTAGGGGGATCGGTGAGTGAGCCCCATCCCATTTTGTCACCTAAGGAGGTCCGCTGACCAGTCAGGAGGGAGCGGGCAGACGGTAGATTTGGAGCAGCAGGAAGAGGGAGAAGCTTTTTGATGGGGGATTGTGTGAGGGTGGTGCGCTGTATGTGTGTTTTTGGGGAGCTAAGGGGGATAGCTGTGTGTGTGGAGGAGGGATCTGTGTGAGGAAGGGATAGCTATAAAAGGGTAGATATGTGTGGGAGGGGGGTCATGGGGGGCACCAAACTCTAACTTGCCTCCGGGCAATGGGAATAAACCTACGACACTGCAGCCGGGGGCTTTGCCCCCTTCTGGTTGTGGCTGAAGAGCTGTGTGCACTGTGCAGTAGCGTGCTCCGGGCCACTGTGTGTGTGGATGGGAGTGCTGCTGCTCTATCTGATTCTGCAGGACACAGAGTGAGAGGACTCGGGGCAGGCTCAGGGAGAATTGGAAGAAGTCTCTACTGCTTCATTCGCACCATCTGGTGTCAGTGGAATAGCTGAGGGTGCTGGGGCCCTGGGGGTGCACTCACCAGGTAAGACATTGTAGCAGGCAGTGGTTCCATAATTATCCTGCAGTGTTCTAATTAATATTTTGAAACATTTTGCACATTAGGCCCATCACCCAGCATCTGCCCCAACTCGCTCTGTCCCGCCTTCCCCCCTACCCCTGCTCTATCATGGTTCCATCCCTACCGTTCTCTCTCATCCTCCTATCTCTGGTCCCTTACCCCATTCTACCTTACCCCATTACCTCCCCTTTTAGGTCTGTTTCATATCTATCACAATTGGAGCAGCTGGAGCGTACGCCCAAGCTTCACCTGTGCACGCATGTGCCCGCATAAAAGAGACGTGACACTGTCACCCACTGCCTCTCTGTCTCCCACTATCTCTCCCCATCACCCTCTCTATCCCCATCATCCTTTCCTGTCACCCACTGCCTCTCCGTCTCCTCCTATATCTACTTGTCACCTCACTTCCCTGTCACCAACGGCCTCTCCCATTATCCTCTATGTCACCCACACCCTGGCATCACCCAATGCCTCTCACTATCGCAATCTCCTGTCACCCTCTGCCTCTCCCTGTCACCCAATGCCTCACCCTCTGCTTCTCCCCTGCATCACTATCTCCCCATCACCCACTCTCCTGTCACTCTCTGTCTCCACAAGGCATCACACTCTACCTCTGGTTTGCTATTGCCAGTTACTGCTGCAATAAAAAAAACTACCTTTCACCGTGATTTAGTGGTATAATTACAAAGCAGTGTACTTTCAACTCCCCAAATTTACCCCCTCGCTTCCCCAGCATTACATCTGACACTGTCTGCCCATAACCCACTCCTTGCCCCCAATACTGCCCCAGCTGAAATCTACCACTATCCCCAGTACTAACCCACTCCTTGCCTCCAATACTGCCCCAGCTGAAATCTACCACTATCCCCAGTACCTACACTTACACCCTACCTATCCCTAGCATTGCCCCAGTACTTCCCCAGCTGCTGTCTTTCCTTACCCTCTACTGCATGCCCTTATCTCCCTCTACCCCAAATTCTACCCACTCACAGCACTTCTCAAAGTGTTGCCTGCTCTTACCTCCTCACTACCCCCAGCACTGCCTGCCCTTAACCTCCTCCCGCCCTAAGTGGTCCCTGCCTCAACCCCCAGTTCTACCCCAACTGCTGCCTTCCCCCAGCACTGCCTATAATGCATAAATTGTGATGGGACCCAGAAACCGTGAAGAAGGACCCCAATTTCTTAAAGTGAGGAGTCCCTGAGACCCACAACTTTTTTTGCTAAGCGTGATCACTGTACCCCATGCCCCCCATATCACTAGCCATATCCCTTGTTGCCGCACACAATTAGGCCCTTTGTAAATTTCAGCTCCAGGCCCATGTTGCCCTTAATCTGGCACTGCCGCCACTAGGTACAGTACGTGCCTCTCGTGCCTAATGGGAAATTCATCACTGACAGTATCTAGAGAGAGAGATGAATGGAGAGACAGTGACAAGGGGAGAGAGAGGGAGAGAGAGAGAGAGAGAGAGAGAGAGAGAGAGAGAGAGAGAGAGAGAGAGAAATTGAGTAAGATGGGTGTTTTTTTTAGAACAGGTGATGTTGTCCATACAGTAGCAACCAATCAAATATTACCTACTGTACTGTATTATCGTCTGTAAGTGTAACTAGATACTGTAAATGTTAATGTGGAATGTGATCGGTTGCTACTGTATGGGCAATATCACCAGTTCAAACAAAAACAATTTTCATCCGATTTCTACGCATTTGCCAGAAAAATCTGATGAAAAGTGCTACTCTGATGGCATCAGATCGATGTCAGTAATAATTCTTACCACTAAATGGCGCCTCATCATCATCTTCCTCCTCCTCAGTGGCCTGTTCCAGTGTAGGGCCTGTGAAAAAAAACATTAATGAGAAAAAAAAAGGTTCATTCCAGGAAATACACATACTCTCCAACATGACCCGCCCCACTAGGTACAAAATGCTCTGGTTCTGGACTTCCCTCTTAATTTATTATTGCCATCACCTGTGAAGAAACAGCTTTCTTATCATTTAACTAGTTCAACACAGGTGATGGAAATCATAAATTAAGAGGGAAGTCTAGAAACAGAGCAGTGCGGCGGGTCATGTTGGAGGGTCTGCATACAGAAACATAGAATTTGACGACAAATACTGTAAGAACCACTTTGCCCATCTAATCTGCCTCTTTTTTTTACCCTTTTTTTTACATCAAACCTTATTTGATCCTTATTTCTTTGTAAGGATATCCTTATGTATGTCTCTTCCATGCATGTTTAAATACTGTAGCTCTACTGTTTTAGGCTCTATCACCTCTGATGGGAGGCTATTCCACTTGTCCACTGCACTTTCTGTGAAGTAATTTTTCTTAAAATTCCCCCTGAACCTCGCCCCCCTCCAGTCTCAGTGCACATCCTTGTGTCCTATTGCTTGCAGGGCCGGCGCTACCATTAGGCAGCTTTAGGCAGCTGCCTATGAGCGCCGGCCACTAGAGGGCGGCATCCCCCTCCTGAATTAGTTTAAACTAAAAATCATGTTGCGCAGGGCTGGCTAGCGGCGGCCCCAGTGCGGGTCTAACCAGCCGCAGCCATCACTATCAGTCACCCCCGGCCAGGGTGAACTGTGGCTGCCGCGCCCACTCTGCTGACAGACCCCGGCAACAAGCAGGAGCAGCAGCGCGATGCTGCTGTATCCTAAATCCGGGCAGGCAGCAGCATCGTCCTCTCCCTCCAACTCCTGCAGCCGTAGGCAGGGAGGTTCGATTGCTGCCCCCAGCCTTCCATGCTCCCTCACCTGACGCCGTTTGCCACAAGCTGCATGCCGCCCTCCTGCTTCTGGGTTGGCTCCCTTGTATTTGCCTGACCGCGGCCGGCTCCACCTCCTGGAACCGCACATATATGACAGTCCCAGCCACAGTCAGCAAAAAATGTATGTGAAATCATGTTTTGTCATCTTACTCTAATACTACATAAGGGTTAAAAGGTATAATTTATCGGGAGGGGGGGGGGGGTCGGTACAACGGATGTTAGGGGTGGGGATGATTAACTGAAAACATATAAGGGGGTCCACAAACTTATCTTATGCTATAAATTGAATTTTTATATATATATATATATATATATATATATGTATATATATGTATATCTATATATATATATATATATGTATATATTTGTATATATATATATACATGTGTATATATATATATATATATACATGTATATATATATATGTATGTGTGTGTATATATATATATATATACATGTATATATATGTGTATATATATATATATACATGTGTATATATATGTATATATATATATATGTATATACATAGGGCGTGGTTAGCTGCTGTGGATGATGTGACGTCACCCGCCGGGTCCAGGGAGGGGGGGGGGGGGGAGAGACGAAGCATAACGGTGACAGTGTCTATGTTCTCTAAACCTAAATGTATGTGGATATTATTCCGTTTTTTTATAAAGTGATTACTTTTAACTTACTAGTGCGCTCTCCTGATTCTTCCTAGTATGTATATATATATATATATATATATATATATATATATAGCATCCATATGCGGCGAAACTCAGAATAAAACAGACCAGGCAGGTTTAGTTACCAACCTTTCAATGCTCAATGGGTTGTATTTTCGTCAGGGTGCAGAACGTTCTGCACCCTGACGAAAATGCAACCTATTGAGCATTGAGACATTGGTAACTAAACCTTACTGGTCTGTTTTATTCTGAGTACCGCCGCATATGGAAACTACATTATGCTACACACATTGATGCAGCTCGGATTGGAGGGCATCGGCTATTGACTGCTTTAACTAACTGTTTATGCTTTGAGGGGTGCCGCTTTACAAATATATATATATATATATATATACATATATACACATACACTGTATGTATACATTTACTTTTTTTTACATTTTGTATAAACAGGAAAGGGGATGCAGGACACAAAATCAATAAGTATATATATACACGAAGGGGTGTAACTAGCATTTACAACTGTAATTAAAGAAAGAAACATAATAGACACTCACTTTTCATGAAATGGATATACTGTATTATAAAAAGGTTGGATATATATAATATATTTGCATTTTTGCTCCAGTACAGTCACACATTTGTGTTTTATGTGCCAACTGTTTATAGGTGGTGCACTGAACAGTGCACACAACCATGTGAGAGACAATGACACCATTATTTTGAATCTGGAGCCATCTGCGAGCCGGACCGGCAGCCAATCATAATATGGCATAATGTGTAAGGGGCATTACTATAGTGTGGCATAATGTTATAAGGGGCATTCCTGTGTGTGTCATAATCTGTAAGTGGCACTACTGTGTGGCAAAATGTATAAGGGGCATTACTGTGTGGCATAATGTATAGCGGGCATTACTGTGTGGAATAATGTATAGGGGGCATTACTTTATGGCATATTGTGTTATAAGGGGCACTATTACTGTGTGGCATAATGTGTATAAGGAGTACTACCGTGTGGCAGGATGTGAATTGACTCTACTGTGTGGTTTAACGGAAATGGGTTCTAATGTGATGTAACGTGAATAGGAGGCACTACTGTGTGACGCAACATCAATAAGAGGCACTACTGTAAAAGTAACGTGAATAAGGAGGAGGGGGGGTTGGGTTCAGTTTTGCCTAGGGTGCCGAGAAACCTTGCACCGGCCCTGATTGCTTGCAGTGTCTTCATTAGGAGAATGTTTCCCTCCTGGACTTTATTAAAACTAGAGATGTGCACCGGAAATTTTTCGGGTTTTGTGGTTTGGTTTTGGATTTGGACGTGTTTTGCCAAAACCACCCTTTCGAATTTTTGTCGGATTCAGATGCGTTTTGGATTTGGGTGTTAAAAAAAAAAAAAAAACCCTCAAAAACAGCTTAAATCATAGAATTTGTGTGAAATTTTGAGCCTATAGTATTATTAACCGCAATAACCATAATTTCCACTCATTTCCAGTCTATTCTGAACACCTCACACCTCACAATATTATTTTTAGTCCTAAAATGTGCAACGAGGTCGCTGGATGACTAAGCTACTGTAAGTGACCCAAGAGGGCAGCACAAACACCTGGCCCATCTAGGAGTGGCACTGCAGTGTCAGACAGGATGGCACTTATAAAAATTTGCCAAAAACATTACATGATGCAAAGATAAATAAATAAAAAAGAGGCGCAAGATGGAATTGTCCTTGGGCACTCCCACCGTTGTGTTGTATAAACAGGACATGCACATTTTAACAAACCCATCATTTCAGCCACAGGGTCTGCCACACGACTCTGGCTGAAATGACTGATTGGTTTGGGACACCACCAAAAAAAGAAGCAATCAATCTCTCCTTGCTCAAACTGGCTCTACAGAGTCAAGATGTACCAGACTGGACTTACTTGGTGGGTGCAGTGTGGTGGGGGACAGGGAGTACTCCTCCTCTGCCACGGCCTGTGACAGTGTAGGGCCTGTGAAAACAAAAATTCCATGAAATATACTTTTGTATTCTGTGTTGAATACAGTATAACAAAAATTCAGTCAGGTTGGAGGAGAGTAGATTTTGCACACAGAGACGAGAATGTCGAGGCCAGATTCAGGGGGTAGTGGAGGAGGTTTAGGATACCGTACCTCACCCTGTTGGGATTGCTGCAATCAGGATGCCACTGTCTATCACCTGAACGCTGGAATCCTGACTTCTGGTCACGTAAACCCAATGCATTGGTTTCACACAATGTACAGTACAGTACAGTACAATACGGTAGTTTACTTACCAAGTTGGGGAGAGGGCTTCTCCTCTTCCTCTTCCTCCTCCTGACTGTCAATAATTACTGAGTGGAAAATAAAAAAAAGATTATAAACAAAATACAGTAGAGTACAGTTACTACAAAATTGCACAGTAGTCTACAGTAGTAAAGTGCTACAGGAGGCAGAGAGATATTCATAATACAGTAGGAGCAGAATGATTATCCAGTGGTAGGGGACATACAGTACTGTACTGTACCTGTATTTAAAACACCTGCTGTCTGGATCCCGACATTCAAAATGCTGAGTCTGGATTCAGAGTATGATTGGAGGTTTAGGCTAGTGGAGGGTGGGTAGGATGCACAATTTTGGGCACCGTACTACAAAATGGATATCGTGGAACTAGAAAAGGTTTAGGAGGAGGGCGACCAAAGTGATCAAGTGGATTGAGAAGCTGGAATACGAGGAAAGGCTTGCTAGGCTAGGCATGTTTACATTGGAAAAGAGGAGATTAAGAGGGAACATGATTAACCTTTACAAATATATACAGCAAGGGGACAATACACAGGAACTGTTTTTGATAAGATCGACACAGAGGACACGTGCACAGTCACTCGTGTTGGAGGAGAGGAGATTTCGCATACAGAGGCGAAAAAGGGTCTTCACAGTGAGGGAAATACTGTACGTTTGGAATTCCCTGCCTGAAAAGTAATAAAAGTGGACCTGGTCAATACTTTTAAGAATGGGCTTGAGAAAATCCTACTGTACTTACTATACTGTGGCTCCTCCTCCCCCGAGTCCACGTAAGTGACATCTGTGTTGAATATAAAAAAACAAAAAGAAAAGTCAAATTTGCCATTGTTATTTCCAATACTACTGTACTAAAGTATTATCCAATACTTTACAGTAGTACAGTGCTACAGAAAGTAGAGAGGCAGAGAGACATTCTTAGCCGGAGTGTGGAATGACCGTCCATTTGTAGGGGACGTACTGTACCTGCATCTAAAATACCAGAGTATAAATGGAGGGTTAGGGGTTAGTGGAGTAGGGTTTCGATACCATGCAGTACCTCAACCTGATGGGATTTCTGCAATCAGGATACCGCTGTTGGTCACTTGACTGCTGGAATCCTGACCACTGGTCACGCAAACCCAAGCCATTAGTACTGTTAATAAATCAATAAATAATAAATATACAATACAGTACAGTAGAGTACTGTACAGTAGATTACAATTCTTACCAGGCTGGCCTGAAGGCTCCCCCATTTCCTCCTCCTCCTCTGGCTCCGTATCAATAACGAGGCGGTCTGTGTGTACAAGATAACAAGTATTGTAAAATAAAAAAATTACAGTAATACTGTAGGAAACTAGTGTGTCTGTAACAAAAATAATGATTACCACTTCCGGAGCTCTGCTGGTCAGATGGGGTGGGTGGTGGTGGTGGTGGTGGTACTGTGAGAAAAAAAACAACAGTGCTGTAAGTGAAGCTGTCAATTTGTAACATGTACTATACAGTATCCAGGACACATGTACAGTAGTGTAACGATGACAGTCGCACCAGAATTCTCGTTACACAATACCTGGCAGCGCAGGTGGTGGTGGTGGTGGTGGTGGTACTGTGAGAAAAAAAATAACAGTGCTGTAAGTGCAACTGTCAATTTGTAACATGTACTATACAGTATCCCGGACACATGTACAGTAGTGTAACGATGACAGTCGCACCAGAATTCTCGTTACACAATACCTGGCAATGCAGGTGGTGGTGGTGGTGGTACTGTGAGAAAAAAAACAACAGTGCTGTAAGTGAAGCTGTCAATTTGTAACATGTACTATACAGTATCCAGGACACATGTACAGTAGTGTAACGATGACAGTCGCACCAGAATTCTCGTTACACAATACCTGGCAGCGCAGGTGGTGGTGGTGGTGGTGGTGGTGGTGGTACTGTGAGAAAAAAAATAACAGTGCTGTAAGTGAAACTGTCAATTTGTAACATGTACTATACAGTATCCAGGACACATGTACAGTAGTGTAACGATGACAGTCGCACCAGAATTCTCGTTACACAATACCTGGCAATGCAGGTGGTGGTGGTGGTGGTACTGTGAGAAAAAAAACAACAGTGCTGTAAGTGAAGCTGTCAATTTGTAACATGTACTATACAGTATCCAGGACACATGTACAGTAGTGTAACAATGACAGTCGCACCAGAATTCTCGTTACACAATACTTGTAAGCGCAGGTGGTGGTGGTGGTGGTGGTGGTACTGTGAGAAAAAAAATAACAGTGCTGTAAGTGAAACTGTCAAACGTAAATTAACAAACAACTATCACTGTAATTTAACATCCTCATCCCGTAGCGCAGCACGGGTATTCAGCTCTCTACAATGTTATTTATACTGTGTGTTTAATATTTACAGTTAGTTTTGTAAACAGACATTCTTAACATCACGGGCAACCAGATCTTACAGGAAGTGTCCCACCCTCCCTCCAATCCGGATTGCAGCGAGTTATCTGTGATGGTCAGGACAGGGGGGTGGGACTATAGAAATCACTATGTACTGTACACTACTGTATTTGACAATACTTACCAGCTTGGCGGCACCTGTTCCGCCTCCTGTGCTGTCGTGCTACCAGCCCTGTAAAAATATATATACAGTATAATGGCAGCATACTGTACAGTCAATGAAATTCAACATTGACAGCATCTTTATGACATCACAATCAATGGAATTGTTCATTCTAGTACCCTGCACTTAATCACTCAGGAGGGCATAGTGTACTGTACTGTCTTCAAAACTTAAGGGGGACATTTCTAAATGTGACATACAGTACACTTACAGTATCGCTACAGTACAGTAGGTCCAGGGTATTAGACAAAACACTACCTTTATAGACATTGTAACACACATTAGCATTGCCCTTATAAACATTATGACACACATCAGCATGCAGCCCTCCCACCCTTAACCATCTCAGTACTGTTCATTACAGTATAAATTGATTCCATGACAGATGATGCAGCACTCACCTGAATTCATCTTATTCACGTCATGTCACAGTAGTGCAGTTTATTCACATCACAGTACTGTCCTTGATTCACGTTGTGTCACACAGTAGTGCAGTTTATTCACGTCACAGTACTGTCCTTGATTCACGTTGTGTCACACAGTAGAGCACCTTATTCATGTTACTGTACTGTACGTCACAGTAGTGCAGTAGTATATCCACATTACGTCACAAAGTAGAGATCTGCCACAGTCATGAACCTTATAACACATTATGCAAGAGTAATGCACGTCAGAACACATTAGGCCACTGTAACATCCCTTAGAATAATTTCTGCCACAGTAACGTCCCTTAGAACACTGTACTATCTGAAACACAAATCTACTGTACCTTATAACAAAAAAATAGTTACTGTACTTGAACTTTGGGTATAAAAATCGGTACTCTCAGCATGGGAGGCAGGAGACTGCAATTACAGCTGCACGTTACACTGAATGATAATGTACGATACACTGCACAATACGCTGCAGGTACACTGCATGACACACTGCAATTACACCACACGATGCACTGCACGACTCTGCATATGCACTGCACTATGTGATACAGTACACTGCACAATACGACAAACTGCACATTACACTGCACAATACGCTGCAGGTACACTGCACGACACACTGCAATTAAACCACACAATGCACTGTACGACACTGCATACTGTATGCACTGCATGATACGACAACATTTCCCTGCAAAATATGATACAATGTACACTGCACAAAAAACTGCAATTACAGTACCACATGTGTATACAGTACACTTCACGATGTGATTCACTATGCATTACACTCACTGCACAATACCATATACTGAATGTACACTGCATGACACGCTGCAATCACGCAGCACGATACACTGTGATACACTGCATATACTGTACACTGGATGATACTGTACACTGCACAATCGTAGACCACGTGGATTGTAAAGAACTACTGTATATATACAAGTTTAAAAAAGTAATAATTGTTTTTGTAAAACTCATGTCGATCTTCTTCCATGTCAACTTAACACCATGTCAACCTACAGTAACTGGTGTCAACCAATTTCAAAAGCCGCACCATCTAGGTCGACACCAAAAAACAAATTGACCTTTTGACCCGGGTTAATGTTTGGGCCTTGTTTAACCATTTGTTTACCACAAATACAGTGCTGTATAGACCGGATACCTGCTGCTACAGCAGCACCTGCTATAATGTACTGTACCTGTAACTACAGTAACTTAAAGTACAGTAATCTACAGTAATGTACTGTACTTACAATCCCTTATGGCCTGCAGGCGTCTTGGGGTCCTCCGGACGAGGTCACTCCATCTCCTTTGGAGTGACCTCACTGTTCTCCTGCGGTTGTACGTCCGGAGGATATCCCTGCTGGCCCTCCGGTAGGCTCTAATTTTCTCCTCGTTGCTGGCGAGAGTTCTATCCCGCCAGCGAACGAGGAGACGCAGCTCACCGTGAGCATAAGGACGGTCCCTTACAGCAGCCATGACACCGTCCTTATGCGCAATGAGCGTCTCAGACGTCGTTCGTCTCAGACGTCGTGCGTTCCAGGCATTCAACGTAGTTACTGTACTTTGTGACAGTTTCCCTTAGTTTTGAATATGCCCTTTCTTTGACCACGGTATTTTCCACTGTCTTGCCCTACGCCCTTCCCTCCTGGGAGCCTGCACAGGTCCTATGCAATACACAAATACCGAAGATGTACAGTACGTCAGAATACCCTCATTTCATTCCCACTGTTTAGTTGCATTTAGCGTAAAGAATCGCTCCTGCAGATGTACTCTGATTTATATGTAACTTGTGTGCACCTTTCCATTGACTGTCTTACAATGTAGATAAAATAATACAGTGTATTATTACAATAAAAATAAAATAAAAAAAGAAGATCACGTCTCGAACCCTGGATCCCCAGCGTGGGAGCCTTCACCCCTAGCCCACGATGCCTCATGAGAGGCTCCCAATTTCATGTGTGAAAGTACTGCAAACAGCGCCCGGCCCCCATCCCATTGGTGTTGGTTTATGCCTTAGAGGACTCGGACGCTCACATTTGTAAAGCACAGTATTTTCCACCACCTCCTGCTAGCCTATTGCCCTTCCCCCCTGGGAGCCTGCACAGATCATGCAGTAGACAGGGAGGGAATTCAGGTCATGTGCAATACACAAACGCCGAATACAGTATCTACTGTATAGTACTGTTTTGCTCACTTATACCCCTTTTACACTCGCACTCCCGGGTCACTCCCGGGATGCTTCCCGGGATGCGTCCCTGGACCCTGGATGCCTTCCCGGGACTGACCCCTTTCACACTGCACTAAGACCTGGGATCGACCCGGGACAGCCCCATTTACACTGATCCCGGGATATCCCTGCAAATGCACATGTATGTCATTAGAAATGGCCTTTTCTGGCTCACATTGATGAGGTCACACTAGTCAACAAAGGGAGGGGTGGTGCCTGCTCACACCATTGCTGCAGTCATGGCCGACGGAGTACCAGTGTGTATGCCTGAGCTCATGATTCTTTCTGCTTTGCAGATGTTTCATACAGCCACTGACAGCATGATGCAGCTTGTCACACTGTGCAGTATACTGCACATATATTTTATGAGGAGGAGGAGGGCGCAATTTATGCTGGATAGGGCTGCTAGTCGCCGCCAATATTTGCGCAGGAGGAGAGCCCTCATATCATCCAGGATGAGTGCCATACTGAGCGTGAGTATGGGCCCTAACCGCTCATTTTGGTCCAGAGATCGCCGGCACGGAGAAGCCTTTATGAGGACCGTGGAAGCTTACCAGGATGAGGAGTGGATGGCTAACTTCCGTGTGTCTCGTGCAACCTTTAACTACATACTGGAATTACTTACCCCAGCACTTGACATGCAGACGACCAGGCTAAGGAGACCCATCGAGGCACGCAGGAGATTAGCTATTGCATTGTGGTGGTATGCTACCCCAGGAGAGTACCGCTCAGTCTCATGCTTGTTCGGTGTTGCAATCTCCACCTGCTGTGTCATAGTCCACCAGGTGACTAAAGCAATTGTATCTACCTTATACAAGCGCTTCATATCTCTACCACAAGGACAGCGCTTACAGGATACCATCATTGGATTTGTGAAGCGAGGCTATCCGCAGTGTGGAGGAGCCATTGATGGGACACACATCCCCATTATTGCCCCACGTGACAACCATGCTGACTATTTTAATAGGAAGGGCTGGCACTCCATCATATTACAGGCTGTTGTGGACCACAAATATTGGTAAGTGTTTATTTTTGGGGTGGTGGGATGAGTTGCATGTGTGAGGTTTACATTCTAATTTTTTTTCAATTTTACTGTTCTTTAGTTTCCTAGATGTGTTTATTGGCTGGCCAGGCCGATCTCATGACTCCCGAGTTCTTGCCAATTCTGACCTGTACAACATCGTAGAGGAGAAGCAGGGAGGCTGGCTGTACCCCAAAGAGTGTGCAAAGATTGTGAATGGGGTGGAGATCCCTGTCCACATCATCGGGGATGCTGCATACCCTTTACGCCCCTGGATTATGAAAGGCTACACCCAACAGGTCCAGTTAACCCCAGAGCAACAAACCTATACTCACACCCTGAGTTCAGCAAGGATGGTGGTTGAGAACGCCTCTGGCAGGTTAAAAGGAAGATGGCGTTGTTTGATGAAGCGCAATGATGTGGACCTAAAGAATATGCCTAATGTAGTAGCTGCGTGCTGTATACTGCACAACATCTGTGAACTGAAAAATGAGCTATTCCTTCCTGAGTGGACTGTGCAGGACCCTGAGGTTATAAACCCACCTGTGGAAGGTGCTTTGTTTGGGACTGCCTCAAACTCCGCTGCAGAACAAATCCGCCACACTATTACATCCAACCTTGCAGCACTGGTACAATAGTGTTTAAGAATCAGCACAACATGTTTGGTGAATTAAATTTTTTTTATTTTGTATTCCACCTTTGAACTTTGGTTTCAATATTTATGTTTTTCCCAAAAAACCACATTGCCACAAACTTTGTATATATGCAGAAACAACGTAGAAAACACTGTAAACATGGTCTACTGTTACACACATATGGGAATGTTATGCATAGATTTGCAAACAAGTTTTGATTAACATAAAAAAAAAAGAAAAAAGACTGGTAGGTTTGTAGATACAACACCATAAACCACAGTGTCCCTGCAGTATATTATTACTGTGTAAAAAATAAATAAAAAGTGCTTTAATGTAGACACTATACAAAACAGAACATAGAAAAAAAATGAAAGAAGGCACAAACAGTTGTGCATAAACAATGACCACACTGTGGTTATTTAACAACAAATAACATTAAAAAAAAATTCACTGTGTTTCACGGCAAATTGCGCAATACAGTAAACTCTGGGCTTTGCGCACTAGATGGTGCAGTATTTGGGGCATAGTATGGACCAGGATTAAATTATGAAAAACCCTGCTCAGGGGGGTATTGTGAGTTGTGGTGTTGGTTTTGTGCTCTTGAGGTATTGGTCATACGCTCATAGAACGCCATGTTCATTTGGTGCAATTCCCTGTGGCGGTCATACTGCTCTCTACTCATGCGTTCCTGCATTGTCATGACTTGGGAAAGGAATGCATCATGCATTTGGCGTTCTGCCTCTAGAAACCTGTCGAGCCTTGCATCCTCCTGTGCGGACATTGTAGCGTCCATCTCTCGGAGTTGGTCGACAAGGACATTTGACATGGCTTTAGCCACTTGCTCCGCTCTATTCAATTTCTTCCTTCTAGGCGGTACGGTGTAAACTGTGAAGAGAAGAAATACAAAATGAGCGTATATAAAAATAGCAGCGTTAGCAAACATGTGTTTGTGGCATTAATCCACCTACACACTAGCTACTCTGCAACATTGAACTATTTATAAAAATGCAAATCCCCCCTGCGTGGGGGCAGAAAATGCAAAGTGTGCCACCGTGCCAGCAGCGTGCTGAGCGCAGTGATCCTGCAAGGGGCTCATTTGCGCTCGCCGCGCTGCCGCCACACTGGCCACTCATACTACACACAGAACCGGATGATTAACAATTGTGGATTTGTGCTATGAGTGTTAATTACTAAACATGTACTTACTGTTTTTCTGTAAAGTTGGGGTGACGGCACTTTGTACAGTCCCACTGTCACTGGTCTGAGCATCCACGACGTCTTCAATGGTTGCAGTTATGCTGTCGTCGTTTCTGGATGTGTTTATGGACGGCTGGGAGGATGTGTCGCTGTCCTCAGGTGTGTCGTCAATTAACAACGGTGATGACGGACAGACGTCACTGCTTGTCTGTGTCTCTTCTGGGGTGCCTTCTGTAGCAGTGTACTGTGAACTGGAAGACAGACTCACCGGACTGCATATAGCTGTGATTCCAAAGATATTGGCGCAGATGTCATAGTACTGCCAGTCGATACGGCCAACACCGCTCTTTTTCCTGTTGTTGTCATGCACCTTAAGGAACTGCTTTTTAAGAGTTTTCATTTTGTTTAACACTTGCTGCTGTGTGCAGATGATTCCCCTGGCTTGCAGCATCTTGGAGATGTTTTTATAAATGACTGCATCTTTGACTGTGCCTGTGATCTGCCTCATTATTTCCTCCTCTCCCCTAATGCTCAGCAACTCTCTCACCTCCTGGTCTGTCCAGGTCGCCATGCTGCCTTCCTCACACGCATCAAGGACGCTCCCCAGGGCTCTGAAAGATGACATCATCTTTTCTGAGCCCATGAAAGCTCCAATCGGAGGCCTTTTAACAGTCCCGGGTAGTGAATCCCGGGACGGGCCCTTTCACACTACCCAGCTTCCCGGGACGGTCCCGGGTTCAACCCTGCTTTTGACCTGGGATGAAATCCCGGGATGCTCGTCCCGGGAAATTGTCCCTGTACCCATTTACACTGAGAAGAATCCCGGGATGATGCGCGTTCACGTGCAATATCCCGGGATTTTTCTGCGAGTGTAAAAGGGGTATTAGTAGCATCAGAATACACTCATTTCTACTCATTGCCGCTGTGCAGTTGCATTTAGCGTAAAGAATCGCTCCTGCAGATGTTCTTTGATTTATGTGAAACCTGTGTGCATCCTTCCATTGGATGTATTAGAGAGAATTTTTTTTTTTAAATGAATGTCACGGGAACACATTAAAAAAAAGGTTGGCACTTCCTTCCCATTGGTGTTGGTTTACAGTATGCCGTAGTGGACTCGGACGCTCATGTAATTGCATTTCAAAGGCACAGTATTTTCCATCGTCTCCCCCTACCCCCATCGCCTGCACAGGGAGGGAATTCAGGTCCTGTGCAATACACAAACGCTGAAGATCTACAGTACTGTTTTGCTCAGTTAGTAGCGTCAGAATACCCTCATTTCATTCTCGCTGTTTAGTTGCATTTAGCGTAAAGAATCGCTCCTGCAGATGTACTCTGATTTATATGTAACTTGTGTGCACCTTTCCATTGACTGTCTTACAATGTAGATAAAATAATACAGTGTTAAAGTTCAACATCAATACTAAATACACAGAATATACTTTGAGAAAAGTCTCTCTGCTTAGCATAATCTTTGGGAGGCTCCATAGCCCAGTGGTTAGGCATCCTGCCTACAGTGCAGATGGTGATTGTAGGGTCACTGGTTAGAATCCCGGGTTCAACTAGTGTTTGTAGTATTTGTCATTTCTCTAACGTCCTAGTGGATGTTTGGATCTCCGAAAGGACCATGGGGAATAGCAGCTCCGCAGGAGACTGGGCACAACTAAAGAAAGCTTTAGGTCACCTGGTGTGCACTGGCTCCTCCCACTATGACCCTTCTCCAAGCCTCAGTTAGTTCTTTGTGCCCGGCCGAGCTGGATGCACACTAGGGGCTCTCCTCAGCTTCTAGAAAGAAAGTATATGTTAGGTTTTTTATTTTACAGTGAGACCTGCTGGCAACAGGCTCACTGCACCGAGGGACTAAGGGGAGAAGAAGCGAACCTACCTGCTTGCAGCTAGCTTGGGCTTCTTAGGCTACTGGACACCATTAGCTCCAGAGGGATCGACCGCATGGAACTGGCCTTGGTGTTCATTCCCGGAGCCGCGCCGCCGTCCCCCTTACAGAGCCAGAAGCAAGAAGAGGTCCGGAAAATCGGCGGCAGAAGACTTCTGTCTTCACCAAGGTAGCGCACAGCACTGCAGCTGTGCGCCATTGCTCCTCATACACACTTCACACTCCGGTCACTGATGGGTGCAGGGCGCTGGGGGGGGGGGTGCCCTGAGAAGCAATAAAAACACCTTGGCTGGCAAAACAATCACAATATATAGCCCCAGAGGCTATATATGTGATAAATACCCCTATCAGAATCCATAAAAAAGCGGGAGAAAAGTCAGCGAAAAAGGGGCGGAGCTATCTCCCTCAGCACACTGGCGCCATTTTCTCTTCACAGTGCAGCTGGAAGACAGCTCCCCAGGCTCTCCCCTGTAGTTTTCAGGCTCAAAGGGTTAAAAAGAGAGGGGGGGGGCACTAAATTTAGGCGCAATATTGTATATACAAGCAGCTATTGGGGAAAATTCACTCAGTTATAGTGTTAATCCCCACATTATATAGCGCTCTGGTGTGTGCTGGCATACTTTCTCTCTGTCTCCCCAAAGGGCTTTGTGGGGTCCTGTCCTTAGTCAGAGCATTCCCTGTGTGTGTGTGTGCGGTGTGTCGGTACGGCTGTGTCGACATGTTTGATGAGGAGGCTAATGTGGTGACGTAGCAGATGCCGATAAATGTGATGTCGCCCCCTGTGGGGCCGACACCAGAGTGGATGGATAGGTGGAAGGTATTAACCGACAGTGTCAACTCCTTACATAAAAGGCTGGATGACGTAACAGCTGTGGGACAGACGGCTTCTCAGCCCGCGCCTGCCCAGGCGTCTCAAAGGCCATCAGGGCTCAAAAACGCCCGCTCCCTCAGATGGCAGACACAGATGTCGACACGGAGCCTGACTCCAGTGTCGACAAGGTTGAGACATATACACAATCCACTAGGAACATCCGTGACTTGATCCCGGCAATAAAAAATGTGTTACACATTTCTGACATTAACCCAAGTACCTCTAAAGATGAGTTTTATGTTTGGGGAGAAAAAGCAGGCAGTGTTTTGTTCCCCCATCAGATGAGTGAATGAAGTGTGTGAAAAAGCGTGGGTTCCCCCGATAAGAAACTGGTAATTTCTAACTGTCCAAGGAGCAGTTGTTAGTCGGGGTAGCACTATCTTGGAAAGTGCTACAACAGCACGGTTGGATTCTAAACAGTCCAAAGTCACAGCTGGTTCCTACTGTTCCTGGGGATGGTTCTGGACACAGACCAGAAAAAAGTGTTTCTCCCAGAGGAGAAAGCCAAGGAGCTGTCATCTCTAGTCAGAGACCTCCTGAAGCCGAAACAGGTATCGGTGCATCATTGCACGCGAGTCCTGGGAAAAATGGTAGCTTCCTACAAAGCAATCCCATTCGGCAGGTTCCATGCAAGAACTTTTCAGTGGGACCTGTTGGACAAGTGGTCCGGATCGCATCTTCAGATGCATCGGCTGATAACCCTGTCTCCAAGGACCAGGGTATCTCTACTGTGGTGGCTGCAGAGTGCCCATCTTCAAGAGGGCCGCAGGTTCGGCATACAGGACTGCATCCTGGTGACCATGGATGCCAGCCTTTGAGGCTGGGGGGCAGTCACACAGGGAAGAAACTTCCAGGGACTTTGGTCAAGTCAGGAGACTTCCCTACACATAAATATTCTGGAACTGAGGGCCATTTACAATGCCCTGAGTCAGGCAAGGCCTCTGCTTCAAAACCAGCCGGTACTGATCCAATCAGACAACATCATGGCAGTCGCCCATGTAAACCGACAGGGCGGCACAAGAAGCAGGATGGCGATGGCAGAAGCCACAAGGATTCTCCTATGGGCAAAAAATCACGTGTTAGCACTGTCAGCAGTGTTCATTCTGGGAGTGGATAACTGGGAAGCAGACTTCCTCAGCAGACACGATCTACACCCGGGAGAGTGGGGACTTCATCCAGAAGTCTTCCAACTGATGGTAAACCGTTGGGAAAAGCCACAGGTGGACATGATGGCGTCCCGCTTAAACAAAAAAAATAGAGAAATATTGCGCCAGGTCAAGAGACCCTCAGGCAATAGCTGTGGATGCTCTAGTGACACCGTGGGTGTACCAGTCGGTTTATGTGTTCCCCCCTCTGCCTCTCATACCAAAGGTACTGAGAATAATAAGAAGGAGAGGAGTAAGAACGATACTCGTGGTTCCGGATTGGCCAAGAAGAGCTTGGTACCCAGAACTTCAAGAAATGATATCAGAGGACCCATGGCCTCTACCGCTCAGACAGGATCTGCTACAGCAGGGGCCCTGTCTGTTCCAAGACTTACTGCGACTGCATTTGACGGTATGGTGGTTGAACACCAGATCCCAAAGGAAAAGGGCATTCCGGAGAAAGTCATTCCTACGCTGATTAAAGCTATGAAAGAAGTAACCGCAAACCATTATCACCGTATTTGGCGAAAATATGTTGCGTGGTGTGAGGCCAGGAAGGCCCCAACGGAGGAATTTCAGCTGGGTCGATTTCTGCACTTCCTACAGTCAGGAGTGACTATGGGCCTAAAATTGGATTCCATTAAGGTCCAGATTTCGGCTCTGTCGATTTTCTTTCAGAAAGAACTGGCTTCACTGTCTGAAGTTCAGACTTTTGTAAAGGGAGTGCTGCATATTCAGCCCCCTTTTGTGCCTCCAGTGGCACCTTGGGATCTCAACGTGGTGTTGAGTTTCTTAAAATCACATTGGTTTGAACCACTTAAAACTGTGGATCTAAAATATCTCACGTGGAAAGTGGTCATGTTATTGGCCTTGGCTTCGGCCAGGCGTGTGTCAGAATTGGCGGCTTTGTCATGTAAAAGCCCTTATCTGATTTTCCATATGGATAGGGCGGAATTGAGGACTCGTCCCCAGTTTCTCCCTAAGGTGGTATCAGCTTTTCACTTGAACCAACCTATTGTGGTGCCTGCGGCTACTAGGGACTTGGAGGATTCCAAGTTACTGGACGTAGTCAGGGCCTTGAAAATGTATGTTTCCAGGACGGCTAGAGTCAGGAAAACTGACTCGCTATTTATCCTGTATGCACCCAACAAACTGGGTGCTCCTGCTTCTAAGCAGACTATTGCTCGCTGGATTTGTAGCACAATTCAGCTGGCGCATTCTGCGGCTGGACTGCCGCATCCTAAATCAGTAAAAGCCCATTCCACAAGGAAGGTGGGCTCATCTTGGGCGGCTGCCCGAGGGGTCTCGGCTTTACAACTTTGCCGAGCTGCTACTTGGTCAGGGGCAAACACGTTTGCAAAATTCTACAAATTTGATACCCTGGCTGAGGAGGACCTTGAGTTCTCTCATTCGGTGCTGCAGAGTCATCCGCACTCTCCCGCCTGTTTGGGAGCTTTGGTATAATCCCCATGGTCCTTTCGGAGTTCCCAGCATCCACTAGGACGTTAGAGAAAATAAGATTTTACTCACCGGTTAATCTATTTCTCGTAGTCCGTAGTGGATGCTGGGCGCCCATCCCAAGTGCGGATTGTCTGCAATACTTGTACATAGTTATTGTTAACAAAAGGGTTATTGTTGAGCCATCTGTTGAGAGGCTCAGTGTTTTCATACTGTTAACTGGGTATAGTATCACGAGTTATACGGTGTGATTGGTGTGGCTGCTATGAGTCTTACCCGGGATTCAAAATCCTTCCTTATTGTGTCAGCTCTTCCGGGCACAGTATCCTAACTGAGGCTTGGAGGAGGGTCATAGTGGGAGGAGCCAGTGCACACCAGGTGACCTAAAGCTTTCTTTAGTTGTGCCCAGTCTCCTGCGGAGCCTCTATTCCCCATGGTCCTTTCGGAGTTCCCAGCATCCACTACGGACTACGAGAAATAGATTTACCGGTGAGTAAAATCTTATTTTTCCACCTGATAGTGTTAACAGTCTCAATACATAGTTGGATGTTGCACTGTGTTTATTATTATTATTGTAATTGATTTTGATAAAGTTCAACATCAACACTAAATACACAGAATATACTTTGAGAAAAGTCTCTCTGCTCAGCATAATCCTAGGGAGGCTCCATAGCCCAATGGTTAAGCAACCCGCCTACAGTGCAGATGTTGATTGCAGGGTCACTGACGTCCTAAGTGGATGCTGGGGCACAAAAGTAAAAGCTTTGAACACTAGGTGGTGTGCACTGGCTCCTCCCCCTATGACCCTCCTCCAAGCCTCAGTTAGAATTTTGTGCCCGGCCGAGAAGGGTGCAATCTAGGTGGCTCTCCTGAGCTACTTAGAGTAAAAGTTATATTAGGTTTTTTTTATTTTCAGTGAGTCCTGCTGGCAACAGGCTCACTGCAGCGCGGGACTAAGGGGAGAAGAAGCGAACTCACCTGCGTGCAGAGTGGATTGGGCTTCTTGGCTACTGGACATTAGCTCCAGAGGGACGATCACAGGCCCAGCTTGGATGGGTCCCGGAGCCGCGCCGCCGGCCCCCTTACAGATGCTGAAGAGTGAAGAGGTCCAGAAATCGGCGGCAGAAGACGTTCCTGTCTTCATTAAGGTAGCGCACAGCACTGCAGCTGTGCGCCATTGCTCCCAGCACACTTCACACTGCGGTCACTGAGGGTGCAGGGCGCTGGGGGGGGGGCGCCCTGGGCAGCAATGTAAATACCTCCTATGGCAAAAAATACATCACATATAGCCCCTGGGCTATATGGATGTATTTAACCCCTGCCAGTTTTCCAGATAAAAGCGGGAGAAGAGCCCGCCGAGAAGGGGGCGGGGCCTATCTCCTCAGCACACGGCGCTATTTTCCCACACAGCTCCGCTGGTAGGAAGGCTCCCAGACTCTCCCCTGCACTGCACTACAGAAACAGGATAAAACAGAGAGGGGGGGCACTTATTTGGCAAAATATATATATATAAGCAGCTATAAGGGATAGACACTTATTATAAGGTTGTCCCTATACAGTTTATAGCGCTTTGGTGTGTGCTGGCAAACTCTCCCTCTGTCTCCCCAAAGGGCTAGTGGGGTCCTGTCCTCTATCAGAGCATTCCCTGTGTGTGTGCTGGGTGTCGGTACGATTGTGTCGACATGTATGAGGAGGAAAATGATGTGGAAGCAGAGCAATTGCCTGTGTTAGTGATGTCACCCCCTAGGGAGTCGACACCTGACTGGATGGTTGTGTTTAAAGAATTACGTGACAATGTCAGCACTTTGCAAAAAACTGTTGACGACATGAGACAGCTGGCAAATCAGTTAGTGCCTGTTCAAGCGTCTCAGACTCCGTCAGGGGCGCTAAAACGCCCGTTACCTCAGATGGTCGACACAGACCCAGACACGGATACTGAATCCAGTGTCGACGGTGAGGAGACAAACGTAATGTCCAGTAGGGCCACACGTTACATGATCACGGCAATGAAGGAGGCATTGAACATTTCTGACACTACAAGTACCACAAAAAAGGGTATTATGTGGGGTGTGAAAAAACTACCAGTAGTTTTTCCTGAATCAGATGAATTAAATGAGGTGTGTGATAAAGCGTGGGTTTCCCCCGATAAAAAACTGCTGATTTCTAACAAATTATTGGCACTATACCCCTTCCTGCCAGAGGTTAGGGCACGTTGGGAAACACCCCCTAGGGTAGATAAGGCGCTCACACGCTTATCAAAACAAGTGGCGTTACCGTCTCCTGATACTGCCGCCCTCAAAGAGCCAGCTGATAGAAGGCTGGAAAATATCCTAAAAGGTATATACACACATACTGGTGTTATACTGCGACCAGCAATCGCCTCAGCCTGGATGTGCAGTGCTGGAGTGGCTTGGTCGGATTCCCTGACTGAAAATATTGATACCCTGGATAGGGACAGTATATTATTAACTATAGAGCATTTAAAGGATGCATTACTATATATGCGTGATGCACAGAGGGATATTTGCACCCTGGCATCAAGAGTGAGTGCGATGTCCATCTCTGCCAGAAGGGCGTTATGGACGCGACAGTGGTCAGGTGATGCAGATTCCAAACGACATATGGAAGTATTGCCGTATAAAGGGGAGGAGTTATTTGGGGTCGGTCTATCAGACCTGGTGGCCACGGCAACGGCTGGAAAATCCACCTTTTTACCCCAGGTCACCTCTCAACAGAAAAAGACACCGTCTTTTCAAACTCAGTCCTTTCGTTCCCATAAGAACAAGCGGGCAAAAGGCCACTCATTTCTGCCCCGGGGCAGAGGAAGAGGAAAGAGACTGCACCAGGCAGCCTCTTCCCAGGAGCAGAAGCCCTCCCCCGCTTCTGCCAAGTCTTCAGCATGACGCTGGGGCTTTACAAGCGGACTCAGGCACGGTGGGGGCCCGTCTCAAAAATTTAGACGCGCAGTGGGCTCACTCGCAAGTGGACCCCTGGATCCTGCAGGTAGTATCACAGGGGTACAAGTTGGAATTCGAGACGTCTCCCCCTCGCCGGTTCCTGAAGTCTGCTCTACCAACGTCTCCCTCCGACAGGGAGGCAGTAATGGAAGCTATTCACAAGCTGTATTCCCAGCAGGTGATAATCAAAGTACCCCTCCTACAACAAGGAAAGGGGTATTATTCCACGCTGTTTGTGGTACCGAAGCCGGACGGCTCGGTGAGACCAATTTTAAATCTAAAATCCTTGAACACTTACATAAAAAGGTTAAAATTCAAGATGGAGTCACTCAGAGCAGTGATAGCGAACCTGGAAGAAGGGGACTATATGATATCTCTAGACATCAAAGATGCTTATCTCCATGTCCAAATTTACCTTTCTCACCAAGGGTACCTCAGGTTTGTGGTACAAAACTGTCATTATCAGTTTCAGACGCTGCCGTTTGGATTGTCCACGGCACCCCGGGTCTTTACCAAGGTAATGGCCGAAATGATGATTCTTCTTCGAAGAAAAGGCGTCTTAATTATCCCTTACTTGGACGATCTCCTGATAAGGGCAAGGTCCAGGGAACAGTTAGAGGTCGGAGTAGCACTATCTCAGGTAGTACTGCGTCAGCAGGGGTGGATTCTAAATATCCCGAAATCACAGCTGATTCCAACGACACATCTACTGTTCCTAGGGATGATTCTGGACACAGTCCAGAAAAAGGTGTTTCTCCCAGAGGAGAAGGCCAGGGAGTTATCCGAGCTAGTCAGGAACCTCCTAAAACCAGGCCAGGTGTCAGTGCATCAATGCACGAGAGTCCTGGGAAAAATGGTGGCTTCTTACGAAGCGATTCCATTCGGAAGATTCCATGCAAGAACTTTTCAGTGGGATCTGCTGGGAAAATGGTCCGGATCGCATCTTCAGATGCATCAGCGGATAACCCTATCTCCAAGGACAAGGGTGTCTCTCCTGTGGTGGTTACAGAGTGCTCATCTTCTAGAAGGCCGCAGATTCGGCATTCAGGATTGGATCCTGGTGACCACTGATGCCAGCCTGAGAGGCTGGGGAGCAGTCACACAGGGAAGAAATTTCCAGGGCTTGTGGTCAAGCATGGAAACGTCTCTTCACATAAATATCCTGGAACTAAGGGCCATTTACAATGCCCTAAGTCAGGCAGAAGCGGCAAGGATTCTCCGCTGGGCGGAAAATCATGTGATAGCACTATCAGCGGTGTTCATTCCGGGAGTGGACAACTGGGAAGCAGACTTCCTCAGCAGACACGACCTCCACCCGGGGGAGTGGGGACTTCACCCAGAAGTCTTCCAAGTGATTGTAAACCGTTGGGAAAAACCAAAGGTGGACATGATGGCGTCCCGTCTCAACAAAAAACTGGACAGATATTGCGCCAGGTCAAGGGACCCTCAGGCAATAGCGGTGGACGCTCTGGTAACACCGTGGGTGTACCAGTCGGTGTATGTGTTCCCTCCTCTGCCTCTCATACCCAAAGTACTGAGAATCATAAGAAGGAGAGGAGTAAGAACTATACTCGTGGCTCCGGATTGGCCAAGAAGAACTTGGTACCCGGAACTGCAAGAGATGCTCACGGAGGACCCGTGGCCTCTACCTCTAAAAAAGGACCTGCTCCAGCAGGGACCTTGTCTGTTCCAAGACTTACCGCGGCTGCGTTTGACGGCATGGCGGTTGAACGCCGGATCCTGAAGGAAAAAGGCATTCCTGATGAAGTCATCCCTACCCTGATCAAGGCCAGGAAGGATGTAACCGCACAACATTATCACCGTATTTGGCGGAAATATGTTGCGTGGTGCGAGGCCAGGAAGGCCCCGACGGAGGAATTTCAACTGGGTCGATTCCTGCATTTCCTGCAAACAGGATTGTCTATGGGCCTCAAATTGGGGTCCATTAAGGTTCAAATTTCGGCCCTGTCGATTTTCTTCCAGAAAGAATTGGCTTCAGTTCCTGAAGTCCAGACTTTTGTCAAAGGAGTACTACATATACAGCCCCCGTTTGTGCCTCCGGTGGCACCGTGGGATCTCAATGTAGTTCTGGATTTCCTCAAATCCCATTGGTTTGAACCGCTCAAATCGGTGGATTTGAAATATCTCACATGGAAAGTGACTATGTTGCTAGCCCTGGCCTCGGCCAGGCGAGTGTCAGAATTGGCGGCTTTATCTTGTAAAAGCCCATATCTGATTTTCCATTCGGACAGGGCGGAACTGCGGACTCGTCCTCAGTTTCTCCCTAAGGTGGTATCAGCGTTTCACCTGAACCAACCTATTGTAGTGCCTGCGGCTACTAGGGACTTGGAGGATTCCAAGTTGCTAGATGTTGTCAGAGCCCTAAAAATATACATTTCAAGGACGGCTGGAGTCAGAAAGTCTGACTCGCTGTTTATACTGTATGCACCCAACAAGATGGGTGCTCCTGCTTCTAAGCAGACGATTGCTCGTTGGATTTGTAATACAATTCAGCTTGCACATGCTGTGGCAGGCCTGCCACAGCCAAAATCTGTAAAAGCCCATTCCACAAGGAAGGTGGGCTCATCTTGGGCGGCTGCCCGAGGGGTCTCGGCGTTACAACTTTGCCGAGCAGCTACGTGGTCAGGGGAGAACACGTTTGTAAAATTCTACAAATTTGATACCCTGGCTAAGGAGGACCTGGAGTTCTCTCATTCGGTGCTGCAGAGTCATCCGCACTCTCCCGCCCGTTTGGGAGCTTTGGTATAATCCCCATGGTCCTTACGGAGTCCCAGCATCCACTTAGGACGTCAGAGAAAATAAGAATTTACTTACCGATAATTCTATTTCTCGTAGTCCGTAGTGGATGCTGGGCGCCCATCCCAAGTGCGGATTGTCTGCAATACTTGTACATAGTTATTGTTACAATAATCGGGTTATTCTTGTTGGAAGCCATCTTTTCAGAGGCTCCTTTGTTATCATGCTGTTAACTGGGTTCAGATCACAGGTTGTACAGTGTGATTGTTGTGGCTGGTATGAGTCTTACCCGGGATTCAAGATCCTTCCTTATTGTGTACGCTCGTCCGGGCACAGTATCCTAACTGAGGCTTGGAGGAGGGTCATAGGGGGAGGAGCCAGTGCACACCACCTAGTGTTCAAAGCTTTTACTTTTGTGCCCTGTCTCCTGCGGAGCCGCTATTCCCCATGGTCCTTACGGAGTCCCAGCATCCACTACGGACTACGAGAAATAGAATTATCGGTAAGTAAATTCTTATTTATTGTAATTGATTTTGATAAAGTTCAACATCAATACTACATACACAGAATATTCTTTGAGAAAAGTCTTTCTGCTTAGCATAATCTCTGGGAGGCTCCATAACCCAGTCGTTAGGCGTCCCGCCTAAAGTGCAGATGGTGATTGCAGGGTCACTGGTTCGAATCCCGGGTTCAACTGGTGTTTGTAGTATTTGTCATTTTCCACCTGATAGTGTTAACAGTCTCAATACATAGTTGGATGTTGCACTGTGTTTATTATTGTAATTGATTTTGATAAAGTTCAACATCAATACTACATACACAGAATATTCTTTGAGAAAAGTCTCTCTGCTTTGCATAATCTTTGGGAGGCTCCATAGCCCAGTGGTTAGGCATCCCACCTACAATGCAGATGGTGATTGCAGGGTCACTGGTTCAAATCCTGGGTTCGACTGGTGTTTATAGTATTTGTAATTTTCCACCTGGTAGTGTTAACAGTCTCAACACATAGTTGGATGTTGCACTGTGTTTATTATTATTATTGTAATTGATTTTGATAAAGTTCAACATCATTACTAAATACACAGAATATACTTTGAGAAAAGTCTCTCTGCTTAGCATAATCTTTAGAAGGCTCCATAGCCCAATGGCTAAGCATCCTGCTTGCAGTGCAGATGGTGATTGTAGGGTCACTGGTTAGAATCCCAGGTTCAACTGGTGTTTGTAGTATTTGTCATTTCTCTAACGTCCTAGTGGATGTTTGGATCTCTGAAAGGACCATGGGGAATAGCAGCTCCGCAGGAGACTCTGCACAACTAAAGAAGGCTTTAGGTCACCTGGTGTGCACTGACTCCTCCCACTATGACCCTTCTCCAAGCCTCAGTTAGTTCTTTGTGCCCGGCCGAGCTGGATGCACACTATGGGCTCTCCTCAGCTTCTAGAAAGAAAGTATATGTTAGGTTTTTTATTTTACAGTGAGACCTGCTGGCAACAGGCTCACTGCACAGAGGGACTAAGGGGAGAAGAAGCGAACCTACCTGCTTGCAGCTAGCTTGGGCTTCTTAGGCTACTGGACACCATTAGCTCCAGAGGGATCGACCGCATGGAACTGGCCTTGGTGTTCATTCCCGGAGCCGCGCCGCCGTCCCCCTTACAGAGCCAGAAGCAAGAAGAGGTCTGGAAAATCGGCGGCAGAAGACTTCTGTCTTCACCAAGGTAGCGCACAGCACTGCAGCTGTGCGCCATTGCTCCTCATACACACTTCACACTCCGGTCACTGAGGGTGCAGGGCGCTGGGGAGGGGGGTGCCCTGAGAAGCAATAAAAACACCTTGGCTGGCAAAACAATCACAATATATAGCCCCAGAGGCTATATATGTGATAAATACCCCTATCAGAATCCATAAAAAAGCGGGAGAAAAGTCAGCGAAAAAGGGGCGGAGCTATCTCCCTCAGCACACTGGCGCCATTTTCTCTTCACAGTGCAGCTGGAAGACAGCTCCCCAGGCTCTCCCCTGTAGTTTTCAGGCTCAAAGGGTTAAAAAGAGAGGGGGGGGCACTAAATTTAGGCGCAATATTGTATATACAAGCAGCTATTGGGGAAAATTCACTCAGTTATAGTGTTAATCCCCACATTATATAGCGCTCTGGTGTGTGCTGGCATACTTTCTCTCTGTCTCGCCAAAGGGCTTTGTGGGGTCCTGTCCTTAGTCAGAGCATTCCCTGTGTGTGTGTGTGCGGTGTGTCGGTCCGGCTGTGTCGACATGTTTGATGAGGAGGCTAATGTGGTGACGGAGCAGATGCCGATAAATGTGATGTCGCCCCCTGTGGGGCCGACACCAGAGTGGATGGATAGGTGGAAGGTATTAACCGACAGTGTCAACTCCTTACATAAAAGGCTGGATGACGTAACAGCTGTGGGACAGACGGCTTCTCAGCCAGCGCCTGCCCAGGCGTCTCAAAGGCCATCAGGGGCTCAAAAACGCCCGCTCCCTCAGATGGCAGACACAGATGTCGACACGGAGCCTGACTCCAGTGTCGACAAGGTTGAGACATATACACAATCCACTAGGAACATCCGTGACTTGATCCCGGCAATAAAAAATGTGTTACACATTTCTGACATTAACCCAAGTACCTCTAAAGATGGGTTTTATGTTTGGGGAGAAAAAGCAGGCAGTGTTTTGTTCCCCCATCAGATGAGTGAATGAAGTGTGTGAAAAAGCGTGGGTTCCCCCGATAAGAAACTGGTAATTTCTAACTGTCCAAGGAGCAGTTGTTAGTCGGGATAGCACTATCTTGGAAAGTGCTACAACAGCACGGTTGGATTCTAAACAGTCCAAAGTCACAACTGGTTCCTACGACACGTCTACTGTTCCTGGGGATGGTTCTGGACACAGACCAGAAAAAAGTGTTTCTCCCAGAGGAGAAAGCCAAGGAGCTGTCATCTCTAGTCAGAGACCTCCTGAAGCCGAAACAAGATTCGGTGCATCATTGCACGCGAGTCCTGGGAAAAATGGTAGCTTCCTACGAAGCAATCCCATTCGGCAGGTTCCATGCAAGAACTTTTCAGTGGGACCTGTTGGACAAGTGGTCCGGATCGCATCTTCAGATGCATCGGCTGATAACCCTGTCTCCAAGGACCAGGGTATCTCTACTGTGGTGGCTGCAGAGTGCCCATCTTCAAGAGGGCCGCAGGTTCGGCATACAGGACTGCGTCCTGGTGACCATGGATGCCAGCCTTTGAGGCTGGGGTGCAGTCACACAGGGAAGAAACTTCCAGGGACTTTGGTCAAGTCAGGAGACTTCCCTACACATAAATATTCTGGAACTGAGGGCCATTTACAATGCCCTGAGTCAGGCAAGGCCTCTGCTTCAAAACCAGCCGGTACTGATCCAATCAGACAACATCATGGCAGTCGCCCATGTAAACCGACAGGGCGGCACAAGAAGCAGGATGGCGATGGCAGAAGCCACAAGGATTCTCCTATGGGCGAAAAATCACGTGTTAGCACTGTCAGCAGTGTTCATTCCGGGAGTGGATAACTGGGAAGCAGACTTCCTCAGCAGACACGATCTACACCCGGGAGAGTGGGGACTTCACCCAGAAGTCTTCCAACTGATGGTAAACCGTTGGGAAAGGCCACAGGTGGACATGATGGCATCCCGCTTAAACAAAAAAACTAGAGAAACTCAGGCAATAGCTGTGGACGCTCTAGTGACACCGTGGGTGTACCAGTCGGTTTATGTGTTCCCCCCTCTGCCTCTCATACCAAAGGTACTGAGAATAATAAGAAGGCGAGCAGTAAGAACGATACTCGTGGTTCCGGATTGGCCAAGAAGAGCTTGGTACCCAGAACTTCAAGAAATGATATCAGAGGACCCATGGCCTCTACCGCTCAGACAGGATCTGCTACAGCAGGGGCCCTGTCTGTTCCAAGACTTACCGCGACTGCGTTTGACGGCATGGTGGTTGAACACCAGATCCCAAAGGAAAAGGGCATTCCGGAGGAAGTCATTCCTACGCTGATTAAAGCTAGGAAAGAAGTAACCGCAAACCATTATCACCGTATTTGGCGAAAATATGTTGCGTGTTGTGAGGCCAGGAAGGCCCCAACGGAGGAATTTCAGCTGGGTCGATTTCTGCACTTCCTACAGTCAGGAGTGACTATGGGCCTAAAATTGGGTTCCATTAAGGTCCAGATTTCGGCTCTGTCGATTTTCTTTCAGAAAGAACTGGCTTCACTGCCTGAAGTTCAGACTTTTGTAAAGGGAGTGCTGCATATTCAGCCCCCTTTTGTGCCTCCAGTGGCACCTTGGGATCTCAACGTGGTGTTGAGTTTCTTAAAATCACATTGGTTTGAACCACTTAAAACTGTTGATCTAAAATATCTCACGTGGAAAGTGGTCATGTTATTGGCCTTGGCTTCGGCCAGGCGTGTGTCAGAATTGGCGGCTTTGTCATGTAAAAGCCCTTATCTGATTTTCCATATGGATAGGGCGGAATTGAGGACTCGTCCCCAGTTTCTCCCTAAGGTGGTATCAGCTTTTCACTTGAACCAACCTATTGTGGTGCCTGCGGCTACTAGGGACTTGGAGGATTCCAAGTTACTGGACGTAGTCAGGGCCTTGAAAATGTATGTTTCCAGGACGGCTAGAGTCAGGAAAACTGACTCGCTATTTATCCTGTATGCACCCAACAAACTGGGTGCTCCTGCTTCTAAGCAGACTATTGCTCGCTGGATTTGTAGCACAATTCAGCTGGCGCATTCTGCGGCTGGACTGCCGCATCCTAAATCAGTAAAAGCCCATTCCACAAGGAAGGTGGGCTCATCTTGGGCGGCTGCCCGAGGGGTCTCGGCTTTACAACTTTGCCGAGCTGCTACTTGGTCAGGGGCAAACACGTTTGCAAAATTCTACAAATTTGATACCCTGGCTGAGGAGGACCTTGAGTTCTCTCATTCGGTGCTGCAGAGTCATCCGCACTCTCTCGCCCGTTTGGGAGCTTTGGTATAATCCCCATGGTCCTTTCGGAGTTCCCAGCATCCACTAGGACGTTAGAGAAAATAAGATTTTACTCACCGGTTAATCTATTTCTCGTAGTCCGTAGTGGATGCTGGGCGCCCATCCCAAGTGCGGATTGTCTGCAATACTTGTACATAGTTATTGTTAACAAAAGGGTTATTGTTGAGCCATCTGTTGAGAGGCTCAGTGTTTTCATACTGTTAACTGGGTATAGTATCACGAGTTATACGGTGTGATTGGTGTGGCTGGTATGAGTCTTACCCGGGATTCAAAATCCTTCCTTATTGTGTCAGCTCTTCCGGGCACAGTATCCTAACTGAGGCTTGGAGGAGGGTCATAGTGGGAGGAGCCAGTGCACACCAGGTGACCTAAAGCTTTCTTTAGTTGTGCCCAGTCTCCTGCGGAGCCGCTATTCCCCATGGTCCTTTCGGAGTTCCCAGCATCCACTACGGACTACGAGAAATAGATTTACCGGTGAGTAAAATCTTATTTTTCTACCTGATAGTGTTAACAGTCTCAATACATAGTTGGATGTTGCACTGTGTTTATTATTATTATTGTAATTGATTTTGATAAAGTTCAACATCAATACTAAATACACAGAATATACTTTGAGAAAAGTCTCTCTGCTCAGCACAGTCTTAGGGAGGCTCCATAGCCCAATGGTTAAGCAACCGACTTACAGTATAGATGGTGATTGCAGGGTCACTGGTTCGAATCCCAGGTTCAACTTTTGTTTGTAGTATTTGTCGTTTTCCACCTGATAGTGTTAACAGTCTCAATACATAGTTGGATGTTGCACTGTGTTTATTATTGTAATTGATTTTGATAAAGTTCAACATCAATACTACATACACAGAATATTCTTTGAGAAAAGTCTTTCTGCTTAACATAATCTCTGGGAGGCTCCATAACCCAGTCGTTAGGCGTCCCGCCTACAGTGCAGATGGTGATTGCAGGGTCACTGGTTCGAATCCCGGGTTCAACTGGTGTTTGTAGTATTTGTCATTTTCCACCTGATAGTGTTAACAGTCTCAATACATAGTTGGATGTTGCACTGTGTTTATTATTGTAATTGATTTTGATAAAGTTCAACATCAATACTACATACACAGAATATTCTTTGAGAAAAGTCTCTCTGCTTAGCATAATCTTTGGGAGGCTCCATAGCCCAGTGGTTAAGCATCCCGCCTACAATGCAAATGGTGATTGCAGGTTCACTGGTTCGAATCCCAGGTTCAACTGGTGTTTGTAGTATTTGTCATTTTCCACCTGGTAGTGTTAACAGTCTCAATACATAGTTGGATGTTGCACTGTGTTTATTATTATTATTATTGTAATTGATTTTGATAAAGTTCAACATCAATACTAAATACACAGAATATACTTTGAGAAAAGTCTCTCTGCTTAGCATAATCTTTAGAAGGCTCCATAGCCCAATGGCTAAGCATCCTGCTTGCAGTGCAGATGGTGATTGTAGGGTCACTGGTTAGAATCCCGGGTTCAACTAGTATTTGTCATTTCTCTAACGTCCTAGTGGATGTTTGGATCTCCGAAAGAACTATGGGGAATAGCAGCTCCGCAGGAGACTGGGCACAACTAAAGAAAGCTTTAGGTCACCTGGTGTGCACTGACTCCTCCCACTATGACCCTTCTCCAAGCCTCAGTTAGTTCTTTGTGCCCGGCCGAGCTGGATGCACACTAGGGGCTCTCCTCAGCTTCTAGAAAGAAAGCATATGTTAGGTTTTTTTATTTTACAGTGAGACCTGCTGGCAACAGGCTCACTGCACCGAGCGACTAAGGGGAGAAGAAGCGAACCTACCTGCTTGCAGCTAGCTTGGGCTTCTTAGGCTACTGGACACCATTAGCTCCAGAGGGATCGACCGCATGGAACTGGCCTTGGTGTTCATTCCCGGAGCCGCGCCGCCGTCCCCCTTACAGAGCCAGAAGCAAGAAGAGGTCCGGAAAATCGGCGGCAGAAGACTTCTGTCTTCACCAAGGTAGCGCACAGCACTGCAGCTGTGCGCCATTGCTCCTCATACACACTTCACACTCCGGTCACTGATGGGTGCAGGGCGCTGGGGGGGGCGCCCTGAGAAGCAATAAAAACACCTTGGCTGGCAAAACAATCACAATATATAGCCCCAGAGGCTATATATGTGATAAATACCCCTACCAGAATCCATAAAAAAGCGGGAGAAAAGTCAGCGAAAAAGGGGCGGAGCTATCTCCCTCAGCACACTGGCGCCATTTTCTCTTCACAGTGCAGCTGGAAGACAGCTCCCCAGGCTCTCCCCTGTAGTTTTCAGGCTCAAAGGGTTAAAAAGAGAGGGGGGGGGGGCACTAAATTTAGGCGCAATATTGTATATACAAGCAGCTATTGGGGAAAATTCACTCAGTTATAGTGTTAATCCCCACATTATATAGCGCTCTGGTGTGTGCTGGCATACTTTCTCTCTGTCTCCCCAAAGGGCTTTGTGGGGTCCTGTCCTTAGTCAGAGCATTCCCTGTGTGTGTGTGTGTGTGCGGTGTGTCGGTACGGCTGTGTCGACATGTTTGATGAGGAGGCTAATGTGGTGACGGAGCAGATGCCGATAAATGTGATGTCGCCCCCTGTGGGGCCGACACCAGAGTGGATGGATAGGTGGAAGGTATTAACCGACAGTGTCAACTCCTTACATAAAAGGCTGGATGACGTAACAGCTGTGGGACAGACGGCTTCTCAGCCCGCACCTGCCCAGGCGTCTCAAAGGCCATCAGGGGCTCAAAAACGCCCGCTCCCTCAGATGGCAGACACAGATGTCGACACGGAGCCTGACTCCAGTGTCGACAAGGTTGAGACATATACACAATCCACTAGGAACATCCGTGACTTGATCCCGGCAATAAAAAATGTGTTACACATTTCTGACATTAACCCAAGTACCTCTAAAGATGGGTTTTATGTTTGGGGAGAAAAAGCAGGCAGTGTTTTGTTCCCCCATCAGATGAGTGAATGAAGTGTGTGAAAAAGCGTGGGTTCCCCCGATAAGAAACTGGTAATTTCTAACTGTCCAAGGAGCAGTTGTTAGTCGGGATAGCACTATCTTGGAAAGTGCTACAACAGCACGGTTGGATTCTAAACAGTCCAAAGTCACAACTGGTTCCTACGACACGTCTACTGTTCCTGGGGATGGTTCTGGACGCAGACCAGAAAAAAGTGTTTCTCCCAGAGGAAAAAGCCAAGGAGCTGTCATCTCTAGTCAGAGACCTCCTGAAGCCGAAACAGGTATCGGTGCATCATTGCACGCGAGTCCTGGGAAAAATGGTAGCTTCCTACGAAGCAATCCCATTCGGCAGGTTCCATGCAAGAACTTTTCAGTGGGACCTGTTGGACAAGTGGTCCGGATCGCATCTTCAGATGCATCGGCTGATAACCCTGTCTCCAAGGACCAGGGTATCTCTACTGTGGTGGCTGCAGAGTGCCCATCTTCAAGAGGGCCGCAGGTTCGGCATACAGGACTGCGTCCTGGTGACCATGGATGCCAGCCTTTGAGGCTGGGGTGCAGTCACACAGGGAAGAAACTTCCAGGGACTTTGGTCAAGTCAGGAGACTTCCCTACACATAAATATTCTGGAACTGAGGGCCATTTACAATGCCCTGAGTCAGGCAAGGCCTTTGCTTCAAAACCAGCCGGTACTGATCCAATCAGACAACATCATGGCAGTCGCCCATGTAAACCGACAGGGCGGCACAAGAAGCAGGATGGCGATGGCAGAAGCCACAAGGATTCTCCTATGGGCGAAAAATCACGTGTTAGCACTGTCAGCAGTGTTCATTCCGGGAGTGGATAACTGGGAAGCAGACTTCCTCAGCAGACACGATCTACACCCGGGAGAGTGGGGACTTCATCCAGAAGTCTTCCAACTGATGGTAAACCGTTGGGAAAGGCCACAGGTGGACATGATGGCATCCCGCTTAAACAAAAAAACTAGAGAAACTCAGGCAATAGCTGTGGACGCTCTAGTGACACCGTGGGTGTACCAGTCGGTTTATGTGTTCCCCCCTCTGCCTCTCATACCAAAGGTACTGAGAATAATAAGAAGGCGAGCAGTAAGAACGATACTCGTGGTTCCGGATTGGCCAAGAAGAGCTTGGTACCCAGAACTTCAAGAAATGATATCAGAGGACCCATGGCCTCTACCGCTCAGACAGGATCTGCTACAGCAGGGGCCCTGTCTGTTCCAAGACTTACCGCGACTGCGTTTGACGGCATGGTGGTTGAACACCAGATCCCAAAGGAAAAGGGCATTCCGGAGGAAGTCATTCCTACGCTGATTAAAGCTAGGAAAGAAGTAACCGCAAACCATTATCACCGTATTTGGCGAAAATATGTTGCGTGGTGTGAGGCCAGGAAGGCCCCAACGGAGGAATTTCAGCTGGGTCGATTTCTGCACTTCCTACAGTCAGGAGTGACTATGGGCCTAAAATTGGGTTCCATTAAGGTCCAGATTTCGGCTCTGTCGATTTTCTTTCAGAAAGAACTGGCTTCACTGCCTGAAGTTCAGACTTTTGTAAAGGGAGTGCTGCATATTCAGCCCCCTTTTGTGCCTCCAGTGGCACCTTGGGATCTCAACGTGGTGTTGAGTTTCTTAAAATCACATTGGTTTGAACCACTTAAAACTGTGGATCTAAAATATCTCACGTGGAAAGTGGTCATGTTATTGGCCTTGGCTTCGGCCAGGCGTGTGTCAGAATTGGCGGCTTTGTCATGTAAAAGCCCTTATCTGATTTTCCATATGGATAGGGCGGAATTGAGGACTCGTCCCCAGTTTCTCCCTAAGGTGGTATCAGCTTTTCACTTGAACCAACCTATTGTGGTGCCTGCGGCTACTAGGGACTTGGAGGATTCCAAGTTACTGGACGTAGTCAGGGCCTTGAAAATGTATGTTTCCAGGACGGCTAGAGTCAGGAAAACTGACTCGCTATTTATCCTGTATGCACCCAACAAACTGGGTGCTCCTGCTTCTAAGCAGACTATTGCTCGCTGGATTTGTAGCACAATTCAGCTGGCGCATTCTGCGGCTGGACTGCCGCATCCTAAATCAGTAAAAGCCCATTCCACAAGGAAGGTGGGCTCATCTTGGGCGGCTGCCCGAGGGGTCTCGGCTTTACAACTTTGCCGAGCTGCTACTTGGTCAGGGGCAAACACGTTTGCAAAATTCTACAAATTTGATACCCTGGCTGAGGAGGACCTTGAGTTCTCTCATTCGGTGCTGCAGAGTCATCCGCACTCTCTCGCCCGTTTGGGAGCTTTGGTATAATCCCCATGGTCCTTTCGGAGTTCCCAGCATCCACTAGGACGTTAGAGAAAATAAGATTTTACTCACCGGTTAATCTATTTCTCGTAGTCCGTAGTGGATGCTGGGCGCCCATCCCAAGTGCGGATTGTCTGCAATACTTGTACATAGTTATTGTTAACAAAAGGGTTATTGTTGAGCCATCTGTTGAGAGGCTCAGTGTTTTCATACTGTTAACTGGGTATAGTATCACGAGTTATACGGTGTGATTGGTGTGGCTGGTATGAGTCTTACCCGGGATTCAAAATCCTTCCTTATTGTGTCAGCTCTTCCGGGCACAGTATCCTAACTGAGGCTTGGAGGAGGGTCATAGTGGGAGGAGCCAGTGCACACCAGGTGACCTAAAGCTTTCTTTAGTTGTGCCCAGTCTCCTGCGGAGCCGCTATTCCCCATGGTCCTTTCGGAGTTCCCAGCATCCACTACGGACTACGAGAAATAGATTTACCGGTGAGTAAAATCTTATTTTTCCACCTGATAGTGTTAACAGTCTCAATACATAGTTGGATGTTGCACTGTGTTTATTATTATTATTGTAATTGATTTTGATAAAGTTCAACATCAATACTAAATACACAGAATATACTTTGAGAAAAGTCTCTCTGCTCAGCACAGTCTTAGGGAGGCTCCATAGCCCAATGGTTAAGCAACCGACTTACAGTATAGATGGTGATTGCAGGGTCACTGGTTCGAATCCCAGGTTCAACTTTTGTTTGTAGTATTTGTCGTTTTCCACCTGATAGTGTTAACAGTCTCAATACATAGTTGGATGTTGCACTGTGTTTATTATTGTAATTGATTTTGATAAAGTTCAACATCAATACTACATACACAGAATATTCTTTGAGAAAAGTCTCTCTGCTTAGCATAATCTTTGGGAGGCTCCATAGCCCAGTGGTTAAGCATCCCAGGTTCAACTGGTGTTTGTAGTATTTGTCATTTTCCACCTGGTAGTGTTAACAGTCTCAATACATAGTTGGATGTTGCACTGTGTTTATTATTATTATTATTGTAATTGATTTTGATAAAGTTCAACATCAATACTAAATACACAGAATATACTTTGAGAAAAGTCTCTCTGCTTAGCATAATCTTTAGAAGGCTCCATAGCCCAATGGCTAAGCATCCTGCTTGCAGTGCAGATGGTGATTGTAGGGTCACTGGTTAGAATCCCGGGTTCAACTAGTATTTGTCATTTCTCTAACGTCCTAGTGGATGTTTGGATCTCCGAAAGAACTATGGGGAATAGCAGCTCCGCAGGAGACTGGGCACAACTAAAGAAAGCTTTAGGTCACCTGGTGTGCACTGGCTCCTCCCACTATGACCCTTCTCCAAGCCTCAGTTAGTTCTTTGTGCCCGGCCGAGCTGGATGCACACTAGGGGCTCTCCTCAGCTTCTAGAAAGAAAGCATATGTTAGGTTTTTTTATTTTACAGTGAGACCTGCTGGCAACAGGCTCACTGCACCGAGCGACTAAGGGGAGAAGAAGCGAACCTACCTGCTTGCAGCTAGCTTGGGCTTCTTAGGCTACTGGACACCATTAGCTCCAGAGGGATCGACCGCATGGAACTGGCCTTGGTGTTCATTCCCGGAGCCGCGCCGCCGTCCCCCTTACAGAGCCAGAAGCAAGAAGAGGTCCGGAAAATCGGCGGCAGAAGACTTCTGTCTTCACCAAGGTAGCGCACAGCACTGCAGCTGTGCGCCATTGCTCCTCATACACACTTCACACTCCGGTCACTGATGGGTGCAGGGCGCTGGGGGGGGCGCCCTGAGAAGCAATAAAAACACCTTGGCTGGCAAAACAATCACAATATATAGCCCCAGAGGCTATATATGTGATAAATACCCCTACCAGAATCCATAAAAAAGCGGGAGAAAAGTCAGCGAAAAAGGGGCGGAGCTATCTCCCTCAGCACACTGGCGCCATTTTCTCTTCACAGTGCAGCTGGAAGACAGCTCCCCAGGCTCTCCCCTGTAGTTTTCAGGCTCAAAGGGTTAAAAAGAGAGGGGGGGGGGGCACTAAATTTAGGCGCAATATTGTATATACAAGCAGCTATTGGGGAAAATTCACTCAGTTATAGTGTTAATCCCCACATTATATAGCGCTCTGGTGTGTGCTGGCATACTTTCTCTCTGTCTCCCCAAAGGGCTTTGTGGGGTCCTGTCCTTAGTCAGAGCATTCCCTGTGTGTGTGTGTGTGTGCGGTGTGTCGGTACGGCTGTGTCGACATGTTTGATGAGGAGGCTAATGTGGTGACGGAGCAGATGCCGATAAATGTGATGTCGCCCCCTGTGGGGCCGACACCAGAGTGGATGGATAGGTGGAAGGTATTAACCGACAGTGTCAACTCCTTACATAAAAGGCTGGATGACGTAACAGCTGTGGGACAGACGGCTTCTCAGCCCGCACCTGCCCAGGCGTCTCAAAGGCCATCAGGGGCTCAAAAACGCCCGCTCCCTCAGATGGCAGACACAGATGTCGACACGGAGCCTGACTCCAGTGTCGACAAGGTTGAGACATATACACAATCCACTAGGAACATCCGTGACTTGATCCCGGCAATAAAAAATGTGTTACACATTTCTGACATTAACCCAAGTACCTCTAAAGATGGGTTTTATGTTTGGGGAGAAAAAGCAGGCAGTGTTTTGTTCCCCCATCAGATGAGTGAATGAAGTGTGTGAAAAAGCGTGGGTTCCCCCGATAAGAAACTGGTAATTTCTAACTGTCCAAGGAGCAGTTGTTAGTCGGGATAGCACTATCTTGGAAAGTGCTACAACAGCACGGTTGGATTCTAAACAGTCCAAAGTCACAACTGGTTCCTACGACACGTCTACTGTTCCTGGGGATGGTTCTGGACGCAGACCAGAAAAAAGTGTTTCTCCCAGAGGAAAAAGCCAAGGAGCTGTCATCTCTAGTCAGAGACCTCCTGAAGCCGAAACAGGTATCGGTGCATCATTGCACGCGAGTCCTGGGAAAAATGGTAGCTTCCTACGAAGCAATCCCATTCGGCAGGTTCCATGCAAGAACTTTTCAGTGGGACCTGTTGGACAAGTGGTCCGGATCGCATCTTCAGATGCATCGGCTGATAACCCTGTCTCCAAGGACCAGGGTATCTCTACTGTGGTGGCTGCAGAGTGCCCATCTTCAAGAGGGCCGCAGGTTCGGCATACAGGACTGCGTCCTGGTGACCATGGATGCCAGCCTTTGAGGCTGGGGTGCAGTCACACAGGGAAGAAACTTCCAGGGACTTTGGTCAAGTCAGGAGACTTCCCTACACATAAATATTCTGGAACTGAGGGCCATTTACAATGCCCTGAGTCAGGCAAGGCCTTTGCTTCAAAACCAGCCGGTACTGATCCAATCAGACAACATCATGGCAGTCGCCCATGTAAACCGACAGGGCGGCACAAGAAGCAGGATGGCGATGGCAGAAGCCACAAGGATTCTCCTATGGGCGAAAAATCACGTGTTAGCACTGTCAGCAGTGTTCATTCCGGGAGTGGATAACTGGGAAGCAGACTTCCTCAGCAGACACGATCTACACCCGGGAGAGTGGGGACTTCATCCAGAAGTCTTCCAACTGATGGTAAACCGTTGGGAAAGGCCACAGGTGGACATGATGGCATCCCGCTTAAACAAAAAAACTAGAGAAACTCAGGCAATAGCTGTGGACGCTCTAGTGACACCGTGGGTGTACCAGTCGGTTTATGTGTTCCCCCCTCTGCCTCTCATACCAAAGGTACTGAGAATAATAAGAAGGCGAGCAGTAAGAACGATACTCGTGGTTCCGGATTGGCCAAGAAGAGCTTGGTACCCAGAACTTCAAGAAATGATATCAGAGGACCCATGGCCTCTACCGCTCAGACAGGATCTGCTACAGCAGGGGCCCTGTCTGTTCCAAGACTTACCGCGACTGCGTTTGACGGCATGGTGGTTGAACACCAGATCCCAAAGGAAAAGGGCATTCCGGAGGAAGTCATTCCTACGCTGATTAAAGCTAGGAAAGAAGTAACCGCAAACCATTATCACCGTATTTGGCGAAAATATGTTGCGTGTTGTGAGGCCAGGAAGGCCCCAACGGAGGAATTTCAGCTGGGTCGATTTCTGCACTTCCTACAGTCAGGAGTGACTATGGGCCTAAAATTGGGTTCCATTAAGGTCCAGATTTCGGCTCTGTCGATTTTCTTTCAGAAAGAACTGGCTTCACTGCCTGAAGTTCAGACTTTTGTAAAGGGAGTGCTGCATATTCAGCCCCCTTTTGTGCCTCCAGTGGCACCTTGGGATCTCAACGTGGTGTTGAGTTTCTTAAAATCACATTGGTTTGAACCACTTAAAACTGTTGATCTAAAATATCTCACGTGGAAAGTGGTCATGTTATTGGCCTTGGCTTCGGCCAGGCGTGTGTCAGAATTGGCGGCTTTGTCATGTAAAAGCCCTTATCTGATTTTCCATATGGATAGGGCGGAATTGAGGACTCGTCCCCAGTTTCTCCCTAAGGTGGTATCAGCTTTTCACTTGAACCAACCTATTGTGGTGCCTGCGGCTACTAGGGACTTGGAGGATTCCAAGTTACTGGACGTAGTCAGGGCCTTGAAAATGTATGTTTCCAGGACGGCTAGAGTCAGGAAAACTGACTCGCTATTTATCCTGTATGCACCCAACAAACTGGGTGCTCCTGCTTCTAAGCAGACTATTGCTCGCTGGATTTGTAGCACAATTCAGCTGGCGCATTCTGCGGCTGGACTGCCGCATCCTAAATCAGTAAAAGCCCATTCCACAAGGAAGGTGGGCTCATCTTGGGCGGCTGCCCGAGGGGTCTCGGCTTTACAACTTTGCCGAGCTGCTACTTGGTCAGGGGCAAACACGTTTGCAAAATTCTACAAATTTGATACCCTGGCTGAGGAGGACCTTGAGTTCTCTCATTCGGTGCTGCAGAGTCATCCGCACTCTCTCGCCCGTTTGGGAGCTTTGGTATAATCCCCATGGTCCTTTCGGAGTTCCCAGCATCCACTAGGACGTTAGAGAAAATAAGATTTTACTCACCGGTTAATCTATTTCTCGTAGTCCGTAGTGGATGCTGGGCGCCCATCCCAAGTGCGGATTGTCTGCAATACTTGTACATAGTTATTGTTAACAAAAGGGTTATTGTTGAGCCATCTGTTGAGAGGCTCAGTGTTTTCATACTGTTAACTGGGTATAGTATCACGAGTTATACGGTGTGATTGGTGTGGCTGGTATGAGTCTTACCCGGGATTCAAAATCCTTCCTTATTGTGTCAGCTCTTCCGGGCACAGTATCCTAACTGAGGCTTGGAGGAGGGTCATAGTGGGAGGAGCCAGTGCACACCAGGTGACCTAAAGCTTTCTTTAGTTGTGCCCAGTCTCCTGCGGAGCCGCTATTCCCCATGGTCCTTTCGGAGTTCCCAGCATCCACTACGGACTACGAGAAATAGATTTACCGGTGAGTAAAATCTTATTTTTCTACCTGATAGTGTTAACAGTCTCAATACATAGTTGGATGTTGCACTGTGTTTATTATTATTATTGTAATTGATTTTGATAAAGTTCAACATCAATACTAAATACACAGAATATACTTTGAGAAAAGTCTCTCTGCTCAGCACAGTCTTAGGGAGGCTCCATAGCCCAATGGTTAAGCAACCGACTTACAGTATAGATGGTGATTGCAGGGTCACTGGTTCGAATCCCAGGTTCAACTTTTGTTTGTAGTATTTGTCGTTTTCCACCTGATAGTGTTAACAGTCTCAATACATAGTTGGATGTTGCACTGTGTTTATTATTGTAATTGATTTTGATAAAGTTCAACATCAATACTACATACACAGAATATTCTTTGAGAAAAGTCTTTCTGCTTAACATAATCTCTGGGAGGCTCCATAACCCAGTCGTTAGGCGTCCCGCCTACAGTGCAGATGGTGATTGCAGGGTCACTGGTTCGAATCCCGGGTTCAACTGGTGTTTGTAGTATTTGTCATTTTCCACCTGATAGTGTTAACAGTCTCAATACATAGTTGGATGTTGCACTGTGTTTATTATTGTAATTGATTTTGATAAAGTTCAACATCAATACTACATACACAGAATATTCTTTGAGAAAAGTCTCTCTGCTTAGCATAATCTTTGGGAGGCTCCATAGCCCAGTGGTTAAGCATCCCGCCTACAATGCAAATGGTGATTGCAGGTTCACTGGTTCGAATCCCAGGTTCAACTGGTGTTTGTAGTATTTGTCATTTTCCACCTGGTAGTGTTAACAGTCTCAATACATAGTTGGATGTTGCACTGTGTTTATTATTATTATTATTGTAATTGATTTTGATAAAGTTCAACATCAATACTAAATACACAGAATATACTTTGAGAAAAGTCTCTCTGCTTAGCATAATCTTTAGAAGGCTCCATAGCCCAATGGCTAAGCATCCTACTTGCAGTGCAGATGGTGATTGTAGGGTCACTGGTTAGAATCCCGGGTTCAACTAGTATTTGTCATTTCTCTAACATCCTAGTGGATGTTTGGATCTCCGAAAGAACTATGGGGAATAGCAGCTCCGCAGGAGACTGGGCACAACTAAAGAAAGCTTTAGGTCACCTGGTGTGCACTGACTCCTCCCACTATGACCCTTCTCCAAGCCTCAGTTAGTTCTTTGTGCCCGGCCGAGCTGGATGCACACTAGGGGCTCTCCTCAGCTTCTAGAAAGAAAGCATATGTTAGGTTTTTTTATTTTACAGTGAGACCTGCTGGCAACAGGCTCACTGCACCGAGCGACTAAGGGGAGAAGAAGCGAACCTACCTGCTTGCAGCTAGCTTGGGCTTCTTAGGCTACTGGACACCATTAGCTCCAGAGGGATCGACCGCATGGAACTGGCCTTGGTGTTCATTCCCGGAGCCGCGCCGCCGTCCCCCTTACAGAGCCAGAAGCAAGAAGAGGTCCGGAAAATCGGCGGCAGAAGACTTCTGTCTTCACCAAGGTAGCGCACAGCACTGCAGCTGTGCGCCATTGCTCCTCATACACACTTCACACTCCGGTCACTGATGGGTGCAGGGCGCTGGGGGGGGCGCCCTGAGAAGCAATAAAAACACCTTGGCTGGCAAAACAATCACAATATATAGCCCCAGAGGCTATATATGTGATAAATACCCCTACCAGAATCCATAAAAAAGCGGGAGAAAAGTCAGCGAAAAAGGGGCGGAGCTATCTCCCTCAGCACACTGGCGCCATTTTCTCTTCACAGTGCAGCTGGAAGACAGCTCCCCAGGCTCTCCCCTGTAGTTTTCAGGCTCAAAGGGTTAAAAAGAGAGGGGGGGGGGGCACTAAATTTAGGCGCAATATTGTATATACAAGCAGCTATTGGGGAAAATTCACTCAGTTATAGTGTTAATCCCCACATTATATAGCGCTCTGGTGTGTGCTGGCATACTTTCTCTCTGTCTCCCCAAAGGGCTTTGTGGGGTCCTGTCCTTAGTCAGAGCATTCCCTGTGTGTGTGTGTGTGTGCGGTGTGTCGGTACGGCTGTGTCGACATGTTTGATGAGGAGGCTAATGTGGTGACGGAGCAGATGCCGATAAATGTGATGTCGCCCCCTGTGGGGCCGACACCAGAGTGGATGGATAGGTGGAAGGTATTAACCGACAGTGTCAACTCCTTACATAAAAGGCTGGATGACGTAACAGCTGTGGGACAGACGGCTTCTCAGCCCGCACCTGCCCAGGCGTCTCAAAGGCCATCAGGGGCTCAAAAACGCCCGCTCCCTCAGATGGCAGACACAGATGTCGACACGGAGCCTGACTCCAGTGTCGACAAGGTTGAGACATATACACAATCCACTAGGAACATCCGTGACTTGATCCCGGCAATAAAAAATGTGTTACACATTTCTGACATTAACCCAAGTACCTCTAAAGATGGGTTTTATGTTTGGGGAGAAAAAGCAGGCAGTGTTTTGTTCCCCCATCAGATGAGTGAATGAAGTGTGTGAAAAAGCGTGGGTTCCCCCGATAAGAAACTGGTAATTTCTAACTGTCCAAGGAGCAGTTGTTAGTCGGGATAGCACTATCTTGGAAAGTGCTACAACAGCACGGTTGGATTCTAAACAGTCCAAAGTCACAACTGGTTCCTACGACACGTCTACTGTTCCTGGGGATGGTTCTGGACGCAGACCAGAAAAAAGTGTTTCTCCCAGAGGAAAAAGCCAAGGAGCTGTCATCTCTAGTCAGAGACCTCCTGAAGCCGAAACAGGTATCGGTGCATCATTGCACGCGAGTCCTGGGAAAAATGGTAGCTTCCTACGAAGCAATCCCATTCGGCAGGTTCCATGCAAGAACTTTTCAGTGGGACCTGTTGGACAAGTGGTCCGGATCGCATCTTCAGATGCATCGGCTGATAACCCTGTCTCCAAGGACCAGGGTATCTCTACTGTGGTGGCTGCAGAGTGCCCATCTTCAAGAGGGCCGCAGGTTCGGCATACAGGACTGCGTCCTGGTGACCATGGATGCCAGCCTTTGAGGCTGGGGTGCAGTCACACAGGGAAGAAACTTCCAGGGACTTTGGTCAAGTCAGGAGACTTCCCTACACATAAATATTCTGGAACTGAGGGCCATTTACAATGCCCTGAGTCAGGCAAGGCCTTTGCTTCAAAACCAGCCGGTACTGATCCAATCAGACAACATCATGGCAGTCGCCCATGTAAACCGACAGGGCGGCACAAGAAGCAGGATGGCGATGGCAGAAGCCACAAGGATTCTCCTATGGGCGAAAAATCACGTGTTAGCACTGTCAGCAGTGTTCATTCCGGGAGTGGATAACTGGGAAGCAGACTTCCTCAGCAGACACGATCTACACCCGGGAGAGTGGGGACTTCATCCAGAAGTCTTCCAACTGATGGTAAACCGTTGGGAAAGGCCACAGGTGGACATGATGGCATCCCGCTTAAACAAAAAAACTAGAGAAACTCAGGCAATAGCTGTGGACGCTCTAGTGACACCGTGGGTGTACCAGTCGGTTTATGTGTTCCCCCCTCTGCCTCTCATACCAAAGGTACTGAGAATAATAAGAAGGCGAGCAGTAAGAACGATACTCGTGGTTCCGGATTGGCCAAGAAGAGCTTGGTACCCAGAACTTCAAGAAATGATATCAGAGGACCCATGGCCTCTACCGCTCAGACAGGATCTGCTACAGCAGGGGCCCTGTCTGTTCCAAGACTTACCGCGACTGCGTTTGACGGCATGGTGGTTGAACACCAGATCCCAAAGGAAAAGGGCATTCCGGAGGAAGTCATTCCTACGCTGATTAAAGCTAGGAAAGAAGTAACCGCAAACCATTATCACCGTATTTGGCGAAAATATGTTGCGTGGTGTGAGGCCAGGAAGGCCCCAACGGAGGAATTTCAGCTGGGTCGATTTCTGCACTTCCTACAGTCAGGAGTGACTATGGGCCTAAAATTGGGTTCCATTAAGGTCCAGATTTCGGCTCTGTCGATTTTCTTTCAGAAAGAACTGGCTTCACTGCCTGAAGTTCAGACTTTTGTAAAGGGAGTGCTGCATATTCAGCCCCCTTTTGTGCCTCCAGTGGCACCTTGGGATCTCAACGTGGTGTTGAGTTTCTTAAAATCACATTGGTTTGAACCACTTAAAACTGTGGATCTAAAATATCTCACGTGGAAAGTGGTCATGTTATTGGCCTTGGCTTCGGCCAGGCGTGTGTCAGAATTGGCGGCTTTGTCATGTAAAAGCCCTTATCTGATTTTCCATATGGATAGGGCGGAATTGAGGACTCGTCCCCAGTTTCTCCCTAAGGTGGTATCAGCTTTTCACTTGAACCAACCTATTGTGGTGCCTGCGGCTACTAGGGACTTGGAGGATTCCAAGTTACTGGACGTAGTCAGGGCCTTGAAAATGTATGTTTCCAGGACGGCTAGAGTCAGGAAAACTGACTCGCTATTTATCCTGTATGCACCCAACAAACTGGGTGCTCCTGCTTCTAAGCAGACTATTGCTCGCTGGATTTGTAGCACAATTCAGCTGGCGCATTCTGCGGCTGGACTGCCGCATCCTAAATCAGTAAAAGCCCATTCCACAAGGAAGGTGGGCTCATCTTGGGCGGCTGCCCGAGGGGTCTCGGCTTTACAACTTTGCCGAGCTGCTACTTGGTCAGGGGCAAACACGTTTGCAAAATTCTACAAATTTGATACCCTGGCTGAGGAGGACCTTGAGTTCTCTCATTCGGTGCTGCAGAGTCATCCGCACTCTCTCGCCCGTTTGGGAGCTTTGGTATAATCCCCATGGTCCTTTCGGAGTTCCCAGCATCCACTAGGACGTTAGAGAAAATAAGATTTTACTCACCGGTTAATCTATTTCTCGTAGTCCGTAGTGGATGCTGGGCGCCCATCCCAAGTGCGGATTGTCTGCAATACTTGTACATAGTTATTGTTAACAAAAGGGTTATTGTTGAGCCATCTGTTGAGAGGCTCAGTGTTTTCATACTGTTAACTGGGTATAGTATCACGAGTTATACGGTGTGATTGGTGTGGCTGGTATGAGTCTTACCCGGGATTCAAAATCCTTCCTTATTGTGTCAGCTCTTCCGGGCACAGTATCCTAACTGAGGCTTGGAGGAGGGTCATAGTGGGAGGAGCCAGTGCACACCAGGTGACCTAAAGCTTTCTTTAGTTGTGCCCAGTCTCCTGCGGAGCCGCTATTCCCCATGGTCCTTTCGGAGTTCCCAGCATCCACTACGGACTACGAGAAATAGATTTACCGGTGAGTAAAATCTTATTTTTCCACCTGATAGTGTTAACAGTCTCAATACATAGTTGGATGTTGCACTGTGTTTATTATTATTATTGTAATTGATTTTGATAAAGTTCAACATCAATACTAAATACACAGAATATACTTTGAGAAAAGTCTCTCTGCTCAGCACAGTCTTAGGGAGGCTCCATTGCCCAATGGTTAAGCAACCGACTTACAGTATAGATGGTGATTGCAGGGTCACTGGTTCGAATCCCAGGTTCAACTTTTGTTTGTAGTATTTGTCGTTTTCCACCTGATAGTGTTAACAGTCTCAATACATAGTTGGATGTTGCACTGTGTTTATTATTGTAATTGATTTTGATAAAGTTCAACATCAATACTACATACACAGAATATTCTTTGAGAAAAGTCTTTCTGCTTAGCATAATCTCTGGGAGGCTCCATAACCCAGTCGTTAGGCGTCCCGCCTACAGTGCAGATGGTGATTGCAGGGTCACTGGTTCGAATCCCGGGTTCAACTGGTGTTTGTAGTATTTGTCATTTTCCACCTGATAGTGTTAACAGTCTCAATACATAGTTGGATGTTGCACTGTGTTTATTATTGTAATTGATTTTGATAAAGTTCAACATCAATACTACATACACAGAATATTCTTTGAGAAAAGTCTCTCTGCTTAGCATAATCTTTGGGAGGCTCCATAGCCCAGTGGTTAAGCATCCCAGGTTCAACTGGTGTTTGTAGTATTTGTCATTTTCCACCTGGTAGTGTTAACAGTCTCAATACATAGTTGGATGTTGCACTGTGTTTATTATTATTATTATTGTAATTGATTTTGATAAAGTTCAACATCAATACTAAATACACAGAATATACTTTGAGAAAAGTCTCTCTGCTTAGCATAATCTTTAGAAGGCTCCATAGCCCAATGGCTAAGCATCCTGCTTGCAGTGCAGATGGTGATTGTAGGGTCACTGGTTAGAATCCCGGGTTCAACTAGTATTTGTCATTTCTCTAACGTCCTAGTGGATGTTTGGATCTCCGAAAGAACTATGGGGAATAGCAGCTCCGCAGGAGACTGGGCACAACTAAAGAAAGCTTTAGGTCACCTGGTGTGCACTGGCTCCTCCCACTATGACCCTTCTCCAAGCCTCAGTTAGTTCTTTGTGCCCGGCCGAGCTGGATGCACACTAGGGGCTCTCCTCAGCTTCTAGAAAGAAAGCATATGTTAGGTTTTTTTATTTTACAGTGAGACCTGCTGGCAACAGGCTCACTGCACCGAGCGACTAAGGGGAGAAGAAGCGAACCTACCTGCTTGCAGCTAGCTTGGGCTTCTTAGGCTACTGGACACCATTAGCTCCAGAGGGATCGACCGCATGGAACTGGCCTTGGTGTTCATTCCCGGAGCCGCGCCGCCGTCCCCCTTACAGAGCCAGAAGCAAGAAGAGGTCCGGAAAATCGGCGGCAGAAGACTTCTGTCTTCACCAAGGTAGCGCACAGCACTGCAGCTGTGCGCCATTGCTCCTCATACACACTTCACACTCCGGTCACTGATGGGTGCAGGGCGCTGGGGGGGGCGCCCTGAGAAGCAATAAAAACACCTTGGCTGGCAAAACAATCACAATATATAGCCCCAGAGGCTATATATGTGATAAATACCCCTACCAGAATCCATAAAAAAGCGGGAGAAAAGTCAGCGAAAAAGGGGCGGAGCTATCTCCCTCAGCACACTGGCGCCATTTTCTCTTCACAGTGCAGCTGGAAGACAGCTCCCCAGGCTCTCCCCTGTAGTTTTCAGGCTCAAAGGGTTAAAAAGAGAGGGGGGGGGGGCACTAAATTTAGGCGCAATATTGTATATACAAGCAGCTATTGGGGAAAATTCACTCAGTTATAGTGTTAATCCCCACATTATATAGCGCTCTGGTGTGTGCTGGCATACTTTCTCTCTGTCTCCCCAAAGGGCTTTGTGGGGTCCTGTCCTTAGTCAGAGCATTCCCTGTGTGTGTGTGTGTGTGCGGTGTGTCGGTACGGCTGTGTCGACATGTTTGATGAGGAGGCTAATGTGGTGACGGAGCAGATGCCGATAAATGTGATGTCGCCCCCTGTGGGGCCGACACCAGAGTGGATGGATAGGTGGAAGGTATTAACCGACAGTGTCAACTCCTTACATAAAAGGCTGGATGACGTAACAGCTGTGGGACAGACGGCTTCTCAGCCCGCACCTGCCCAGGCGTCTCAAAGGCCATCAGGGGCTCAAAAACGCCCGCTCCCTCAGATGGCAGACACAGATGTCGACACGGAGCCTGACTCCAGTGTCGACAAGGTTGAGACATATACACAATCCACTAGGAACATCCGTGACTTGATCCCGGCAATAAAAAATGTGTTACACATTTCTGACATTAACCCAAGTACCTCTAAAGATGGGTTTTATGTTTGGGGAGAAAAAGCAGGCAGTGTTTTGTTCCCCCATCAGATGAGTGAATGAAGTGTGTGAAAAAGCGTGGGTTCCCCCGATAAGAAACTGGTAATTTCTAACTGTCCAAGGAGCAGTTGTTAGTCGGGATAGCACTATCTTGGAAAGTGCTACAACAGCACGGTTGGATTCTAAACAGTCCAAAGTCACAACTGGTTCCTACGACACGTCTACTGTTCCTGGGGATGGTTCTGGACGCAGACCAGAAAAAAGTGTTTCTCCCAGAGGAAAAAGCCAAGGAGCTGTCATCTCTAGTCAGAGACCTCCTGAAGCCGAAACAGGTATCGGTGCATCATTGCACGCGAGTCCTGGGAAAAATGGTAGCTTCCTACGAAGCAATCCCATTCGGCAGGTTCCATGCAAGAACTTTTCAGTGGGACCTGTTGGACAAGTGGTCCGGATCGC